>NC_062285.1:138675968-138978999 GCF_902655055.1 Lutra lutra
GGCCTCCAAGCCAGGACTGCAAGCAGCTGGCACTCAAGATTGCTGCATGGACGGCTCACACAGAGCTGGGGGGAAGGGGAGAGGAAAGGAGGGGAAATGCCTCAAATGCCACCACTGACTTCAAGTGGCCAGCAACTGCCTCGTGGCTTTAGGCCTGGTGAGGGGCACCGGACCCAAGCCTGCCTACAGCCTATGCCTGAGCCGCATGTTTAAGACGAATAGGCCCTCCTCCCTCCCTGGGACCTGTGTCCTTCGGTTGTGGGTGTGGGGAGGAGCCTGGTGCTAGGAAGCCAAATTTGTTCAGTAGCCCTGGCCTGCCTAGACTCTCTTAGACCCTCCGCCCCGAGCCCTGGGGTGGTGTCTCCCCAACCCTGACCCAGTCACACAGGTGCTAGCCTCACCCCTGGGACAGTGATTACTGCTCTGGTCACTTCACCAAGCCTACCTGCCCAGATGGAGACACAGCAGCTGAACGACAGCCAGCCATGTCTGATCAGGGAGCCCAGGAAGGGGTTTCAGTGCCTAGGACTCCAGAAAGGCCTCCAGAACCTGTGCTGACACTCCTAGGAAAAGGCAACCATGAACTGTATTATTACTTGTGGCATGGGGCCTGAGTGGCTTCCAGGGAGAGGCAACTGGCAGCCTCAGCTCTGCAGAGGCTAGTAACACCTATCTGCTGGGACTTGGCGGCCTGGCGGCAGGCCTCATCTAGCACACACTTTCTAGGAGGTTCTAATGACCTCAGTGCCACTTTGCTATCCAAACTTGGTTTCAGCAAACAAGTCAGAAATAAAATAACCCACAGTCTCAGTCTCATCAAAGAGGTGACTTGAAATGGGGGGGGGGGACACTTGACAATGATCTCTTGCACTGCTCCTCCCCCCCACCCCCAAATCAGGCACCTGCGTACAGAACCAGGAAGTACAAACCCGGCCAGGATACCTGAACTCGCCCAAAGGACGGCATTGACCGTGACCTCCGCCTGCTGGTGTGCACCACTGGGGACACACAATGGTCAGTATCTGACATCACCTTTTGCCCTCGCTTGGGGCCCGAAGCATGTTTGTGACAAGGGTTTGCTTCTCTGGATCTTTCCACAGCTCTAGCATCAGATGAGCTGATGATTCTCCCCAGAGATGCCCTTGGGTCACTGCCCAGTGGAGTTTGGATGCCCCATCTGGAAAGATACCTGTGGGGTTCCTGCAAGGCTTCACAGGGGAGTTTCCCAGGTGCCCAGGCTGGGAGCTTCTGGCCCACACAGAGGACCCCAGGGGAACCTATCCCGGGGGATGGAGGCTGCCCCAGCGCCTACCTGCTGGGCTTGTTCTGCAAAGCCTGGTCGCCCGTCTGGTTGATGCCCGTCAGGGTGACGCCATCAGCAGCCTTCTTCTTTTCTCTCCGGCTGAGAGTTCGATTCAGGTCTGCGGACCACTCCTGGGCAGCGGGCGCCGAGGGAAAGTAATGGGGGAGTTCGTTTGTTTGAGGCCACATTAGTGTGCAATGCACCAGCCCAATGCCCAGAGGCCTGCCCTGCGCAGTTCATGGAATGGAGCCCCATGACCTCGGTTGTTCCCCAGCCGACCTCAGGCTCCCGGTACCCTCCGGCTACTCCCTGCTCACTGCTACAAGGGCGAACTCCAGCTTACAGAGGCCCAGTCTCCAGAAGGAGAGTCTGACCAGCCAGCACTCAGACGTCCAGGAACTTCCCCATCCTGCCTGGCGTCCAGGGCGCTAAGCCTCCAGCCACCTCTGGCCAGCAGGGGTCACCAGAGGCCTCACCAGCTTTCCTTGAGCCTTTCAAAGTAGACAGGAGCTAGTTGCCATCTTGCCCAACACTGGTTCTGGCTCCCAGCAGGGCAGGAGGGCTGGCTGCAGGGCCTGAGCAAGCCTGCGCCATGGGGACTGCACCATGGGGGGCACACACGATAGGGTCTGGGTGTCACATGTTCGGGGGGCGGGGGCACGGAAGCTAGCCCACCACACAGGTCTCCAGGGATCAGCATCCTCACAGGCAGCACAGGCTGCAGGACTAACAGAGCACAGCAAAGCGCTGACCTCCCCAAAGGCTCGCCAGTTTCCCAGCAAGTAAACAACTTTCATGCACTGCGCTGAGAAACACTAGAAGTGAGTTAAAGAAGGAAGAGGCTATGACGACATCTCCCAGGAAGGTGTGTGTGGGCACCTGGTTAACAATGCTCTCTAGACCCCACCCATCACCAAACAACCTTAACTGAATTAACCTTTGGTGTGACTGAGTGCACAGCTTGGCCCAGGTTAAAGCCATCTTAGAAACATCAAGTCTAACCTGCCAACTTGTGAGACAAGAAAACTGAGGCCGAGAAAGAAAAGGTGACTTGCCCACACAGAGTTGGTGACAGACCTGGACCCCTGACTCCAGACCCTGGTCCCGATCTATTATCTTCTCATCTGTCGTAAGTTGACTCAGCGACCATGTGAATATAATCTGTCCTGCCTGGGTGGTTCCCCAGAGCCCATGTGACACGCCCCTGGCTGGCCCGGGAAGGAGGGGCCAGCTGTTAGCATGGACAAGGGACAGCAGGGCAGCACAGAGGCCACGGTTCTGTCGCTGATCTGCGTTGTCAGAACCAGGCTGTGGACTGCCCGCCCCCCACCGCCCGCAGACCTATGTAGGCCAGACACACACTGCAGGAGGTTTGGGATTATACATTAACCAAAAAATAGGAACTTACTTCATCCTGCGGCATGGAAAATAAAAACAAATAATCGTATTAGAGAAAGTCAAGCATAATCCTCTAAGATTCATAACCACAGACCGCATGTGGGCGCTGCTTCCCAGCCTGCAGGATCCACGAGAGAAGGGCCACCACGGTGGGCTGGCCAGGACGCCCATCCCAGTGAGATAGGCTGTTCAGTCCATAGACAGACTACTCCATATTCTGGGTATTGGTGGACAACACTAAGGGCCTGGGAGGGGGGATGGTTTCTCAGGTGGCTTCCCGAGGCCCTCCAGAGCAGTACGCACCCCTGCAGGGTAAAATCCTGCTCTGTGCAGACACACCCCCTCCCTTCTTCCAGGGCACGGTCGCCAGGGGCGGGGTAGGCTCTGTGCTTTCCCCACGAGAGCCACTTCCACTTGGGAGGGCCCTGGCCTCTATTTTGTCCCAGGGCTTCCGTGGAAGGGGTACAGTCCACTCTCAGCCTCCTGTTGGGAGCAGATGTCCTAAAGACAGAGCAGGGGTGTGCTCAGCCACAGGGACCTACACTGCCATTGGAGCAGCTTTCTATAGAGAGGCTCCAGAAGATAGGGACACACACAACTGTGGCATAAGATGGGGCCAATGGCCAGCACAGACCCCCAGCGTCCCACAGCTGCCAAGAGGTGAGACCAGCCGTGAGTCAGCCTGTGCTCTGGCGGCCACCAAGGCTAGGCAAGCCCCTTGGCCCCCACGCAAGACATCATCCCTGGAAGGCAGCGGCCGAGCCTTTCCTGACCCCTGCTTTACCACACGGTGGGGAGAACCCCTGCCCTCACAGAATGGGGTGGCAGCACTTGGTGGGGGTGAGACGGGGAGAGGGGGGTCTGGTGGGCCAGGCCTACAGCTAGAAGAGACCCGAGGTCCCAGGCCCTCCCATTTTGCACGGTAAGATACTGGAAGGCTAGGATCCATGAAATCAGGAAAAGAGAAGTTAATCCTGAGCCAAAATTAGCTGAATGTACTGCCTGAAACAAGGAAAAGCCCCTCATGTGAGGGTAAGACGAGCTGCACATGACCCTCTCCCCACCTCCCCGCTCCCCATCCCGGACCTGAGGCCCACCAGGCCTGGAGCACACGTCGGCAGCCCCCTTCGCCAGCCCCCTTTGCAGCCACCGTGCAGGGTGGGGCAGGGAACCCGGGGGGCTCCTGGAGCTCACGGCCGAGGGGAGAATGCCAGATGGCCAACAAGCGACCACCGAAGTTCTTAGCAAGAAAGCACATAACTGCGCCTTCGCCGAGACCCCGAAGGCCCTCTGGGGGGTGCCCTCGGGACTGTCAACACGGACGTGGATTCTGGAGCAGCTGTGCTGAAAGGGTGCCTCATTAACAGGGCAGAGGCCAACACCGAGTTGGAAGGAGAAAGACAAGACAAAGTATGTCTCAATCCTGCGGGCCCAGGGGTCACGGACAAGCCTCCTCTTACCTCAAACTGCGGCCAGTTCATGGACATGCCCGGCCCGTGGTTGGCTCTGAACCACCGCAGGTCCTCCACCGCGTCAGCGGCTTTGATGCTCTGCTCCAGGTCGCGGTAAATGCTCTTGTAGCTGAATCAGATAGAGGATGTGTGACTCTCTTGGAAGGTGGGGATGGCACTGTTCGTCCCAGCCCAGAGCCTGGCCACAGCAGGGGCGCGGGCTCCAGCCCATGAGTCAGCTCCACAGCACGGGCCAGGACGCTCCGCCCGGCTCGGCTGGAGGGTTCCGTGGCCTCCGTGCAGGAGGGAGACACAGCTTTGGCTTCCCACAGACTGGCTTTACATCCGACCGGGTGCCGGCACCTTGGCCACAGGGCACCAATCCCTGTGGCTCCATTTCAGCAGGTCCAGAATCGAATGTCAGGAAAGTGCCCCCTCATCCCCTCAAAAAAGCTGGAAGGTTTACACTCAGATGTGCAAAAACTCTAAGTGAAGGCTGCCCATGCTCTGGCCACCCGGAGCGGCAGCTCGCGGCAGCTCCCACCAGCTCCCGCCAGCTCACCGGCCTAGCAAGTGCGCCACGGAGGACAGGAGCATGCAGCCCTGCGGGGCTCGTGTTTTCCCTTCTCATCGGGATGGCAGGCAAGCCATCTCCCTCCCCGGGTCTCTGTCTCCTCCTCATTAAGTGAGCACAGCGCCATCTGGTATAAGTTGAAGTGTGTCCTCACATAAGACATGTTAAAGTCCTGACCCCCAGTACCTCAGAATGTGATTTTATTTGGAAATAGAGTCTTTACAGAAGTAATTAGGTTAAATGAGGCCCTAATCTATGGGCGCCTTTTTATAAGAAAGGAGAAATGGAGACACACAGACACGCACAGAGGGAAGGGCAGGTGAAGACACAGAGGAAGATGGCCGCGTGGTGGGATGACATGTCCACAAGCCAAAACTGACAGCAGAAGGAATGACAGCTGCAGTGATCTCCCCCAAGAGCCTCAGAGAGGGCTCGGCCCTGCCAACACCTTCGTTTCACACCTCCCGCCCTCCAAACTGACAGAGAAGGAACTGCTACGGTCATAAGCCACAGGCTTTTGGTACTTCGTTAGGGCAGCCTTAGGACACTACTCTGCCATCTGCTCCCTAGGCTGGCTTCGAGGACTCAGTGAGGCCACAGAGGCCAGACAAGGACGCGCAAACACATAATGGGCACAGCCTGCCCCACCCCAGCCAGCCATGCAGCCCTAAGGCAAGTCAACGCACCACAACCGGCCTCAGTTTCCCTATCGGTAAGATGGGGAATAATGCTCCCACTTTATAGACTGTCATAAGCATTAATTAACTCTTGGCAGAGTGGCTGGACAGTAATCGTTCCTTTCCACGTATTGTGTGGGAGACAAAGGAATGTAATTTCCTTCAAAGGACAGGCCTTAGCTTGTGAGTCATTCCTACAGGGCTCTACAATATGGATGACTGAAGTCCACATCCACGGTTAGCCCAGACCTCTGCCCCAAAGAAGGCATCGTGGAACCAAAGGCACGGCAAATGCAGAAGAAATATCACGGCCTCCATGTCACGATCTAGAGCTGAGTCCCTGAGGGCCTGTGCTGTCCTGGGCAGCCAGCTGCTCTAGAACGAGGGGCCTCCGGAAGGCCTTCAAAGTAAGACAGTCCTGAGGGCAGGGCACAGCAGCCCAGGAAACACAGAGAAATGTTCCTGGCTTGATTTCCAATATGCCAGCTGTGGCTGGTCCAGGCTGCAGCCCTCCCTTCCTACCTGGACGTCGAGTGTTGTGCACAGAGCCCGCAGTGCACGGCCCACCTTACTGCATAGCCTGAGGCCGCCCAGCTCAGACCAGCAGTCAGCTGTCCCCAGCGTTGGGTTGCCTGGCACAGGCTGACCACGCAGCCGCAGACAGACTCAACACCAGGTCCGTCCCTGGGCAGGAGGACTTAACTAGGGAGAAAAGCTCTTTGCTCTATTTTTTTTTAAAATTAATTTATTTATTTGAAGTAGGGGGTCAGAAGGAGAGAGAATCCTAAGCGGACTTCCCGCTAAGCTCAGAGCCCAGCATGGGGCTTGATCTCATGACCCTGAGATCATGACCTGAGCTGAAATCAAGAGTCAGACACTTAACTGACTGAGCCAACCAGGCGCCCCCGAGAGAAGATCACCGCCATCCCAAGTCTGGAGAGCAGTGACTGACCTTGATTCAAAAGCAACTTTCCACTGACCTCATGGTAATGGAAACTTACCTGGCCACGTTTGACAGGTCTAGGTGCTTCTGGACCTCCAGCAGAACTTCCCGGAAGAAGCGCAGACGCTTCTCCTCGAACTGCTGGCACTGCTCAAACACCTGCTCCATGTTCTCCATGTACTGCGGCGTGCCCTGGTCGAGCTCCTTCAGGGACTTCTCATATTTCTCTCTGGTCTGCAAGAGAATCCGTGCCAACAGGACAAGGTTCACTGCCATGCACCCTGCTTCCCTCCAACAGAGACAAAGCGAGCCAGGCTCTGTACCCTCATCCTCACCTGCCGCTGGTTCTTTCTGCCGCTTCTGAATTCATCAGCATCTAGGCCCACTGATCAGGTGACAATACTAAAGCAGACACTCTGAGTGACTTCAGAAGCAGGCGGAGGAGCTGTGACCCAGCATCCAAGGATCTACTTCTTCGGGTCCCAGCCCAGAAGACTCACATTCTACCTCTACTCCCAAAGGGTACTCCCACCCAATCTGGGCTAGGAAAATACTCAGAAAGACACCCTCCCCACCCCACATGGCCAGGCCTCCCAGGCTCATCTCGGATGCCACCTCCACCACTGAGCTCATCCTTGGGGAAAGCTTCTCAGGCTTCCAGATTCCAAAGCACAAAGAGCACAAGCTCTGGAGTCTGACAGACTCCACTTTCAAAGTCAAGTTCAAGTGCCAGCCCCTCCACTTCTGAACAGCAAACCACACTCCTGGCATCTGCCAGGCCTCTCAGCTAGTATCAGGCCCGAACAGGCAGATGCTGGGGAAGGGGCGGTCATTCTGAAGCCCAGGGCGCATGCTCTCGGGCACCACTGCCCCACTGATTCATGCCCGCGGCATCCATCCGTGTCCTCTCTCCCTGGGCAAGGGTCTCCCTTGAGCCTCGGACCTTGCCCACAGCAGTGGTGACTCAGCAGATTCCTCTGGGCAAGATCATGGGCTCTGAGCGCCAGACAGACCTGGGGGTCTGGACCCTGAGTTTCTTAGAGCCTCGCTTCCCTCCACTGAAGACGAGGTGGAGGCAAACCTCGTTTTGTGGCTCTCCATAATATCGTGTGTTTTGTGGACTGAAGGTCTGTGGCGACCCAGCATGGAGCACGTGCCCCGGTGCCATTTCTCCAACAGCACTTGCTCGCTCATGTCTCTGGCCACATTTTGGTAATTCCCTCAGTATCTCATGTTTTCATCCCTATTATTGCATTTGTCATGGTGATCTGTAATCAGTGATTATGACTCACTGAGATCTCAAATGACAGTTAGCAGTTTTTAGCAATAAAGTATTTTTTTTTTTAAAGATTTTATTTATTTATTTGACAGAGATCACAAGTAGGCAGAGAGGCAGGCAGGGAGAGAAGGGGAAGCAGGCTCCCTGCCGAACAGAGAGCCTGATGCGGGGCTAGAGCCCAAGACCCTGGGATAGTGACCTGAGCTGAAGGCAGAGGCTTAACCTACTGAGCCACCCAGGCACCCCAGCAATAAAGTATTTTTTAATGAAGGTGTACCTATTGTTTTTAGATGTAACATAATTGCACACTTCATAAATTACACTATAGCGTGAACATAGCTTTTACATGCACTGGGCAACAAAAAGCATTCATTTGACTCACTTTCTTGCGGTGGCCTAGAGCTGACCCCACCATGCCATACTTCACAGCGCTCTGATATTTAAATGAGGTGACCCACAAAGGGCACCAAGCTGCGTGAAGGAGGCATTCAAAAAAGTCCCTGTCTCCCTGTCCTCTAGCTCGCTGCTCCCCCTACACAACCGTTCAGTCTGAGACTGCCCTCGAGTAGAAGTTTGTTACCAGAAAGGAAACAAAGTAGGACCCCAGGGGCCTTCTGGAGCAAAGTGAGGGATGGCAGGGCTGGGGCCGTATTTACTGTAAGCCCTTCCACTGTGGAGACCCTGAGAAATGGGGGGACCACCCAGAAACCTCGCTTTTCTGGCCCTGACGACTGTGTGGACTACTGAGGACCAAGGCCATGTCTCAGGACCAGCCCCCGCCACCTCTGGAGCAGCTCCGCCCTCTCAACACCCCAAATCTACTGTCTACGCTGCTCCCCTCCTAGACACCCTCTGCGACTGCTGCCCTGGAAAGCTCCCCCCACCCCTGATGTTCTAGAGAACCCTCTTCTCAGAGACTTCCCTAACTGGCTCCACCCACTCCCTGGAGCCCCCCTCCCTGGTGCTCCCTTATATGCTGTTCCTTGTTCTGCTCCTGAGCCTCCTGGCTGGGCCTGGGTCCTCTGTGACCCCAGGAAAAGGTTATCCTTTCCAGAATTTGGACATTCCCAGAGGGCCTCCCACTGCTCTGATGACTCATCATCACCATCAGCCGCCCTGGGTCTATCTGTGTGAGGTCCGGTGTGAGGTCCCGAGCTCAGGGGCCTCAGGACATGCAGCTGTGGCCAAAACACCCAGCTCCTGCCGGACCATCAGAGCGGCAGAGAGCACCCCCTTCTCTGGGATACCTCAACGGCACACAGCAGCCTCCCCGGAGCCCCTGCGGTGCCCAGTGGCAACAAGATGCTCCCCAGTGTCACGAACAGCCCTGCCCTAGCAAAGCCAGATGCAGAACAGGGTCGTCACTACTGGGGAATTCCTAGCACAGAGCACAGAGAAAGTTCCTCGTAAACATCCATGGAGTGAAATGAAAGGCAGCCTTCGCCCTCCTGTGGACTGGGACAGTTAGCATTGAACCTGAGAAGTTCCTTTCTGAGGGATACTGCCAGGTGTGGTCACCGCCGGACCAGTTAGAGACACAGAAGGGCGTACCAGCCACTCGGTGCTGGTTTTCAGAAACTGCGTCAGGAAGGGGAGTGAGGGATGGGGTTGCCCTCCTGTCCGGGCCAGCTCTCCGGCTACAAGAACCATCATGCCCCAAGGTCACTGGCCAGACCACAGAGTCAGGAGGGAAACCTCTACAAAGTGGCCCAGTCATCCTGACAGGCGCCTTACGTCTGACCTTGGACCCCAGATCAATTTGGTGGACTCTGTTGTGAGTGACCGTGAAACATGAAAGGTACGTGTCTATCTCCCTCCCCCCACACCTAGGAAGCAAAGATGCCACGTCTCTCCTCCAGGCACCGCCCTGGACACCTGCAAAGGGAATCCTCAGCAGCCCCCCAGCCTTCTGCGCCTTGAGCCCGGGTGCCCTCCCCATTCAGCATGTAGCCCAGGCTCCTTGCCTGGCCCCACGGTGGAGGCAGCCGGCTGCTCTGAAGCCCACCCTCCTGGCCCAGAACCGGTGCGGGGAGTGGGGGCTGCGCCTCAAGGGATTCTGCTGCTTGCTCTGAGCCATGAACTCTTCTGCAGATGACTTTCCCCACAACCACCCTCCGTTGCTGTGCTGGTGACAGAGCGGCAACAGAGGGTACAGGCCCTCCCCCACTCACACTACCAGGCAGCACAAGATTGAGCCTCTCTGGACTTAGTTGCCCCCGTCACACAACAGAGATGCCACCTCCTAACTCCCTGGGCTCGGTGGGGGTGTGGACAGAGCAGCTCGGGGCTCCTGTTTCCTTCTCGGCCTCACACCCTATTCCCGGGATGCAGGCCTTCTCAGCTTGGCTGCCTCTCTCTCCAAATGCTGGTGGCATCTCCTCCCTCAGCACGGCTGCAGGAGGGAGGCTGACAGCAGTGGCCCCCAGCCCCGCACCCCTTCCCACACAGCAGAGGCGGCGGCCTGGGCCTGGCTCCTGTCAGCTCTCATTCACTGGGAACTGAAAATTCTGCGACTCTGTTTAGTGTTTGCACTCCGTGCCTCAGGCCTTCCAGGCAGGATCACTACTTACATCCGCGGAGCCCAACGGCCTCCACCATCTTCCCACGGGCTCTCTCTAATCCACGGCAGCACGGAACCTCCCCACCGCCCAGAAGGGACAGAGGGGCATCCGGGTACTGCACTGGGCCTGCCGCCCGTGGCGACCATTCAGGTCTCTTGGCTGAGCGCCCGCAGCCTCCACCCACACCTCTCTGAGGCCTTCACTGCCGGGGCTGCTGGGGAAACCTGCCTGCTCCCCATGCCCCGCCAAGCTCCTCTGGCCACAGAGTGCTGGGCCTCCTGGGCACTCTACCACCCCTTCAGGGGACTCCCTCCATTCACCACCAGGGCAATCCATCTAAGCTATGCTCCTCCTCCAAACCTCTGCCCTGTCTGGGCTCTGGAACCTTCTTTCAGTGGCTTCTCGTTAGCAGTGTCCTAAGCTCCTTACTTCATTTGCCTCACAAAACTGCTGGCGATTCGGTCATCACGACCCCCCCGTGCCCGCTCACGCGTCAGCTCCCCGCCGCTGAGCCCACACCGCCTTGTCCTGCACAGGCCACTCCCTGCCACTTCTCCCGCAGCTGCCCGGCCACCGCCCCACCCTTCCCCGAGCAGAGGCTTCGTCCGCTCCCCCCCGCTTGCCCGGCCCTCGGTTCTGCCCCCGTCCTGAGGAGGGCGCAGGGGGCTGTGGTAAGGTGAGGTGCTCATCGCGGGAGAGCGAGGGGATGAGCAGGTCTTACTGGCCTGCCACCTCCCCACCCATCAAGCGGCGACGAAGGCTCACCGTGGCCAGAGAGGCGGCCAGGCGAGGCATGTGCATTCGACATGGAGAAAGACGTGCCCGTTTACCTTTAGAACGTCTTGCTTGCACTTTTCTACTTTGTCTTGCAACTTCTTAAGCTGCTCGGGGTTGAGGGACGGGTCTGCTTTGCTGTTGGTTTCTCGTGATGTGGCCAACTTCTCCTCTTTGCACGCCGCGTGGTAAGCCTTCTTTGCTGCTTCTACCTACAGCAAGAAAGAGCTCCTGAGTGCCATGTGTCTGCAAGTTCAAAATCCCGACCAGGGGTTTCAGACTCTGCTGGCCCCCCCGAGGAGGCGGGGAGCAGGCACAAAGTTGCACGTGCCGTGTGGTTACAACGGAGTTACAGGGAGGAGCTCGTCCAACAGACACGGCTGGAGTGCCTGCTTTGGTCCGGGCACTGTTAGAGGCACTAGGGGTGCAGCGCCGAAGACGCTGGCTTTCGGGGAGCTCTCTGTCTGGCCAGGGAGGCAGCTACAAAGCTAGCTGAAGAGCAGAGTGAACAAGAGGGTGAGGAGCGCCAAGGAGGAGAGGAAGCAGGGAGGAGAGGTGGGGTGCCGTGCGGAGACGGGGTGGGTCAAGTGCATCTGGAGGGGCTGGAGAGAGCCAGCCAAGACCACACGGAGCAAGAATCTGCAGGAGGTGCGGCTCTCTGGAACGGCGCATGTGAAGAACGTTCCGTAATTCCAGAGCTACCAGGAGGGATAGAGCTGGGAGGCAGAATTATAGGCCACCGGCTCCACGGCTATCTCACGCAGGGAGAACACACACGCGCGCGCGTGCACACACAGTGGCCGTATCTGTATTTCACACATGCTTCCTTCCTTGAGCCAAAGTCACGGAGCTCATTCTAGAGAGGAAAGATGAGTTTTGTACCCATAATCTCATGAGGGGCTGAGGGCAGTCGTTACAAATGAGGCCACGGACAAGAAGCAAAAGAAAAGAGACATGGCAAATGCCAAGACACAGAGAAAAGAAGGAAAGCCTGTCGTTACAACCCACAGACGGAGGTCTGTTGCGGGTGATTCTGAGGAGGAGGAATCTGAGGGGGAGGAAGATGGGGCGGCTCCTGAGAAAAGCCAGCGAGTGGAGGCATGAGGAAGCAGCAAGTCGGCCCTGAGGGCCGACAGGGTGGGGGGTGGGGAGGGGTGCACCTGTGGGCCGGGGTGCGGGTAGGAGAGCCTCCAGCTAACCAAGGCTGGATGAGACTCAGTGGCTTTGGTTGCTACTTTTAGAAAAACCTGTAATGGTGTTATTTGCAAATTTCAAAGAAAAATATATATAAAAGAAAGACAAATTTTAAATTAACACCTTCTACTAGCCCAAAGGCACTTTCGTGTGTTGAGCTCGGGTTAATACTAGCCACGATGGGCTACTGGCCCGAGGGGCGGCCTCATCTCTACCGCTGTTAGCATCCCGAGTGCCAAAAGCACTCAGAGGGTCTAGCCACGAAGCACGGGGTCAGGCTGGGCAGGGAGCAGCCCGCAGGGGGAGGCACCTCTTTCAGCTTCTTGGCCCAGGGCTTCTGCGCCTTCCGAAAGCCGTCCTCGGCTTCTTTGGTCTCCTTGAAGCCTCCCATCATCTGCTTGTGAAAGGCCTCCTTCTGCCAGTTCTTGATCTTCTCGAAGTCCTCGTTCATCAAAGAGGCCTTCACCTCCAAGTGCAGCTCGCTCACCTTCTCCGCCTCGGACATGACCGCTGTCCAGGCTTTCTCCAGCGTCCCATACTGAGGCCCTGGCACGAGAGAGAAGCTAGTGGTTACTGGGCACCAGGGCTCCCAGACAGGCCCTGATGGGGATCCTGTCCGTTAACCTCTCTCAGCGGGGAGGACGGGATTCTGGGCCAGCAGCCTGGCTGCGGGGGCCAGGAGGTTTCCTTTTGGTTCTCTCAGGTAGTTCGCTCGCAGTGGCTGTTCCTTTTTCAGTCTGGGATGAAGAAAGAATAAGGAACTGAAGCTGGATCCACTCAGCCATTCTTTTGTTACGACAATTAGGGAATTACCCGTATTTCCTTTTTGAAAAGTCACTAAGCTTTTTAAAAACTTCAGTTTCTGCATCTTGGAAGTTTGATTTTGCTCAAGGCTGGCTGGAGAAGGAGGGGCCTCTGAAGTGAGCTGAGCTCTCCCCGCTCAGGTGCTCTGGCAGCGCACCGCCCCTGCCCCGCGGAGGACTCCTCGGCTCCTCTCCCATTCACCCCCCGGGGAAACAGAGCGCGGCTCGGAGCAGAGTGTAAGAGCCGCCTGTCAGAGGGGACTGTCTCCTCCGCAGAACGGAAGCTCTGTCTTGGGGAGAGGAAGGAGAGCTGGAGGCAGGAACCTGCTCTGGCCAGGTGGAAATCTCTAGACAGTGGTCACCACAAACACCGGGCTCAGGAACGAAGCTCCTGATCTGGCCTGTCGTTCTGTTGAGGCGTGGGGTGGCAGGGCAGAGAGAGAGGGAGGAAGAGGCCGTGAGAGCATCTGAGGATGAAAACGGGAAGACCCAGGTCCTGTCCTCCAGGCTCCCCCAGGGGACAGTCACTGTTCGAGCTGGGGAATGACACAGAGAGGCACTGGATGGGGAGATAACGGTGGAACGTGAGCCCTTCTGAACTTTGAATCCCCTGTGTCTATAAAATGAGCAGCTCCCTCTCCTGCCTTGGTCTGCAACACAGTGGCAGGATCCACAAGGTAAGGGGGCACGGGTGCTCTGTGAACCTCAAGTTCTGAATAAACACAAGGGACCGAGCTGACAGCTGGGTCCTAACAGGTGGAAATCAAACAACAACAGTACGGCTTACTGAGGGAGCTGGCCCTCCCCTGGCTACTCCTCACCCGTGGGTGGCCACCTCGCTCCCTGACACCTACCCTGAACCAAGGCACCATGGCAGGCCCCACGGATGACTTGTTTCAGCAACAGGGGACAGATGAGCAGCCGATCCAGACCGAGCTACAGCTGCTTGGGGCCCTGCCCCTCTACAACCGTTCAGCCAGACGGTTCCCCATCTTCCGAGGTCAGCCATCACGGTGGAAGGGCCTGGCCCACAGCACACCCTGAGAAAGTCCCACTATCCGGCTTCTGTCTCAGAAAACCCCATAATCCATCAAGCCCACGGTCTACTGCTGGGAAGTGCGTTCTGAGCACAATCCAGACCCACAGCAGCACTCTGTTGCTAAGCTCCAGAATCTTCTGAGTGTTTTGCTAAGGAGGGAGTGGGGGCGAAGCCTGTACCACACAACACCTCTTGTTATCCCTGTCACGACTGAGAATGAGAAAACCTGCTGGGTGTCACCATCTAGCCTTACCTGATGGGCTACACAGTCCGGCTTACAGATAACTCTCCGTGTTGGAACCCACAGTGTGGAACAGTAAGGCCTCTGATGTGATAGCCGCTTTACTCAAATCTGGGCCCTGAAGGAGCTGTTCTGAGTTAGACCGGGAAGGGAAGCATGTCCCATGGATGACAAGGGCTGCGATGGGAGACCCTGGAGCTGTCTGCAGAGGGGCCCCATGCCACAGAGAAAGAGAAACAAAGCCTGCACAGCCTGTGCTGCTGGATGACGGCACCCTGCCGCTCCCCCATGTGAATCACAGCCCCCTAGAGCTATAGATGCACCCCTGCCCTGATCCTGTGAGGTCTGCCCAGAGTTCCTGGGCGGAGATATCCCGGGTGGCGGCCTCCATACCTTTCTCCACAAGCTGCCTCCAGCGCCGCGCCCACTCTGTGAGCTGCTGTGCGTACGCCTTCTCAATGCGCGCCCGCTCATGCAGGCAGTTCATGAGGTCGCTGCACAGACGGTGGCCATCGTCGATCCGCTTCACGGTCCGCTTGTAGTTCCCGACCTAGGAGACAGAACCACACCGTGAGGCCGGGGGCCCCTCCTGGGAGTGAGGCAGCCTGACCCTCACGGCTATACAAACAGCCTCCATGCTAGCTGGGCTCCGGGGAGTTCATCCCCTCTCCCACCCGAAAGGCGTCCTGTTAGATGACAAGCTCCCCAGTTTTATTAC
Organism: Lutra lutra; assembly: GCF_902655055.1. Taxonomy (NCBI): domain Eukaryota; kingdom Metazoa; phylum Chordata; class Mammalia; order Carnivora; family Mustelidae; genus Lutra; species Lutra lutra. The sequence continues at coordinate 138,690,924 of NC_062285.1, forward strand.
AAGCAGCAACACTAAAACTTGGAGCTTCTTAATAACCATATGGCCAGTGTCCACGCTCTGACCCGTGGGTCAGAGAAGGAGACAGACAAGCCCAGGAAGGGCTGTGATAGAGGAAAGTGAGGGGCCGAGGGTGCCCAGAAGGCATCTTGTGAAAACTGAGGCGCAGGGACAGCTCCCCAGAATAAGCGAGGTCTCACTAGAGATTTAAGAGAAAAAAAGAATTCAGTAATTCAGATTAAAACGATTATTTATTTGCCAGAGAGCGAGCGAGCACATGCACGCACAAGCAGGGGGAACAGCAGGCAGAGGGAGACGCAGGCTCCCTGTAAAGGAGCCCAAAGCGGGACCCAGGACCCTGGGATCATGACCTGAGCTAAAGGCAGAGGCTTTAACCCACTGAGCCGCCAGGCGCCCCTGCCTTCCGCATTAATGGCATCCCGCGCTAGATTACTATCACTTCCCCGTTAGAGCAATAAATGCTATTTCCCACTAAGGAGCACCCAGTGTGTGCCAGGCACCACAGCCAGTGTCTTACACCTCCAAATAGTGCCCTGCCTTAATGAGTAGGACTGACTGTCCCCATCTTAAGAGGAGAACAGCAAGGCCTGGAGAACGACATGGTTCCCCGGATGCTGCAGCAGCAGGGGCTGGGCTGCCGCTGAGGGCAGTGGTTCGCATGGCTCCAGGGAGGACAGTGTGTTTACCTGCTCTGCCAAGGGTCATGGTGAGTTTTGACTACTTTCTCTCACGTGTGAAAAGAGAAACTAGCTCATCTATCAAATACATAAAGAATAATTAACAAAACATTAGTGGCTACTTTGGGGTGAGAATCAAAAGTGTTCAATATGTTCCATTCTTTCTGCAGTCGGTGCGGCAGGAGAGCCCGCCTGCGCTGGAGCACTGGAGGAAAAGTGGCAGGAAAAAGGTCTGTTCTATTTCAACCGTTTCTTCCCCTGTCTACAAAAATCTTCAACAACCCTGATTAGTTTTACTGTTTCTAAAGCTCTCCGCCCGGGTGATCACTCTCCTACTTCATCTCTGTTTGGACTCAGTCGGAAAGCTCCTGGAGAAGAGGGAGGACTAGTTCCCACTTCTCCAGAGAAGGGGAGGTCTACTCTCCCCGGGGCAGGCTGCAGAGACCAGCGGCACAGCCCACTAACTCCAACTTTTGAACACTGCAAACTACCTGTTTCTCCCATCCTGAGCTGAGTTAGCCACATGAAGGGGGTGGTGGGGAAGACTTCGCAGAGGGACAGAACACAGGGGCCCCACAAGGAGACAGGCAGTGGGGGAGAAGGGGCTCTGGCCCCTTCAGGAAGGGCTGTCCCTAAGGCCAGAGAGAACCCTGCTCCCCTGGGAACAGCGAGGACCCCTGGAAGCAAAGTGGCCCCGAGCGGTGGTCTCCAGCAGGCAGGCCGAATAGCCCTGCAAGCCCACGTCAGTTGTCGTCCTGGCCAGGGCGTGGCCAGGCTGCTGCTCCTCACCAACACACAGACCCCTCCACTCTATCCTTCGGCAGCCCCTTTCTTGGCAACGCAAAAGCAAGCACTTTTTTCCCCATTTTTATTTATTTGTTTTTGAGAGAGACAGCACGAGTCGGGCGGGGAGGAGGGGGGACAGAGGGAGAGGGAGAGAGGCTCTCAAGCAGACACCCCACTGAGCATGGACACTGACAACATGGGGCTCGATCTCACCACACTGAGATCATGACCTGGGCTGAAATCAAAGTCGGTGGCTTAACCAACTGAGCCACCCAGGGGCCCCCAAAAGCAAACATTTCACAACCAGCTGGAAGTGACACTTCCCTTAAAATAGGGCCTTGCTGTTACTTTGAAATTTACAGCAGGATGAAAACAAGGAACCAACAAAACAAAACCCTGCTGCTGCGCTGGCAGCAAGAAGGGCTAAGCTCATCACAGCTTGACTGAGACGTAACAGTCGACAGGACGCCACGAGCCGGAGCGGACTTTCAGCTCACTGTCACCAACAATCTCCTCACTGGTAATCACGATCACAATAGGCTGGCTCTCCAGAAACCTGCCCACTTCTCTGCTTTTCAAAACCCTTGTAAAAAGATTTAGGGAAAAGAAAAAGGTTAACTCCTAAAAAGACACCTGTCCCTACGATCTTCAGCGCGTACCTTAGTTGCTGTTCATGTTTAAAGGACAAACCCTTAAAATCTGAGAAGCAACAAGGAATACAGGCAGGATGTTTCCAGAAGCATGAGTTTAGGTTTAAATGCTGCCACTGTGACCACTGAGGCCAAGGAGAGAAGGGAGTGCTCAAGACACTCCAGGATCTTCCGCCCCACTGGGCTTTGCTGGGTGAAAAGGCTCCATGCGGGCGCAGGCCGGCCATCCCTTTAGTGCACACACACGGACACACACCACTGTCTCACCTCCACAGACTGCCCAGTGACAGAGCAGTGAGGCCTTCCCGCTGCCCTGGACAAGGCACCGGCAGTCGTCTTAACAGCAGAATGACTGACAGCTGTTTCTCTAAGCTGAAATATAATCTACATATGTCACATTCACCCTTCACAGGGCTCCGCTAGGTGAGTATGGATGAACTTGTGCTGTGGGTAACCATCACCATGTCCAGGGGCAGACACTTTCATCTGCCACCACGTTCCCCGCACCCCCTGCAGTCAGTCTCTGCCCCACACAGCCCCGCAAATGCTGATGATCTGTGTCCCTCGTAGGGGCCAGCGGCAGGCCGCCCCCAAACAGGCCACTTTGGCATGAAGACTATTTTGAGTTAAAAAACAATCATACCCTCAGATTCTGATTCTTTACCTCCCCCGCAGCTGCCTACAAAGAATCTAGATAGAGGACTTGCTCCGGGAAGAGAGCTGCCACCATAGAGAACTACATTATACTCTGAACCAGGCTTGGGGGGCAGGGCGGAACCCAGCAAGGCCTATCCGATCAACATCCTCCGTGTCCCATTGTTTCTGAGGGGCCCAGCAAACATTCACGTTTCCTAAACATTTACTCTTTTTTATCTTCCTGTGAATCACATTCTTTCCCTTTGAAGTCCCAGACCCCTACCCACTTCTCCCAAGTTCAGGATGACGTATGTACCTCATTTTGCCTGTCTTTGGAATACGCCATATCTGTGCAGATTCCACACATATGTGAATTAAGTTATATTTTCTCCCATTAATCTGTCTCATGTCAATTTGATTCTTAGTCCAGCTGGAAGGAGCTCTTCTGGCCCAGCACTGCTGACCAGGCTGTCCAGGGTACGTGGATCGCACACGATGTGGTTTGGCTTTTGAGACCGATCCGGTTATGGTCTGTGTCCACAGTTTACTCCTTTTCATTGCTAAGAGGTATCCTACTGAAAGCATATACCATCATTCCTTTGCCTTGTCACCTGCTGGAGGACACTGGGGTTGTTCCCAGCTTGGGGCAATTATGGAAAAAAAAAAAAAAGCCGTAAACATTCACAGACAGGTCTTTGCACAGACGTAGGTCCTCATTTGTTTTGGGTAAATACTCAGGAGTGGAAGTGTTGTACAGTAAGTCTATGTCTAACTTTATAAGAAATCGACAAACTCGTACCCCAAGCGTCTGGAGATTCTGCACATTCTGCACTCCTCACGGCAGTGTACGAGGGTCCCAACGGGTGCGCGCTCTCACTAGCACTCGGTGCCGTCAGGCTGGTTTGTTCAGTATTTTGCCACGTTAGTATGCAGCAATTATCTCCCTGAGATTTTAATTTGCACTTCCCTAATGTCCAGCCATGTTGAGCGTCTTTTCTTGTTCCTGTCTGTCACCCATCTGTCTTCTGCGGTGGTGTGTTCTCTCTCTTTTCTTTAAAATACATTTTATAAATTGAGGTATGATGATGACTGGTTTTTTAAAATGCAAGGGGAGTTCATTTTCAAATACAGGACAAACGGATCGCATGTTAAAGTAAGGACCTATATGTTTAGCTATTTCTGTCTTATCGGTTTTATAATTTAAGTTTCTCTCTTGTTTTTTTAAAACACTAGTTTGTTCTGAGGTGGCCAAATGGCAAAGAACTTGATGTAGAATTTAAAAAATACATGAGATTTCTTCCAAACCTTATTATCAATTGATTTATTCACAAAATGTCCATTTTATTTTATTTTTTTTTAAGATTTTATTTATTTATTTGACAGAGAGAGATCACAAGTAGGCAGAGAGGCAGGCAGAGAGAGAGGAGGAAGAAGGCTCCCTGCTGAGCAGAGAGCCCGATGTGGGGCTCGAACCCAGGACCTGGGATCATGACCTGAGCCGAAGGCAGCGGCTTAACCCACTGAGCCACCCAGGCGCCCCCAAAATGTCCATTTTAAAAGCCAGGTGTGAAGCTAGCTATGTTCCCAACTTCCTTGAAATTCAGGCTCACTCCCTCTGATACCAAGATACTAAAGACCTCAACACACAGACGTCTGGGTGCAGGGCTGGGACACCCTCTTCTCCCTCGGGGACTGCTCAGCCAGAGGGAGGAGGAGGAGCTGGGGAAGGTGTACTGGAGGCAACAATCAAACTTCATTTTCAAGGACAAGTAGGAAGCTGGCCAGGTTGAAGGTGAGGAGAGATAAAGGTCTCCAGCAAGAGAACAGTGTTGGTGAAAAGATGTACCAGCACCGGGACTCAGGTGTGCAATCAGGAGACATGGAGCAGGGATCATGGGATGCGAGGGAATGACTAGCAACTTAGACGGGGTGGGGGGGGGGTGTCAGGTGCAGCTGGAGGTGGGAGCGTGTCAGATGGTGAGACATCTCAAGGTCATCCTGAAGGGTGCCATGTTCGGGGACTGGTGGGTTTCAGGAGGGTGAAGCTTCTGGAGGAAGGAGGGAGAATGGCCTCCTCAGCCTGGGGCCATGGCAGTGGGGGAGAAAGAGTGGGAAAGCTGGAAAAGGGACCGTTCTGTCCTCCAGGTGGCAGGTAGGAGCCGGACAGAGGTAGCAGGATCCCAGTCAGTGCCCAGGGGCTGTAGACTTCGCAGGACTACCAAGGTACCTTCGCAGGCACCTCAGTGACTGTAGTCTTCGCAGACTGGGCTTGGGAAAAAGCAGAACCACCATGCTTCTAGAGTTCTCCAGAAGCCACTCTCCTGCCCCCACTTCTCCGAGGGGATGGGGGGGTTGGGGGCACACTCCTCCCAACCCCCAAGCTCTGCTGTCCTCCCAGGAATCCGAATCATTCTATCTTCTCTCCAAGGACACAATTCCCCACCCAGGGGCCTATGGCCCCCTAGCAGCCTGCCCTCCTCCAGGCTCCTACCTCTCCCTTTAAGTCTGGCCCCAGTCATTCCTCTGGTTTTCCTCCACCCCAGGCACTGAGAATCCAGTGTGGGACACGACTCGGATTTCCAGTCAGCGAGGAGGAGTCTGGGGCTAGAGTTGCAGCAAACCTTGTGCAGAAACATCTGCATAATCAGGAACCAGAAGAAAGACCGTGGCTTCTGTCTAAAACCCAGCAGGAGTATAATTACAGCCGCCCCCGCCCCAGGGACTTCTCAAACAGGTCGTACCAGTTCCTCCTTTATCCTCTGCGTGTAAACACTCTGGAACCCCTTTCACAAGGACACCGGAGAATGCCTGCCTCTCTGACTTTGGGGGCTACTTAGCTTGGCCGACTCCCTTCTGTGGAACACAGTGGCCAGAGGCAACAGGAAGGCTGGAGGCTCTGGAAGCTACTGAGTAGCTGGGACCTCTGGGGATCCCAGGTAGGTGACTCGGAAAGTGAACCTGCAGCGCCTCTTGAGTCTCCCACCCATCAGCCCCCCAGTATATTCTTCTTTTTTTTTTAAGATTTTATTTATTTTGAGAGAGAGAGAGAGAGAGAGAGAGCATACACAAGCGAGGGAGAGGGGCAGAGAGAGAAGGAGAAGCAGGCCCCCCCTAAAGCTGGAAGCACGAAGCAGGGCTCGATCCCAGGACCCCGGGATCATGACCTGAGCTGAAGACGCTCAACCCACTGAGCCACCTAGGTGCCCCAAGTCGGTCCTTTGTACTCTCCTCTCTGGTTGCTGAGCATCAGACCCATCATACAGACAGATTACCTGATTATAGCCGAAGTCCCAGAGCGAAACCAGTGGCCCACGTGAGAATGGAACCAGGCAGAGCTGCCCCAGAGCTCACAGTCCCCTCCCTGTGGCTTCTTCCTGCCTGCCCATGGCTCATTTCAACACCACCAACCATCCCAACAGACGCTGCCCCCCACCCCCCGGGACCCCAGTGAAGTTCTGGCTGTCTCCCTGCCGACTGGCAGCACAACAGAGTGTGGGAGCAGCGGTCTGTGCCTGGAACAGCCTGTCCTCCCTAGCCAGCCCCCGCGTCCACACCCCCAGATGGCCTCCCTTCGTGCTGTGTGGACCAGAGCCTGCGGGGAACAGGACATCGAGCCCAAATACCATCCAACTCTTTGCCCTAAGAAGGTGTGGGCCTTCGGGGCACCTGGGTGGCTTAGTCGGTTAAGCGTCTTCCTTCAGCTCAGGTCATGATCCCAGGGTCTTGGATCGAGCCCCACATCGGGCTCTCTGCTCAGTGGGGAGCCTGCTTCTCCTTCTCCCTCTGCTCTTCTACCTGCTTATGCTCGCTCTCGTTCTCTCTCTCTCAATAAATAAATAATATATTTTTAAAAAGGTGGTGTGGACCTTCGCCTTCCTCAGCCACCACTCTTTCTCCACTGCCTTCCACTGGCTCTGCCACACGGCGGGCGCTCAATAAAAATTTAAGGGAGGACAAGAAAGTGACCAGAAGAAAACGTAGGTGACTATCTGTGTGACTTAGGGCCAGGCAGGATCCTTAAAATGTCTAGTCAAAGCTCTACACTTACATACAGATGTGCTGTGTGTATAAATGAATTTTATCACATCAAATATTTCTGTTTCTGTTCAGAAATCAACACCATGGACAAAACGAACAGACTGCAAACACTACTTCCCAACCTGTTCTGTGTAAACGGACATGAGGCTAAACTGGGATGCCCCAGGAGGTCCCATAGAGCCACATGAGAAAGTCGGGCCCTGAGGGAAGCTGGGCAAAGGGTATGATTAGGGCAACTTCAGAGAGAAGCAAAGTCTGAGGGGCTCACAGCAGTAGGGGGCTGGCTCCCCCTTGTGCGACTTGGGGGGATGCCCACGATCACAAGGCTCTTCACTTCACTCCGGCAGCCTGGCAAACCCGGGGGTGGGAAACGCCAAGTGTGGGGCAGAGGGGGCACACAGGACGCTCGCTGTACACACTGGTGGAAAACAGCCTGGAGCGGGCCTGGGAAAAAGCAGGCGGTAGTTAAGTCACTAAGCACACATGCCCTCTGAGTCACTAAGCACACATGCCCTCTGAGGACCCAGCAATCTTGTCCCTGAGTCAGAGCCCCACAGAAATGTTCTCTTGGGCCGCGGGCATGCAGGAGTCTCCTCCCTGGGGAATGTGTAGGTGAACGTGGGGGGGCAGGGGCATACCGACGTGGAGGCAAGCAGCACGAACCGCAGGACTAGGTGTAGACACCGCAACCTGCACAGATCTCACCAGGAGCGGAGAAACAAAGAGAACGACAGGGACCATGACGGCCTCGATGGGAATTAAGAACAGTTGCACACAAAGCAAGGCTACAGAGTTTACAGGAGCCGGGGCTAACACAAGTCCTATCACTAGGAAAGGGACTAGTGTCAAAGGCAGGGAGAGAGATGGTGAAGGGCATGGGTGGCTGAGTTCCGTCCTACCTGCCCCAGTTCCAGTTCTCTACTAAGGCTTGGCTTGTCTTCCCCATGGAGGCTTCCCTGATGCCTGCTGTCCCCGCTGGACCACCAAGAGGGAGCGCCTGTATCACCCACACTGGCAGACAGTCGGGACCAATTCCCCACCACAGGCTCCTGCTTGCCGGTCCACCGGGGGGCCACGAGGGCCCTTCCACACACTGTTCCCATGGCCCGCAGCCACAGCGTGTCCCACATGGGTCACTGTCGTGCATGGTAGCCCCCGCCCCAGCTGGACTGCAAACCTCCAGCCACAGGCACCACGTGCTGGTCTTCATCAGCAGGAGCATCATAATAGAGCATGCTTACACTCTGCAAGGCAGTGTGCTAACAGCTCTTCGTGGGCCACCTCATTTAATCCTGTGATAATCCCCAGCAGTGGCTACTATTAGTGTTGCCATTTTACAGAAAATGAAACAGGTTTAAAAGGTGCAAAGTCACCCATGATCACGCAGCCAGAAAAAGGCAGAGCCCACCTTCCAGAACCTTCCTCAGGCCAAGAACAGACAGGATAAAGCCAAGACTTCATGGGTCGTCAGGTGATGTGTGTGCTTCCAACCAGCCCCTTGGGCCCCAGGGAAGGCCACAGGTGAAGCTCAAGACTGAAAAGTAATGTATAGGCCCGGCTCCTGATTCCACTGTGTGCCACTGAGGTTCATGTCAGGAACCCCAAACCTGTAAACTCCTAAGACCACTTGCCAAAGATGATCTTGATTTCACTCTCAGAAGGCTCATGCCCTTTAACCTGTGACCCTGAAGGCTGAAGCAGCGCAACAGCACCTTCTATGTTCTGGAGAGGCAAGTTCAAGGGTGAGGCAGCTGTGCTGTGCTGACCAGACAGAAGGAAAAGCCCTTGGTGTTGTCCCTCCCTCCTGGCAAGTCCACAGAGTCAGAGTCCAATGTTTTATAAAGCTGATAAAGTACACTGAGAGGCTCCAGGATATTCTCAACCAGCTCTTCTGAAAGACAAGGATGAAAGATGACACTTCTGGGATACCTTAATGGCAGTCCTGCAGATGGCAACCAGATTGGCTGAATGAGTTTCTGTTATCTGTTTTGAGTCCCTCAGCGCCCCCCCCTCCCCGTAAGGTCACCTCTTAGCAGGGAGAGGCAAAGCTCTGGCCCTGCCCCCACATAAATGACCTTGTACTCTTGTCTCTCCCGCCACCATTCCGTTCCTTCGGCCGTAAGCTGGAGGCAGAACTGATTTCACAAGGACTAAACACATTGGGCTGGGGTGGTTTCCTCCCAGCCAGGCATGCTCTTAGCCCAGCTCAGGCACCACTTAACCAGACCTGGCCATTTCTCCATCGTGTCCACCGGGAGACAAATGAAGAGAGGGGACAGGATTAGATGATCTCCTAGGGCCCTTTGTAATTCCAGGATTTCTACCTGAAGAGTCTGTCACTGCTACCAGCAGGCTGTCTGCCCTCTGAAGCCCTCATAACTCAATTTTTGAGAGCCTGGCCCTGCCCCCGCCACGCACCAGTGTGTAAGAACACCTAACCATGTGCCAAGGACTGTGTGAGGGACGAGGGGTAATGGTGAACAAACCATGTGGTCCCCACCTTCCTGGGTCTTATGGTCAGATAAACAACCCAATTACAATGGCAACAAGTTCTGGAAGGAGCCCTCTGGCTGGTCAGGACTGCTGGAAGCAAATGATGTTTGTGGTGGTAGTAGAAGGGGACTCTGAGGGGCAAGGCTGCTTTCTGGAGGCTTGCGGCAGGACACCAAGGCCCACGGAGCATGAGCTAGACGAGATCCCACCCCCTTGGGAAGCTTCCCCTCAGCTCAACCCTCCCGTTACTCTTGTACGGACATCTGCGGTTGCACGCCTAAATGTGCTAACAGTGGGGTGAGGGCAAGGGCCGTGCCTTCATTCTCTTCCATCCTCCACGCCAGGCACGCAGAGGGCACCCCATGGTGTCGTCTCAGTGTCAGAACAGGGCTGGGAGCCGGATTCCCGATCCGGGTACACTGCGTGGGGTGGACCAGGAGACTGCTCCGTGCTCAGCTGGAGGCATGAGCAACCAAGTGACTCATGAGCCTTTATTTACCAAGTTCTTAATCCAGCGGATCAATCCAGCTCTCCTCACAAAAGCCAGAAAGCATCAACTCCGGGGGGAACCATCAGAGAGCAGCTAACGCTTCTGCCAAGCTGGTAAGAGCTGTGTGGGCACAAACCAGCCGCTGCTTCATTTACGCTGACAAGGCTTGCTGTCAAATCCGGGATCCGAGTTAGTTTATCCCCAAGTCTACCCATGTCCCAGGAAGGCCGGGAAGGCTCCTGGCGCGGGCCTTTCAGTGTCACCACTTCCCCACCCATGTTCCTCGAGAGGCACAGGACAGATGCCACATCCTGCACACACCGGCAGGGCATCCCCCAGGGGCCAGCAGGGCCTCCTATCTCAGCCTATCCCGACCCCTACTCTGAGCTTTCCTTCCCAAATGGGGTCACCAGGGATTTTAGGGTTGTGAAATGTGCTGTGTGCTTGAAAGCACAGGGGAATAAGGAGGATCTGTGGAAAACCAAGTCCAGGCCTTGCTTTCAGACTGTGCTCTGGCAGTCCTCGTTTCTATAGGATTCCACTTCACTTACTTCTCCCCTTTGCCTTCCAGCTCACCCGCCCTCTGGGCTCCCAACTTGCCCTGCCCTGGAACAGAGGGTCTAGGAGCTCTGCACCTTGGCGCTCCCCCGAACCACTACATGGACCAGCCCCGACCTCACTGGGCTCGCCATCCTCAAAGGGCAGTAATACTCTCTTCCTGGCCGGGCTCTCAGAGGGTTACAGACCCAGTTCCTGGCTGGCCTGCTGGTGTTCACTGGTTTGTGCTCCGGCTGACTCTGCCCAGCCCCAGTCCTGCCACTGTTCCGGAGGCCTCACTCCAGTCCCAGCTCCAGCATTCAGCTCTCACTCCCCATGCTGATGGGCCCGCCATCCGGTCTTGGAACTACTCATCACGTAGGAGGGTGAAGAAAAGGAGGCTCCTCACCCCACAAAGGCACCTGGTGCTACGTGACAGTTTTAAAGCACAAATCCTAGACTTCAACAACTTGCAACATTAATGGCATCATCGATCTTCAAATGTTCAAATGAAAAAGGAAGACACAGAAACCCAGAAATCCCCGTTTGCAGATCTAGCTCCAAAGGCAGAACACATAGAGTGGAGAGGACGGAGGTGCTGAGACACAGTTATCTTAGAAGTGGACTCCTCTCTGAGCGTGCTTGGCGGGGTTCACTGAGCTCTGCGCCCTCAGTACATACTGCTCAGATGGCAGCAGAGGCCCAGTGACACCCCCTCCCTGTCACCCCTAAGACTCCACCCTGGGGCTCACGGTCTCCGGGGCACAACGCTCGTCCTTCAGCCAAGTGCCCAGGGAACAGCCGGAGGGCACGGCTGCTGAGCAACCAGGTCACACCCTCTCTGATTCTCCTTCACCCTCCAGGCGGCGCTGCACGTGTGGCACCCTATGGCCGTAAAAGCTGCCGCTGACAGGCTGGGGAGATAGTCTCCCTGGGTTTCTAAGTAAGGGCTTGCTCAAGACTGGCAGCTCTTGGCAGAAACTCCAACAGGGAAAGGAGGCAGGGACAGGTGTCCGCCATCAGGCAAAGCCCTGGGACACACAGCCAAATTACCTGGTGGGGAGACTGCCAGACTGGAAAAGTGGGACAAGCACTTCCTCTAGGTAATGGCCCCTTCCTTCCATGACCATCCATCCCCTCCCCAAACTGCTTTCACAGTGCCCCACGTCCCCAAGTCCCCCGCATCTGAATCCCTGGGCTCTACCTTCAGTGATTCCTGTTAGCAGCCCCCTCCCAAACACGCACACACACCACACACATGGGACCAGGAGCTCCCTCACCCCATCTCCATACCTGGGTCCCTCGGCGCCAGCCCAAACATGGAGCTAAGCCAGCACAGTCTAATTAAGCACTCAAGAGCCCACCAGTTCTAAAACTGTGTAATTCTACTTGTTTACTAAGTAGAAAAGGAAAATGTTTTATCTTACATGGCTTAAACAAGTTACTTTGACATCACTGAAATCAAATGAGAAAATAATTTATCTTCAGAGGAAAAGCTTGACAGCAAAACAATTCTCTCAAGGAACGGCTCTTTTTCTGGCATTTAGACAGGGGAGGAACAAGCTGGCCCCAAGATGAGAGGCTGCCGGACTCACCCAGCTCTGTCTGTTCCCAGGCAGGCAACGTGAGTGTGCGGGGCCGAGAAGCAGACTCAGTGAGGAGGCCGCACGCCCCTCAGGTTCAGGAATAGGGGACCCTGGCCCCGTGCAGGTGGTCAATTCTGGCAACCATCCCGGGGAGGGAAATCTGCAGGGCAATGTCATCGCCTAGGAAACGGGGAAGGCTATCTCACCTCTCTGAGCCCTCGCTGTCATACACTAGCCAACGGTGTCCCCGGGTCTGACCCCAGAGACAGGGCGTGACTTCACACCGAAGCGGAAGCATTAATGTGTGGCAGTCAGAGGAAAAGAACATTTCTCTCCTCTGAGGAGCTCCTGGGAGGAGAGCTCAGGAGAGCTCCTGCGAGCTGAAGCAAGAGGGCCCGAATCCCAGTTCCACCACCTACTGCTAATGCGAAGCTGGGCACCAGCAAACCACCCGAGCCTCAGTTTCCCTCCCCGTGAAATGGAGATCACCATCTCAGAAGGCAGCTGTCGGGCTCTAGAGCACCATATAAGCCAGAGCGGGGTTCTGGCACGGAGCGATACATGCTGGCCATTGTCACCGTGTTATAAGTACACAGACCATGAGCATATAGTTATGTGCACACAGTCTCATGACTTATCAGAGCACACCCATGCGTGGGACAGAGGGGTCGTGGGGGGACAGAAATCATGTCCTTGCCCTCAGGTTGTTCAGAGCCCAGAGCGAGAAGCAAACACACTGGATGGGCAGGCGGGAAGCCCGCCTAAGCCTGCTGGAAGGGGTCAGGAAGGCTGCCTGGAGGAGGAGCTGGGAAAGGAATGGAGATCAGGTTGGAGGAAAGACAACCAGGAAGGGAGGCAGCTCTCTGCGGACAGGCACCTAGAAGAGCCACCCAGGGCAGCGCTCCTCGGGAAGGACCAGGTGGCCCAGCAGCCGCCAACACATGCTTATGCCTTCGTTATGCTACAGAGTGTGGTTTTACTCCGCAGCTGATGGAGAAAACTGGAGCTTCCCAGCCAGGGCAAGCAGTCACACAGGCCTGCTTCTCTGGATGAGCTGCCCGGGGCCTGGGTAGAGAACAGACTGAACACGGCACAGAGGAGGCCAGTGCCCCAATCCCCGGTTGTGACACAGCAAATGCTGGTTTGCCTGAAAGAATGAATTAGTGGTTCCTTGAGAAACGTCAGGGAAATCGAGGCATGCCGCCAGCCTGCTGGGAGCTCTGCCCAAGCACAGTGGGGATTACAACCAAGCTGATACACCCACGAACCCGCCGTCACATAGGGGTAGGGGCGGGGGGACTCTGTCTGTCTAAGCGGGGGGTGGCCGGAGAACAAATGGAGGCAAGGCAATTTCTTGCCTCGCGCCTGATGCGTCCCCTCGTCCTTGCTGCCCTGTAACTGCCTGACGCGGCAAATGTTGGCTCTGGGGCCTCAAGACTACATACTCGTCTCGGGACCCCAGGACTCAGCTGTGGGTCTGGACCATGGCAGGTGCCAAATCAGGCTCCATGGAACCCACCTACACAGGGCAGCAGCATCTTCTAAATATGTCACCTAGGCAACTGTCCCAGAGGGATGGGAGCAGTGCAGGCCAATCCATGTGGGGATGTGCCCGTGTGACACTGTCTCTACAGTCGGAGAGGAAGCTGCAGGAGAGCCTTCTCTGAAGGAGATGGTAAATACCGGAGTCACAGGCAGCTCCTACGGGCTAACATTCTTAGAACATTTCCAGCAAGATATTTATGTCCTCTTCATCCCCAAATACTCTTCTCCTCAAAGGCTCTTTGTGCCCACAGAGGACGCAGTACAGGTCAGCCTGGCCTGGCTTCTCCGGGGAGATCTGAGCGCTAACCGCACAGACAGCTGACAGCTGAGCAGAACCCCTGCTTCCGGGACGAGGCAGACTCAGGACCCAGTTCCTGAAATGAGCAGTTTGTCCTCCCAGCCTGGTGGCCAGTGAGCCCTTGGAGACTCAGGCAGCGGCAGGCCTGCTGGTGACAAACCTGCCATTGTGTGTCCAGGGCCCACTGAAGGTGGAGGAGGCCAGGCTCTCCTAGGAAGGCCTGGTGACACTTGAAAAGGCCCACAACCTGCAGCCTGGGCTCTCTCTCTCCCCACCAGCCCCAGGGCCTATGAGAAGACCCAGACGCAGGGCCTAGAAACCGAGGACAAAGTAGGAGGGCCCTTAGGCTCCTGGGGTGAGCCAGAAGATTCGCCAGCAGTAACTGAACTGCCCTACCCCACACCGGGAAGCCTGCGAGGAGAACATGCCAGGCTCCAGCTTGCTGAAGAAGCCACCCACGTGGGGAACAGCTTCCCCTTGGCCCCATCCTACCCAATCCCATATGACTTCTGGCCTCCAAAACAGCCCTCTGCAAGGGCGTGCTCATTCTGGCTTCCAGACTTGCTCCAACTCGGAATGTCATCCCGCCTCAAAGTCCAGCCCTAACTACCCCACACTCCTTCTCTGGTGATGTCGGGCAGCACGTCCTTCTCCTCTGAACATCATGACACTCAGACGCAGACTGTGGCTCGGCCCCACTGAGTACCCCCACCCCGCCATGGAGGCCATCATCCTCCCTCCTCCAGGAGGCTTCACTGTGGGACTCAAGAGCCCGCTCCCCCCCACTTTTTAAAAATAAATATTTTATTTATTTATTTGACAGACAGAGATCACAAGGAGGCAGAGAGGCAGGCAGAGAGAGAGGGGAGGAAGCAGGCTCCCCGCTGAGCAGAGAGCCCGATGCGGGGCCTGATCCCAGGACCCTGAGATCATGACCTGAGCTGAAGGCAGAGGCTTAACCCACTGAGCCACCCAGTTCCCCCGCTCCCCTTTTCTAAATGGCTCACTGTAAGTGTTGGGTAATACAGAAATCCCCTCCGAATATCTACAAATACTTCCACTAGGTATTAGTCCCTGTGGGTGCTCTCTCCTCCCAGGACTTGCTCACTCATTCATCTAGCAAACACATGAGTGCTTAGTGAGTACCAATCCTGCTTATCTTCCAACGCATTCTCCTGCCCCGCCCCCAGTGGGAGCCCACTTCCTGCTGTGCCCCCCAGCAAATCTTACAGCACTCCACACAACGATCCATCTAGTGTCGGTCTCCTCCCATGTAAGCTTCCCTCGAGATGTCATAGCCGAAAGCTGCTGGTGCACAGGGTCATGTCCGGCCTTCTGCCAGCATGCAGAAGATGATTCTGGAATGACCCACTCCAGTGAGTACCTTTCAGTGGAAAGGAGTAAAACTAAGCCCAACAACTTTTCCACCTTGAGACCACAAGGCTTTCTGTAGATCTGTTACTGGTCTGAGGGTCACCTCAGTGAGAAGACACCTCCTGGGGGAAAGAGGGACCCTGCTGGCAGCCTGGAGAGATATGGGGCTGGCGGCACGCAGCCGCGTTGCTACAGCTGAATGGGATGGGCTCACCCTGAGGAACAGCTCCTCGGTTCAGTGGACAGCCAGCGGGGAGGGGAGGACGACGGCACGGCTGATCTCTCCAAGCTGAAGGGTCATTTCAGAGAGAGCGTCCCAAGAGGAGCAGGGCCTGACTAGAAAATAAACCATCGCCTTAGCATTCCTCAGCCAAAGGAGATGTTCTTGTCCACTGACATTATCGCCACTAAGAATTTAACAGGGAGCCTGAGAGCTTAAATCAGTGACAGGACTTGTTAAAGCTGCTTGATTTAATATATGCCGGCAACTTCTGCTCTTTTTTAAGCAGCAGCTAAAGACTTCTGTAGCAGCCCTGCCGTTAGCTGCCGAACTTCTCCAGAGCGGTTGCTGCCCTCAACTGGGTAATTCAAACGATGCTCCCAAGTGCACCCTGTAGGGGCAGATGACCCCCGGCTCCCGCATCGGAGGGACAGAGCTCCCAGCCCGCACCTGCCCTGACGCCCTACACCACTTTACCCATGTGCCTTCCTTGTGAAACCCTCACGACACCAGGATATAGTACCATTTTTACCCCTACTTTTCAGATTAGGAATTGAGGCAAAGAAAAGTAAGTAACTTGCCCAAAGTGCTCCCTCCGCCCCCAAGGCAGGGACCCAAGCCCAGGCCATCCGGCTCCAAAGGACGCATCTGAAACTGTCCGGCTGCCTCCCTGGCCTACAGCTCACAAGCTCCGCTGGGTGCGCCCGTCTCCGCACCGCCATCTAGCTCAAGGCGGGTACTGATTAGTACCGAGGGTAACATCACCGCAGATACAAAGTTCCCCCACAGCTCTAGAGGATACTATCTAGTTTGGGCTCGGTGTTGAAGCTAGCAAGACCTGCTATTCCAAAGACCAGCCTCCCAGGAACCGCCAGGAAAGCTCTGCACAGCCCTTGCCGGCTCCCCAGGTGCTTCTGCAATGCCAGCACGGCCACAGGCTCCCTGGGGACAAGCAAGCAAGATGGGTCCTGTCCGTGAACCTGGACCTGCACAGAGCTGAGAGGCAGTCCTGAGTTTCAGCACTGACCCAGAGGCACCTCCAAACTGTATCTTGCAACAGCTCCAGGCATCTCACCACCACCACCCCTGCCCCGGTGCCACGAGAATGCGCCTAACAATGCCAGGGAGTTGCTGCTGCAGGTGGCTGGGACTCAACTGTGATTCTACTGTCACTTTTGTTGCCTTCTGTGAAATGTTTCCCGGGGCAGATGTACCTCTCTGGCTACTGAAATTTGAGCTCTGGCCTGGATACCCACCAGGAAAGCTGCTACCAGCGGAGCTGTCCCATTTCCCACTGGTGCCTTAAAGGACCTGGCACATAGTAGCTGCTCATGAAACACATACTTTTAATAAAATGAACTATTCAGCTAACAGTTGATAATGACCTGCTGCCCAATTTTAAGAAAAGTGTTAACAGAATTTTTAAAAAATTTATGAGAGAGAGAGAGAGAGAAAATCTCTCCTGCGCTGAGCACAGAGACCGATACAGGGCTCCATCTCACGACACCAAGATCATGACCTGAGCCAAAATCAAGAGTCGGATGCCTAACCAACTGAGCCACACAGGCACCCCATAAAGTGTTAATAGGATTTTGAGTTCCTTGCCCATCTTTTTAAAAACTGGGCACCTGTGATCACTCTCTCTTAGACAGCAATATCGCATGGTATTTGGTCTCAGATAAAATTATACACCTAATCAATTAAAAAAGTCTATAAAACTAGCTTGTGCCAGTCCCCAGAAACCCCTGGCGATCCTCCCCATCTCATGCACCGCTTGAGCGTCTGGGTTCAGGGAAGCACCTACGTGGGTGCTGATACGTATACTCTTGTTTTATCCTGCAGTTTCCCTCGAAGGCCAGTATCATCTCCCTTTAGAGATGAAAGCCTGAGGCTCAGATCAGTCAAGCAACTTGCCTAACGTCACACAGCTAGCAATGGAACAGCTGGGATCAGAACCCAGATCTTTCCAACTACAAAGCCAGTGCTCCTTCCACTAAGCCCCCAGCTGCCTGGCAAGTTCCAGAGGTTTTGCCACAAGAAAATGGACTTTCCTTTAAGCAGCAAGGAGGAAAAAGTGGGCTCAGGGAAAGTGACTTCTAGGACAACACCCACCCCCAATATCAAACCAGGAAAGGAGTTCCTCAAGGGTGTAGACTCATAGGAAGATGCTCTGATAGGCTCAAGGGCAGTGGGTCGGCCCTCTGGCCACCTGCCCGCACTGTCCAGCATGAGGTCCCATCACCACCATCCACTTTTCCACACACAAGTTGGCAGTAACACTGCCTCTCCGGCCAAGCCCAGTAATGAGTGTACGCAGCACCAAGTCACATCACGGCTAAGCATGAGAAGGAAGATCCGAGAACAGACAGACCAATAAGACCCTGACAAGAACTTTTAGCCTCTCTCTCTCTCTCTTTTTAAGATTTTATTTATTTGACAGAGGGCTTGAGCCAGAGAGCACAAGAAGATGGAATGGCAGAGGGAGAGGGGGAAACAGACTCCCCACTGAGAAGGGAGCCCAGTGCAGGGCTTGATCCCAGGATCCTGGGATCATGACCTCAGCTGAAGGCAGACGCTTAACCATCTGAGCCACCCAGGCACCCCAACCTCTAGTCTCTTTATCACTCTGTCCTTGCCCGCATGAGTTCACCGCCCATGCTGATAGTTTAGCCATACCTGCCGCCATCTGGATCTGACCACAGAGACCTGGCCTGCTTGGGGTCTGCTGATCTCTGCCTCCCTTTCCCCCCGCAATTCTGGCCAAGAGAAGCCAGGTCTGTCATGAGGAAGCAAGCGCGGGCATTACCTCCCAGAAGCTATCGCTGGATACTTCTACTCCAGCGGAATCATCGTAAGCGACAGACATCTCTCCAGGCGGTGAGGGAGCAGCAGCAAATGCTTACGGCAGAGGTCAACTTCAGATGCTCAAAATCCTAGACAAACCTATAAAAGAAAAGCACATTGTTGTGGTTTTCGTAATAAGCGAGCCATCTCCATCCTACAACTTGCATTCCCATCTTTGGTACAGCACGGTCGCAAAAGTTCCCTTGAGGTGAGAGAAAAATCAATAATAACGTCTATATACACATATGTTACATGCGTGTGTATGTGTGTTTCACATTAACAACTGCACCTTCTCAACATCTTACTGAAGAGCTCAAAGAGCTTTCTGGAGAACAGTTCATGTTTTAGACCAAAAGACTGATAACCTTATTCCTCCTCATCCCTTGGAGAGAGAGACAGAGCACAGGTAGGAGAACATGCAAACGCAGGCAGAATCTCTGCATTTCTGGGCTCGCCAGGCACCAGCCTGCCCTACCTACCCCGCAGGACCAGGCCCTGCGGTAAGACACCAGAGGAAATGATCTGCCCTGGAGCCCTGACTCCACCCCCAGCTTCCCCCCCATGGTTCACTTGTGTTGGGCACTGTCTCCCCCTCCCCACCCATGACTGATTCACCTCAGCCACTGAAGCCCCAAGGCCAGACCAGCTCATTCAGTTACCGTCTGAGTGAGGGTCAGCTGGAGAGAGTAAGGACGAATAAGCGAAAGGGATCAATGCTGGGTCACGAGGTGATGTTCTAAATCCAGGCGAGAGTAAAGGGGTAATTAACCTCTTCATAAGAGGGAGGAAGCTGAAGGACCCCCAGCGACATTCAGGATCACAGATCATGGTCCAGAGCCACATGAGACTCCCTGACTTCTTGGTGGAAAGCGAACTCCACCTTCCTTTCCATCACCCTGCCTTCCCATCACGCTGCCAGAGATCTGGAGCTTGCCTAATTACCATGGTCGGGAGTCCAAAGCCTCAGCTTTGTCACAGGAGGGCCTAGGGAGGGTGGGGCAGGCAGACGGATCCACACCGCTATACCAGCAAGGTGCAAGACTTTGTTCTAGGTGCTTCTCCATATGTGATCACACTTAATTCTCACAATTCCCTGCGAGACAGTCTAGAAGCATAGTAAGGAACAGGAACACAGGCTCCAATCCCAGACCTATTACTCACTAGCTGGGCAACAGTGGACAAGTTACCTAACCTCTCTGTGCCTCCATGGCCTTATCTATAAAAGAGAGATGAATATGAAATACACATCAGAGAATTATAGTGATGGTCAAATGAGGCCTGACATGCAGGGGTGGACATAGTAAGTTACAATGTAATTGTCACTGGACAGCAATTATTATCACTATCACTCCTTTTACCTCTCTAGTTGAGGAAACTGATGCTCGGGAGGTTAAGTAACTTGCCCACAGTCACCCACGTAATGAATGGTGGAGACAATATTTGACAAGTTTGTTAAGGTAATGTTCTCTCCATCCTACCAAGAGGTTTTCCAAAATCTATCTGAAGTTTAAATAAATCTGGTGTCTTATAACCTAAGATCTAGTTGCTATTAAAAGGGTTTAATCTGATGGATTTGACAGCTTCTAGAGTTGAACAGTGCATTGTGTGGCCAATAAATTCAAACAGCGATGACGGTACTTCAAAGCTGAGCGCCCCACTGCACGCACACTATAACCAGGCAATTGCCCGGGCGCCACGTGCCCACTCTTCCTGCCAGCAGGCTGTCTGGACCTCTGCTCCGTCATCACAGGGCAGCGTGTCATTGTAACTCCAGGATATCACAAAGGCCAATGGGCCGCTCTGGCTGGGCCCTGGTGCCATGTTTCACAGCACCCCCTTCTCTAAGCAATCCTATACTCTTGGCCAGGGCCCTCCTGGGAGCACGCCAGCCCCCATCTGCAGTGGCAAAAAGTCTCCTACCCAGACCAGCTGTCTCTGCTGCAGGCTCCTCAGGAATTATCTGGGCTTTGGGCTCAGGCGAGCCTCAAAGTGGCCCAATCAAGCCACTGGCAGGGCTGCGTAGGCAGCTCTGGGAATAGCTGCTCTGGATGGAGAAGCAGCTCCATACCTGGAGAGTTCAGGCAGAGGGATTCATTTTCTGCCAGGGTACAGCGATGGTTTAGACACAAACAGATGGTCGGTTCTGCACAAGATTTAGCAAGAGCCTACTAAGTGCCAGAAGCCAAGAAGAGGTTGCCCCTGGGCTCAGCACAAAAAGACACACTCAACTCCTAGGAGAAAGAACCTGGATCACCATGTAACAAAACCAAGTAACACTGGAGCTTGCGAGGGCTTCAGAAGGGTGATGGGCTGATCAGCGGGAACAAGGAAAGTCCAGCTTTCCTCACCCGAGTCCCATGGTGGGACATACCCAACGTGGTGAAGCTCCCTCAGTCTGGGGCCCTGTGCCCGCCCCGGCACTGTGCTTAGCAACTGCAACAGGCCCCAAGGTGACAGCTGTACCAATGCCAAGCTGACCTGGGCCTCAAGGACGGAGCTGTCAACATTTCACCATGAAGAATGATGCTTGCTACATAGCATTTTAAGGTACACTTTTTAGGTTAGAAAGTTTCTACTATAACTCTACTAAGAGCTTTTATCTCAATCTTATGTTTACATAAGATTGGCTTAATTTTTTCCTTAAATGTTTGGCAGAATTTGTCAATGAAGTCACCTGGGCCTAGAGTTTTCTTGAAGTACTTTCAACCACAGATTCTGGTTAAAAGAGAAAAGACTATTCATCTATTTTCTATTTCTTTGTGTGTAGGTTTTGTAGAGTTGTGGTTTTCCAGGGAATCTAGGTAATCTTTTTTTTTTTTTCCAAATTTATTGGCATGAAATTGTTCACACTACCCTCCTATGATCATTATAAAGATTGAGGGACCCGTAGTCGTGCCTCCTTTTCATTCTTGACATTAAGTTTTGTTTTTGTTTTTTAAGATTTTATTTATTTATTTGACAGAGAGAGATCACAAGCAGGCAGAGAGGCAGGCAGAGAGAGAGGAGGAAGCAGGTTGTCTGCTGAGCAGAGAGCCCGATGCGGGGCTCGATCCCAGGACCCTGAGATCATGACCTGAGCCGAAGGCAGCGGCTTAACCCGCTGAGCCACCCAGGCGCCCCTTGACATTAAGTTTTGATCGGTCTCAGAGATTTATCAATTTGCATTTTTATTTTTTCAAAGAACCCACTCTTAGCACCCTTTCAGCTGCCTATTGAACATCTGTCTTCTTTTTCCTTCATTCCTTCCCTTTATGAATTTCCTTCCCTCTACCACTTTTGGCTTCAAGTTATTCTTTCTTGAACTCTGGACATGGAAGTGTAGCTCATTACTTTCCTGCCTGTCTTCCTTTCTTCTTTCTGTGCATTTAAAGCTACAAATTACCCTTCAGGTGCAATTTTAGCTTTAGTCCACAATCTCATTCATTTTTCTTAATAGTCCCATGAGGTAGGTATTCTTATTTTCTCTTCACAGATGAGAAACTAAAGGTCAAGTGACTTGTTTAAGGTTATAAATGGTGATAAATGGTGAGGTCATGACTCAAGACCAGGTTCTGTGGTCCTCAAATGCGAGTTCTTCCTATTATAGTACATGACACATAATGAGCAGTTTATGGGTATTAGGAATAAACTGCTATGAAAATATCAAGAAAGCAAGAATGAGAGTGCTTTCCCCATAGGGTATGGGATAAGCTGGAAAGGGACTGACAGGCAGACGGGCTCTGCATGGGTGTCCAGGAGAAGGGCTTCCTATCTGTAAGCAGGGAGGGTGGTCAAGATGGGTCAAGGGAGACCAAAGAAATCCAAGACTGGCGATTTTACAAAAGTAAAAGAATCAGGTTCACACAAGGTTCAAGGTTCACACAAGAAATGTTCTCCCGACAAACAGTGAGATTTGTTCTTTCATGATCAGAATTTGACTGGTTCCTCGACTCAATGTGTCCCAATGAGCAGCCACTTTTCCTGGGCCCAAATGACCTGGGGCCACTTTTCCTAGCCCCAAAGCAGTCACATCAGCCATACCCAGGCTCAGAGATGGAGGGGACTGGAAAGTGTCACTGGCGCAGTGACAATGGTCTTGTATCAACTTAAAACTGGAAAGAGGGGAGGCCCTGCCACTGTCAGCTGCTTGTGGTGAAACAGATTCATTCGTTCGACAAAGACCTAAGTTTCAAGAACTGAGCTAGTGCTGGGAATACAAATAGCCCATGAACTAGGCTTCAGTTTCATTTAAATGAAACTGAAAACAGCTAAACTGGACTAGACTAGTGGGAAAATCTTCAGGAAAGACCCCAATGCTAAATCTGTCAAATGCAAACAGAGGAAATATTCTTTGCCTTTTTAGTGCCTTAAATAAAGTGAAATCGGTGGGGGTGGGGGGGGCACCTGGGCAGCTCAGTCGGTTAAGAATCTGCCTTTGGTTCAGGTCATGATCCCAGGGTCCTGGGATCCAGCCGTGCAGGGCTTCCTGCTTGCCGGAGAGCCTGCTTCTCCCTCTCTTCCCGCTCAAGCTCTCCCTTGCTATCTCTGTCTCTCTCTTCCAAATAAATATATAAAATCTTAAAAAAAAAAAAATAGGGGTGCCTGGGTGGCTCAGTCAGTTAAGCATCTGCCTTGAGCTCTGACAGGCAGTCCCTGCCTTCAGGGTCCTGGGGTCGACCCCCATGTCGTGGTGGGGGACAGTGGGTGGAGTGTCTCTGCTCAGAGAGGGGCCTGCTTCTCCCTCTGCCTGTGCTCTCTGACAAATTAATAATATCTTAAATAAACTGAAATTGCTAATAAAGGCTTGATGACAGCCAACATACAGTCTCATAATGTCTACTCTACGTATTCACACAAGACAAGAAAAAGTGCCAATACCCCCATGTTAAGGGGTCTCAGTGAACCAATCAGCTTGGGTATCGTTTTTTGTTTTTGTTTTTTTAATGTATCTGCAACTTAGAAAAACAAAAATAACCCATGCTTCCATTGAGAACTCAAGAAGAGAGTCCAGCGGAAGAAGGAAGAACGGGAAGAAGGAGCATCCATAGCTCCATCACTCGTGGGTAGCCCAAGGCCTGGTCCTCCCACAGCTTGTTTGCCGGATCACTTCATTCCCTCCTTAAAGCGAGCGGGGGACACATGTGACTACGGCGCCTAGAATTGCAGACAAAGAGCTCTAAGGTAAGAGGAGAGGGCACAGGGCACGGCCTGTGCTCTAAGAGCAAATGAGCCTCCTGAACAAAGCCCCCTAATGTCCAGGCAAACACTGGCGCTCTGTTCTAGTGTATGCACGCTCACTTGAGTGTGCCCCCTCCTGAGTGGGAATCCATTGCAGACCAGGCCAGACCCCAGGAGCCAGGCTCAGACCCCCAGGGAAAACAAGGCCACCAAGGAAGGAACTAGAAGAGCTGCCTAATGGCACCACATAGTTGTTCAGTAACTAAGAACCAAATGATACCCCCTGGATGAAGGTGGCCATGCCTGGGTCCAACAAAGCAAGCCTGCTTCAAGCAAGCTGTGATTCTGCTTCCCACCTGGGAGCCCACGTAGGCATAAATCAGTAACACAGCTGCTCCCATGCACCAAACACCTCTTAGCACCACCCAGCGGTCTATGTGACCTGTAGATGGATTTTTCCTCTCTCAAAAACTCTGCAAAAGATGAACAGGAAGGAAACTGAGGTCCCAACAATTAAAATCACTGGTTAAGGGCCCACAGCCTGTAAACATTAGGCCAGGACTCAAGCCAGACTATCTGATACCACACTACCCAACCACAGCAGAACACTGCTCATCCGGCCGAGTCATTCCCAGCTCTGGAAGACCCACTTGAATGGGAGGCCAATCCCTCACAAAGGCGGCTTGATTCTCAGGGCTGTCTTATTAACAGAGATGTCCAAAACATCCCCAAGGGTCCTCAGACTATCACACACACACACACACACACACACAAATATCTCTAACCATAAAAATGAATCTGGTTGGGGCGCCTGGGTGGCTCAGTGGGTTAAGCCTCTGCCTTCGGCTCAGGTCATGATCTCAGGGTCCTGGGATCGAGCCCCGCATCGGGCTCTCTGCTCAGCCGGGAGCCTGCTTCCTTCTCTCTACCTGCCTCTATGCCTACCTGTGATCTCTCTCTCTGTCAAATAAATAAATAAAATCTTTAAAAAAATGAATCTGGTTTTAGTGCCCTCTGGATTAAAGAAACGTGTTAAGTCGGGGAAGTTGAGGCTTCAGACGGCAATAAGAGAACTCACAAACCTGTTCCTTCAAAGGAGATCAGGTCAGGCAAATTTCCTGGTTCCGCAGCCTTCGTTCATTCCAGGTCCTGAGCCAGCCAGAACCACTGCTAAGCCTGAGACGTGCTGAGAGATAAGCAGGTTTCTAATGCCAAATGGTACTGAATTCTCGTGAAATAGGTCTACCGATGCCAAAACATATGATGTATGTTTATTCATCAGCTGGGTGCCTCTCAGGGGGATGGTGAAGTTCCTGGGAAGGCAGCGTGGCAGTGGGTGGAAAACGCAGGTCGGTTCCGCCTCTGTGACATCAGTCATGATTCCCCCAGAGCCCCATCCTCCTCTGTAAGGCAGGGACACCACCCGCACCCTCCCCTCCCCGAGGTACAAAGAGGCTCAGGGGAGATCACGGATGTGGGAGAACTCTGGAAAAGTACAAAGTGACCAACAAGTGAGCTAGTACTGCTCTTTTCGAGGACAGGGACAGAAGCTAGCCCTGCTTTATTCTGCGTCACACCGTCTGGAACCCCGTAGTTGATGGATCATTTCTTCCCGAAGACACTGAACTACAATACTCGAATGTAATGCTGAACAGGTTCCATCACCTCTGAACAAAGGCTGCACTTGCTCCCAGTCTCCCGCTGCCTCATGGAGTACACTGTGTGCTGAACACACCAGAAGAGGCTTTTTTTTTTTAAAATTTTTTTTTAAGATTTTATTTATTTATTTGACAGACAGAGATCACAAGTAGGCAGAGAGGCAGGCAGAGGGAGAGGAAGGGAAGCAGGCTCCCTGCTGAGCAGAGAGCCCGATGCGGCACTCGATCCCAGGACCCTGAGATCATGACCTGAGCCAAAGGCAGCGGCTTAACCCACTGAGCCACCCAGGTGCCCCAGAAGAGGCTTTTACAGTCTAACTTGGTGACAGGAAAATGCCATCTGAATTCTGAACAACAGATTCTGAAATGAACCGTTAGGACAAGGTAGTGTGCGTTGAGTTATTCTTGATTCCCTCCCATCACGATGGGAAAAACAAAGCCAAGAAAATACGTTCACCATGGATTGCCCCTAGCTTTGTTTCTTTCCCCCAAATCTCATGTGCTCCAGTTCAAGAGAGGCACACATCTCTCCTTTCCTCCCCGCAAGGGTCCAGTGGACCAACAAGAAGGAGCCTGTAACAATTCCGGGGCAGAGCAGCAGACCAGTGGAGACGCCAGAAGCAAGCAGACAGGCCTGGGCCGGAAGATGACCAAGAAAACCATCCCAAACGCCAGAGTAGGAGTGAGTCTCCCTGGGGTAGGAGTGCCAAGCCCTGGGCTGAGATAATGCTGGAGTGGGGAGGAGAGAAGGCGGGAGGGGCTGAGGGGCAATCACAGCAATTTTTAAAACTGCATTTGTGACCAGCAAGCCTAGACTCCTTTCAGGAAGCCCACCTGGGGCCATGGCCAGCCTCTCACAGAAACACAGTCCAGGAACTTGGAAGAGCTTCCTACACATCAGTCCTGTTCTTCTTTGATAAACATGAACCGATAACCAAGGGTCTTCACAATCATGAAATACATAATGATGAAATAAAAACCCAAACCATTAAAGGACCAAGATCAACAGGGCAATTTTTATTTGGGGCTGATGTCTAGAGAAAATAAAGATACTTCAGGGAACAAGACAGAGATTCTAATAAACTCGTTTAAGACTTCTCCAAGAAAGTCAAGAGTTATTGTACCATAAGACACAAATGAGCTGCTATGAGAAAGGAGAAATCAGGAAATTAGTAAAGACTTTTTTCTTGATTTTTAGGACTGATTTATTACCAAAATAAACATTTTGATGGAGAGTCTGTATAACTGAATGACAAGATTAAGGATGAAGCTCAGGACCCGCCTGTAAGACTACAGGCGTTTCCTATCACAGAAAACAGGAGGGAGAGATGTGAGCAAGAGGCTGGTTAAGGGACAGGAAGAGCCGCCAGGAAGTCCTGCGGGCTGGGAGGGGTGGAGGTGGGGTGTCCTAGAGCGCTGCTGGCTTCCCACTCAGGTCTAGCACACCCAGTGCTGCATCGAGAAGGTTCTCGAACAAGACCTGAGGCGGTGCAAATGGAACAGGCCTTGCAGCCTTTCCCTCTTCTCTCTCCAAGGGCTCTGGGAGAAGGAGGCTACGGCCACTCAGTGAACTACTGGTCGTCCGAGCGACAGTGTGCCGTGCCTCAGGCTGGCTCCCCTGGGAGACCCTGACATTCCAGCTACAGGGATGGTGCGCTTCTGCCTGGGCCCTTGTCTGTCCATCGAAGGTGTATGAGCAGCAAGCTTGAGACTTGAGAGCAAGGAGACCCTAAGCACACGGATCATCACCCCCTCTCCTCCCCACCCTCCTGAAATGCACATTCAAGTTCCTCCTTGCGTGTCCTGGCACACAGCAGGCCCTCAATAGACGTATGTCAAGGACCTATTCTAGGAGGCACTTGACAGGAATCTGGGAATCCTGGAACCTGGGAATGAGGCGGGGTAAAGACTTCCAGATGCCTACATTCCAGCAACTTCTGCCACTGAGGTATGTAAACACTGGTGAGTCACAGCTACTCCTAAAAGGGCATGCAGAGTCTCAGAGGTTAACAGAGGTTGCCAAGGTGCCCTTGGCCCTGGCTGGGAACTGGCATAACCTTCATCCGCTCTGGGCCTGATAACAACTATCAAGTAAACAAAAAGTACACATTACATAAGTACATCTAGCTCCCTCTTAATGCCCTTAATTTGTTCCAAAAACAAACAAACAAACAAACAAAAAACAGAATGGGTCATTAGGCCAAAAGGCTATATTACTATAAATCAAGAACATTCAGAGCAAAGGCACCATGTTGCTGTCTCCCCCAGAGTCAGCCAGTGGTAGGGGGAAAGCCCCCGTAGTCCTCCATAACTGACTGCGGAAGGAAGGAGTCCCCCCTGCTGCCCCTTCCCTGCCACCGCTGACCTGGCTCCGTGCTGCTCCATGGGCCTAGCCATGAGCACATGCTGGACCCAAGGTTGGTTTCTTCATTATCCACAATGGGGTATGACTAGAATTTCTTCTAAGCCACTGTGTGGCCCAGGATGAGGGGAGGATCATTCCTTAAGGAAGGGCCGGATTTCCCCATTCATTCTACAGACGGATGTTTGAGTACCTACCGTGTATCTGGCACGGTGGCTAGGTCTCCAGGAGGGAGCGGTGAAGGACAGACACAGGCCCGGCCCGCCTGCAGCTGACGTCTTACCAGGGCAGGCTGACACAGAGTGAAGTACAAACAGCCCCGGTGTGAGGGCAAGCAGGCATGTGAAAGACAAGGGAGAGGCTTTTCCAGAAGAGGGAGGGCATCGGCAAAGATCCCATGAGTGCTGGGCCCGTCCCAGCACCCAGTAGGGTGGGAACCCGGGTGCTTGCCTGAGGAATCGGGCGGGACGACCTGGCACCGCTGAGAAGCTGCAGGGGAACTCAGCCCCGTCGGAGCTACTGTCTCAAAACGCTGAGCCGCAAGTGCCTGTAAGATGTGCTCGTGGAGACCAAGCAGCGTACATGCGCGGTCACTCTAGGTTTGTCCTTCCATGTTCTTACACGCCTCTCAATGCACGGAGTATTCAAAGAAGAGAAACACCTAGGCTTTGACCCAGCCGTTTCCTCGGAAGCTTTATGCTACAGATGAGTTCATCCAAGAGTCAGATGTAGGTATTCACGGTGGTATCACTGGTAACAGCAACAAAAAGAACACTGAAAACTACTCACCGGCCTTCAAGAATCGGAGATGCCGGCACACTTCTCCAGGGCACCGGGGCAGCCAGAGGAGAGAGAAGGAAGGGACTGTGTGTACAGACACAAAAGTCGTTCCCACCTCTCAAATGGGAACAGCGGGTGTCGCATGGTACAGGAGTGTGACACACTGGCATTAAAAAACAATCAGGAGGGGCGCCGGGGTGGCTCAGTGGGTTAAGCCGCTGCCCTCGGCTCAGGTCGTGGTCTCAGGGTCCTGGGATCGAGTCCCGCATCAGGCTTTCTGCTCGGCGAGGAGCCTGTCCCCCACCCCTCCTTCTGCCTGCCTCTCTGCCTGCTTGTGATCTCTGTCTGTCAAATAAATAAATAAAATCTTTAAAAACAAAAAACAATCAGGAGTCCACCAGAGTGCACCCCTACACACAGAGTCCCACCGAGGCCTCTGATTTGCTCTAGGGGATATCTTGGGGGTGGGGAGGGGACTTTACAGCTCACCTTGTAACCTTCTAAACCATGAGGATTGTGACTATCGGCATGCGACACTTTTACAATACAAAACCTAGTTAATAAAAATGCCCCCTTTTGTTTCACCAGCGGCCGGGGCTTGAACGGAGGGAGGGCGCCTCTGTACTATGTGCTGCCCCAGAGCTTCAAGACACGATGCCACGGGCACCCCCTAGGGCTGACCCCTCTGGTACCCACCCCCACCACCAGGAGCTCTCACACTCCCAGACCTTCTCTACTTTATTTTGCTCCCTCAAGCACTTATTTCCTTCCAGCGAGTTCTGTCATTTACTGGATCCTTTTGTTCTTTGTCTATTCTCTGTCTCCCCGTCTGGAATGCAGGCTCTGGGAGGGCAGGGGATTTTTGTCTGTTGTGTCCCCTGCTGTAGTCCTAGCACCCAAGGTCTGACCACAGAGCAGTCACTCGGGTAAAAACTTGCTGGATGGATTCAGGATGAGAAAAGTTGAATTGAGAAGTCTCGGCGGGTTTGATTCACGCAGAATGCAGATCCATCCACAGGCGGAAAGTAATTGGAGCATTATTGTGAAGACGTTTTAACTCCAGTGGTTAGAATTCTTTTATAAACAACCCTGCGCATGTAAACTAAACCACAAATGGGTTTACAACCACAGTGGGGGTCGAGGCGGGTGTGTGCCGCTCGGTTCCCGAATGACGACCGCCAGCCACGCAGGAAGCCGTTCTGGGGCTCACCTGCCTGGGCCGGACCACCCCTGAGGCCCGTGGGCCCCTAGGTCCTCTCTGCCTCCAGTCTTGGCTCGGGCTATTGCTGTATGCCCAATCAGTCCCTTACTTTCAGGACAGGGTCTCTTGCTTCCCTCTAGCGCTCTAACGGCCTCCCCTGTAGTGGGCGCTCGGGGAGCAAGGCCTGAGGTAATACACTGCTTTGCACCATGAGCAAAGCAGGGACATTTTTTTTTTTTTTAATAGCTTAAATATCTGGCACGGCCTATTTTGTTTCCAGTGATCTCATCTGGAAAAGTGAACAGTGCTCAAAGGAAGAGATAGAGATCAGCACATAAAGGGACTCGTATCTGCGGAGCACTGTAATGCGCGGACTGCAACAACGGAAAGCTGCCTGTGCGCTGCAGGACGCTTGGTTTCAACAGCTGTCCCCTCTGGGGAAGGACACGGACGCCCACGGCTTGGCAGGTCCCAGGCCGGGACAGAGAGGGGAGGATTCTCCAGAAGCACCCACCAGGGTGAGCAGTGTGGGCTGAACACACTGAGAAGTGCGTCCGGAGATGAAAACACAGTATCCGGGAGCAGAGAGCTTGGGGTGGCCGTGGACACCGTCCCTGAAACGAGCAGAGGGGTCCAAGCACATCAGGGCACCGAGCGACCCGCTGCAAACTAAAGCGAGTACTGGTGAGAAGAAGGGGAATCGCAGGAACTCCACGGGACACAGCGGGGGACACTCAGCCGGGGACACACAGCCGCTTGGCTCAAAGCAAACAGGGCCCGGCGTCAGGAGTATCACAGCTGGGAAGAGAGACAGAGTGGAGGAAGACGCATCTTATTTTGTTTTAGTCCACGCCACGGAGCAGCTCTCTTCCTCCCACAGAGGAAGCCACGCTGGCGAGGGCTCGAGGAAAACAGGGAAGCTCTCCCGCAGTCCGACAGACACCCGCTGCCACTGGGGCTCAGCACAGCCCCCGCTGCGAGGGTCCTTCCCTAGCTGTGCTCTCACAGCCAGCGCTCCCCACCGAGCCTGCCCCGGGGTCCGCCCCAGCGTCCCCTCCCTTGGCTGGCACAGGGCTGTCCCAATCACCCAGGGCTCCACCACCGACCCTCGCTCTCATCACTCGCGCTTCTCTCCCTGCCCCCGCGGCCATCACGGCCCACGAGCCGTCCCGCGGTCTGCTTTTCTCAGCAGCACAGCAAGCACTTCCCCCGCTGTGCGGGTCTTCTTCCTGTCGCTCCTGACGGCCGTGTAAAGTCACTCCGTGGTCCCACACGACTGCCCAAGCCCTCACGGCCCGATCTCAGGGGTTTGGGTCTTTCTTAGAACCAAGAAGGGGGCCCATCCCATTTCTGTCCCGCTGCTTCATGGGCGCATGTGCTCTCACGGCAGCTGGAGAACCTCCCGCTACAGTTTGTAAAGCAAGATTTCAATCTGGGCCTCCTCCATCCACATTTCAGGTGCAGATCACACGCCCATGAAAAAGGATGACCCCCAAGACACACCCTGGCAGAAAAATGCTGCTGCCTGTGGGGGACCTACCCGTTTCACACGGTGAATCAGAGTATTTCAGGAGATAGTCACATGAGTATTACACAGTACTGCTCATGAGTAAGAAAGGGACGGAAGGGACAGTCAAAGAGCGAGCTCACGTGGAAAGGAGGCTTCATTTGTTGGGGGAAACAGGCAGACAGCGAGCTTCTCCTGTCTTACTGCATAAATGCAGAAATCGGATTGCTTGGCGTTTTTGTTTCTTTTTAAGAAACCTCAAGTAAATAAACCTTTATAAAATTCTAAATAGGAAATGCCTTTAAAGTATTAAGTATTGGGAGGGTTTGGGACTCACTCTAGTCAAACTGACGCAGACAACCGGTTATCCACACGTGGAGGACCAGTGTCCTTCAAACCAGTGGGATGGTGTGAATGTCTGAACACGATTCCCTCAAGAGGCAAGAAAGGAGGCAGTGGTGGCGGTGGTTAATCTGTGTGGTTCAGGGAATCACTGAGTACACCCTGCCAGGAATGCCAATTTAACACACACACGCGCGCGCGCGCACAAACACACACACGCGCGCACACAAACACACACACGCACACACACGTATTCACATGCCCCAAATAAACCCAACAAAACTATACTGAACAAAAGTTAATTTCTGATGATTTAGAAGCCATTTTCTACTCTTACTGAGGGCTCTCAGGGCCAATGTTTGGAAGACTCAGCCCAAATTTGCCATTAAACAGCTGGGACCTTGGGCAACTTCTCAGCATCCCACTACTGATACTAGAGAGTGTGGAATTCAACTCTTAAATTTTTCTGAGCTTAAAATGTTTCAGAAGAGCCTCCTACTGGCAAGAGACTGTGGGAGAACTCAAGTGGATTAAACCCAAGTTGTTTTAAGAGCACCTGCTTACAGCGACCCCCATGGCTCCAGAGCGCTTTCCTCCTTTACCAGATCTGAGCCTCACAGCCCCGCCGTGAGGACAGTCTCACCTGGACCCCAAAGTCCAGCTTGAACTCGTTCCCAGGGTCTCACTGCAAAACATGCCTCAGTCAATACAGAGCCCTTGCTTCCCGAGCATTTCCACATCACAGAAGTTACTGAACAGTGTTGGGGACCCAGGATGTCATCTGTGCTGTGAGGTCTCATATAGGAATGCTACTGTTTAAAGGAAAGTTGACAGCAATTAACATGTGCATTTTACAAAATGAGTAAAAAGAGGCATGACTGTCACATATGCTGTGACAGGCACTCTGACCCTAGGTCCCAGGCTCCTCGATGAAGACCCCCCTGTCACTGGGTGCTGGGAGGTCAGGCACAATGACAACTTGGGGTTGGGAGGGGAGTCAGGAGATCGGGGAGCATTAGGTGGGAGCAGTGTGCCTGCTTCGGAACTGCAGGCAGAAGAGAGAGCATCTCTGAATCCCACAGCGATTCTTCAAGGTTTTCTCACAAGGTTAGCCAGTCCGCCTTCTAGAATGGAGTGCACACTGGCCATGTGACTGGGGACATCTTGCCAATCCTGCAACGAGCTCTCCAAAGGATGACCTACTCCCAACAGGGACAATGCAGGAGGGTTACCCACCTTCTAGGCCTCACAGTCCCTCCCATCACCCCCAGGGCCCAGGACAGCACAGTCCTTTTGGGCCCTCACACCTCCCTCCACATCATTCCTTCTCCTTAGAACCACCTCATGGATGACTGGTAAGATACTAATTATTCTTCAAGGTCATAATCAAATGTCACACCTCTTCCACGAAGCCTTCCTTTATTCCCAGTCAAAAGTAAGCTTTGCAGCCCGGGCTGCTCTGAGTAGCACGTTCCTCTCCTCCAGTACCCACTCCATCCAACCTTAGGTGGACACGGTCATGCAAGGATCTATCTCAATCAGGAGACAAAGGGTGCCTGAGGGCAAGGACCATGTGGTATCTATTTCTGTAGCCCAATCATAGCACAAAGTCATTTGTACTGAATACAAAAGTCCTTGGGCCCTGAGCCCTGTTCCATACAATGAGACAGGAAGTGGGAGTCTAACTGGTCCGACTGCCAGCCCCTGGGATGCCGCCCCTGGGATGCCGCCCCGGGCATTAGGTAGCAGAAATAACCATCTCTCCTCTGCTCCCAGTTTCACAAGGAGAACACACAGCAGCACCAAGGTTCACCACCCAGACCCCTTTTCTGGACCCAGCACACCCTGTGGGGCTTCGTGTCCTGTCTCGGAGCCCGGCACAGGTGAGACACCCACTCAATCCAGACCCAAAAGCAGATGGAGGCCCGCATTCCTACTCACTGAACAACGGGACACGTTATTAAAGAAACAAATTTTGAAAGTGACTGTCTTACTTTTAAACTTACTGAAATGTTTCAAAAATGTATTTGGAAGTCTCCAAGTAGGTCACCTTAAAAGAATAAACAGCATGCTGATAAAAACAAAAACACTTTGGTGGTTTGGACTATTCATTCTTTCAGTTTAGTTTGAATCAATGGGAGAATTTAAACATTACAAAATGTAAGATTCTGACAGCTCAAATTCAAAAGTAAATGTCTCCCTGAAGTAAGTACACTTTACTTCTTACTGAATTCCTTAGAGACAGATGCCACATGCATAATACAGTGGCTTCTAATGAGAAGTTAGACCGGCTTCAGGACTTTAATGTGAACTAATACTCAAGTTCCTGGTATATTATAGTCTTTGTAAGTTAAATGTATTTGCATGGACTTCCTTGATTAAAAGCATGAAATTAAGCAAATGAAATGAATAAATTTAGAAACATCACTACTGAGGCTACAGCAGATGCAGCAGATACAGCAGATGCAGCAAAGAACTTAACAGATGCATTTGCGTAAAAGGGAGTGATGGTGGATGCAGTGAGTAGAAGGGAAAAGTGGAGGAGGACGAGTCAAAGGAAGTTGTCAAACTGGGGACAGGCAGGAGAAAAGGCCAGGACAACATGGCCAAAAGCTGACCACAGTCCCGGTAGTCCTATTTCTCACCAGGGTCTCATGGAGTCCTGGCCCCACAGCCCCAAGATGCACCACGTGGGTGGAACTCTTCCCTGGACATTCCCTCATCTGACACGTGCTAGGCCCTGACCCAGTGCCAGACACCATGCTGAGGGTGGTCAGGGGTTGACAGTGCCCTTGGAGTTGAGTGGGGCTCAGCTCCTGTCCCCACCACACAGCAGAAGTCACAGTGACAGTCAACATTTATTAAGTGCTTCCTAGGTGCGAGCACCGTTCCCTCTCAGAACAGCCCTATGAGGTAGCTACTACTATCATCCCCATTTTACAGATGAAGAAATGAGGTAAACAAGTGTTTCAATAACTTGACCAAAGCCACACAGGTAGCAGGTGGCAAAGCTGGGACTCAGACCTGGGCCAGGTGCCCCTGAGCCTGCCCCTTCACTGTCAGGCCACCCTGTCTCCCTCGGTGAGACATGGCAATGGAAAACTCCGAGAAGAGGCAGAGGTGAACGATGTAAGCGAGACAGGGACAGCACTCCAGCTGGGACTCCCACAAGGGCACGACGTCAACAGGCATGCACGTGTGCACGCATTCACTCCTTTGGCATTCGCTGAGCACCTGGGCAGGAGTCCTGTTCTGGAAGCACGCCTGCTCGAACAGCTTAGGGCACTGGGGGAGACACACCCGCAAGCCCTGCCTGCCTTGCTCACAGGTGTACCCCAGAGCTGGGCAGGGAGCCCAGTGTAAACAGGGCAGAGATATGTGATGGGGGAATGAACTAGGCACAACCCCAGCCCCGCCGCACACCTAACCATGGGCACGTGATTTAAACTCTGGAGCCTCGGCTTCCTCACCCAGAAAGGGAAACTGATACTGACATTACTCCTTGCCTCGCTGGGGATGGCATGCCTCAGTCACGAGCGGAAGTAGCTGCTCTCCACCGGGGCGCTGAGGAAGCCCGGAATCGCATGGTGGCTTCCCAGGGGCCACAGGCAGAGTCCTGAGGAGC
The DNA here is from genome assembly GCF_902655055.1 of Lutra lutra. Taxonomy (NCBI): domain Eukaryota; kingdom Metazoa; phylum Chordata; class Mammalia; order Carnivora; family Mustelidae; genus Lutra; species Lutra lutra. The sequence goes on from NC_062285.1 coordinate 138,725,748, forward strand.
CCGCGGGAATGAGGCAGGTGCACAAGGGTAAGGGCAAGATGTCCCAGACAGAAGAATCATGAGGAAGGGTGGGGGTGGGACGAGGCAAGAAGGGAGGGCAGGAAGGGAGCACAGGCCAGTCAGTGTCAGTGAGAGCACCCAGTCTTCAGAGGGCTAGACAGCACGGCCGGGTGCCCACCTTGAAACAGGAACAGTGAGCAAGGAAGGAGGAACTGGGGTCACATTTCTATACAAAAATTCCCGTGTGGTTTAACCTTGATGAGTTTCTCATGACTTGTAACCCTCCAGCTGTTGGCTAGGTTGAGAACAATGTTATGCACTACTAACAGGGACATTTTTAAATTGACGAGACTATGCAGAGACCAGAGTGCTGCTTACTTACACAGCACCTCTCCAAAAAGAGCCCAGCAGGGGTGCCTGGGTGGCTCGGTTGGTTAAGCATCTGCCTTCGGCTCAAGTCATGATCCTGGAGTCCTGGGAATGAGCCCCACATCGGGCTCCCTGCTTGGCGGGGAGTCTGCTTCTCCCTCTGCCTGCTGCTCCCCGTGCTTGCTCTCTCTCTCTCTCTAGTTCTAGCTCAAATAAAAATCTTAAAAAAAAAAAAAAAAAGAGCCCAGAAAACTTCACAGAATCCCAGACACAAGGAATGCAGGTGGTATTAGTGACTCTAAAACTCCAAAGTTAAAATGCAAACAAAAGTTTAATGTTTTCTTACGGAAGCCCAACGGAAGCCCAACGTTAGGTAGATCAGAAAACCCACCCTTTCAATTTCTAGTCTCCTCAGGGCAACCTTTTTAAATACTTAAATCATGTCACTTCCCTGCTCAACACCCACCACACTCAAGAGTTAAACCCTAACTCCTTGCCTTTGCTGCAAGTCCCATCTCGACCTGCCCCTGCCTGCCCTCTTCCACGCTCCTTCACTGACTGGCCCTGTTCTGCTCTGGCCACAATGATCTTCCCTTTGTTTCTCAAACATACTGAGCCCATCCCTGCCTCAGGACTTTTGCACATGCTGTTCGCTCTCCCCAGAATGCTCTTTCATAAGACAATTGCATCGCCAGCTCCCGTACTATATGGGCCTCTGACCAAAGGTCGTCAGAGTCTCCCTGACCATCCTCTCATCCAGCCCCATCTTCCAATACCACCACCCTACAAGATCTGTAAGATCTTAACAATAACATTCTGTTGTTATTTCACTCATGAAGCCACATACTGACATCTCTTGGGTTACACGGAAAAAAAAAAAAGACTACTCAGATGACTAACCACAAAACGTTTCTTGAGCTGACAGCAAAACTTAATTTTTCAGTGACTCTTAAAAAGTAAATTCTTCTACAATGCCATTTGTCTAGTCACTCAGAAGACCTTCCCACCTGGAGCCTCCTGGGCAGCCTCCGGGATACCCAGAACCACAGTTCTGTGTGTTTTTGCTGTTTATAAAGGGGTCCTGTCTGAGTCACAGGAAGCAACTGTGGTAGGAGCCAATGGCCCAGTCAGTTACAACACACTTTAAATTCTCAAGTATTAGGACTTGCTCTGTCATTGAGTCAACATCTATATTTATAGAATTTCAAAAACATTTGGCCTGACTGTCCCCTATAACGAACCTCACATACACCCAGAACCTAGTTGGATTTTTAAAATTTTTTTAAAAATTTTATTTATTTGAGAGAGGGGGAGAGTACAAGTGGTGGGGAAGAAGGCAGAGGGAGAAGCAGACACCCCAGTGAGCAGGGAGCCCAATGTGGGGCTCAATCCCAGGACCCTGGGATCACGATCTGAGCCAAAGGCAGAAGCTTGATGGACTGAGCCACCCAGGCACCCCACCCAGAACCTAGTTTGATACCACATTTATCAGAGGAAAGCTGGTTAGCCCTGAAAAGTGAAAGGCAGCAAAGACTTTAAGAGACTGGAAACAAACTATCTCTAGGATTCTGTATTACTCTGACACTTTCTTTTAAATCCTAAACAATCCTCTAAGAAATACACATTCCTCAAAGCAAGGAAATGCAGGAAAGTATCTCCTTGAATAATCCTAAATGCCAGGAAGAGAGGGCATTTGACTGCCAGGACCAGCACTGTTTCTCCTGACTGCAGATTCTTAAAAACAAGAGCCCTTCCCAGGGTGGAAGCCTCCATCAAGTCTAAAAATAAATGAATAAATACAGTGAGAGCACACACACTCACACTGAAGGAGAACCAAGAACCAGGAGTGTGTTGGATGTCTGGGCCAAAACATCCAATGCCAGCATGTCCCAAGCAAACATGGCAACTTGCCCATCCTGTATCTCCAACTGTGGGATCTAAAGGGGAAGTGCTTCCACACAGTTGACACTGGTCCTCTGCTTAGACCACCAGTGGGAGCGTCCTAAGAGCCCCTGCCACCCTCCACCCCCCACTGACTGCACTATCCTTCACAGAACCACACCCTCTCTTTTCCCAACGTCTCTGATAGGGAAAAACAACTAACTTTTCCACTTTGGAGCAAAATGCTATTGCAGCTGGAGAAACATTCTTGGATATCATAAATAAGATATTCTGATTCTAAGGAATTGTAAATTTGATGCTGGAGTGTGTGAAAGGATGAACAAGCAGATCTGAGGAAATATTATGGAGCCATGGTAACAGAAACCACGGAAGAAACTCCAATTGCACAAAACTGTTTAAAAATAAACCGGATACTAAAATACCAGCAAAAAGCTACAATGACTCACACTGTTCTCCTCAAATCCTATGAGAACAGCCAGTTCTTTGACAGTCTCCCAGTCTTTTTCCCTACTGGAGAAATGCGGAACAAAGAAAGTAAAAAGACGCTTTGAAATTTTTCTCTAATTTTACCAGCAAGTTGGTATGAATAAGACCTTATATGTTTTAGAGTTTGATGAGAGCATAGAAACGTATATTCATGATGAGAGAATCTTGAGCTTTTTAATAAGGCTTTATTTATTTCATAAGATAAATCCAAAGAGCGTAACTAAGGCCCCAGGATGTGCTATACTGAGAGCTCTAATACTAGTAAATGCCAAAGAACGAGAGCACAGGGGTGCCTGGGGGGCTCAGCGGGTTGAGCATCTGCCTTCAGCTCAGGTCATGGTCTCAGGGTCTTGGGACTAAGCCCCACATCGAGCTCTCTGCTTGGGGGGAGAGCCTGCTTCCCCCTCTCTCTCTGCCTGCCTCTCTGCCTACCTGTGATCTCTGTCAAATAAATAAATAAATAATCTTAAAAAGAAAAGAAAACAAAACAAAGAACTACAGCACAATTTCTGTCATTAACGTACAACCTTTTAAGGCATTTTGTATATGTGACCATCTTTCCCTTTCTGCAAGTGTGTGCACGCCCCTACCTCCTTCTTTCGGGCCCCATCTCCACTGTGTACCCTCTAACTACACTTACACACCTTTTAATGCGGCAGTGGCACACGCAAGGGCTCGCACATGGAATCAGCCCCACAGATCTCAGTTCTGAGGGGCCCTGCACTGGCCCGCCCTACCCATCTGGCCAGCTCAGCCTTCTGCCAGGCTCCGAACAACCACAGGTGTGGTGCGTTGCTGCCCGAGACAGCCCGTACTTGTCAACTCCTACCCATCCTGCAAGGCCCAGTTCGAGTGTTACCTCCTCCGAGGAGGGCCCCCAGCCCCAGCGATGACCCTCTGCCCACCACTGTCCCAGTACAGTTCCTCTGTTGTGCCATTATTTGGTTATATCCCTATTTCCCCAACCAGGCTGTTAGCTCCTCGGGGGTACCCTGGTGCCTGCCACAGTACCTTTAGCTGCTCAGAGACAGTCACTGAAGGAAGAATGGAGCCAGGGAGGGAATTTCTAGGAAACCTCAGTCCTGTGGTATCTACGTTATTCCTCATTTGCCCAGGACCTGCCCCCCTAGCCTGTTCCCCTCCTACCCCTGCCCTACTCACTACAGTCCTTCTCTCTTTTTCATGTGAAAATAATTATTCTCCTGTGCAAACTGCCACTCTTCCCCGTGCCCAAAGACCTGTTTTGGACATACTACACACTCATCTACAATTCTGACTGGAGTCAGAGCACCAGAAAAACTTGTTTGCTAAAAGCTTTGCTGCCGGGGCACCTGGGTGGCTCAGTCGTTAAGCGTCTGCCTTTGGCTCATGTCATGATCCTACGGTCCTGGGATCTAGCCCCACATCGGGCTCCCTGCTTGGTGGGAAGCCTGCTTCTCCCTGTCCCACTCCCCCTGCTTGTGTTCCCTCTCTCACTGTGTCGCTTTCTGTCAAATAAATAAATAAAATCTTAAAAAAAAAAAAAAAAGCAAGCTTTGCTGCCACTTGGTGACAGTTTCAATGAAGTAACTGCACTTACTCTTAGAATTTGCTTTGTTTGTTTAGGACTACTTTTAAAATCTTTTGCAACATAAATTATTCATCAAGCCCCATAATCACTGAGATTTCAACTGAATTTGTTACCAAAACCCGAAGAGAAGCACTCAAACACACACACTAGCTTTGAGTAGGAGAAAGTGTTGCCCACAGAGACAAAAGTCAACCTGAGAACATGCTCCCGGCAGGAAGCTGGAACACACTGAGCCAGTGGAAACACAGGTGACGGACCAACAGCAGCATCAAACAGATCTAGAAAACACGCTCTACACGCTCACCGCCAGCGCTGAGGAGGAGATTCCCTGTGCCACCCAGGCGGGGCTCCAGGGATGTCCCCATGAGCACTGGCTGGGAAAGGGACTGACCCAGCCATCTGAGTCTTATTAGCCATGTGCCTCAGCAAATCACATTACTGCTCTGTGCCTCGGATACACTCATAAAATGGGGGTGATGAGGGGCACCGTGCAGGCTTCTGAATGAGGATTAGCTGAGATGATGCAAGGACGTGCCTGTCTCCTCTGTACCAAAAAATAAATGTTGGTTCCTTTTTCTGGCTCCAGTGCAAATCTGAAGCCAGAGCAGAATGACCTTGGACTTAGTGTAAGACTCCTTGGACTTCGGTTTCCTTGTTCCTGAAGTAGGTGATCTTCAAGTTCTATTTAAACTGGGACATGTTAAGGGGAGCCTGGGAGTGCAGGCTCAGGGTGGACTGGGGCCCGTCTGGGGCACTGGTTCAAAGTCTGCAGCGAAAATGTATATTATGCATTTGGTGTCTAAATGAGAAATGAAGAGGACTTTTTTTATTAAATAAAAGCAGCAATCAAGAGGGGGTTTTACTTTTCATTAAATTAGCATATATCCCTTATACCACCCACCTACTGTCTGCTTTCCGTTCTTTCAATACGTGCAGTTGCACTAGGCTCGGGGTGCTGGGGAGTCCGACAGGGGATGCAGCGGAAGAAGAGCCCCGGCCTCAGGGCGTCACACTCTCCCGCAAGTGACTGACAAATGAGCCAGCGCGGCTGCTGCTGCGTGGAGAAACACAGCCAGGAAAAGGGAGGAGGGTGAAGGCAGAAAGGAGACTGAACTTTGAAGCAGAGCGGCCAGAGAAGGTCTCATTGAACAGGGGACATCTGAGACAAAGCTGAAGGCCCTGAGGGCCTCCAGGGGAAAGGCACATGGCAACAGGAAGCTGGAGTCTGAGGGCAGGAAGGCGTGCCTGGCCATACAGCCATGGCAGTGCTGCCCAGTGAGAGGGGACAGTGGCCGCCACCAGGCAGACAGCAACAGAAGCGATGACGCAGGAGTTCTGGAAGAATCTTGAGCATAAAACAAAACAACCTCAGTCTTTCAGCTTTGATGCCACCAGTGTCCGTCCCTGACCTCCTGCCCAGGTTCTCGGGCTCAGTGATTCTACGACCATGTGCCCAGCAGCAACTGCGCCCTGCAGTTCCCGAGCTCGGCTCTCCCCACCGACCCACTTGTGGGGTCTGAGGCCCACTGTGGGTAAGGAGCCGGGACGTGGACCCCAAGCCCTTCCCACTGACTCTACACAGCCCCAAGAGGCAGGAGAGTCCAGCACTGACAAAGGTCCCACACTGTCTGGGGCCGGCTGTACAGACATGAAGCCAGAGCAGCCTCTCCTCCCTGCTTGAGTGGTCCTGGACCCCCACTTCCAGAAGGCTCCCCTCTTCTCACCCAGCAGACTTTCCCCAGATCACATCCTCACCACCCCTGCCCACACTTGTGCAAAGTAAAGCGAAATTACCTTGCTAAGTGCTAGATGCAAACCGACAGCACTAAGAACGGACGCCCTCTGACGCAGGCAGGACGTGCGCTGTGTCGCAGCACGCAAGCAGTCACGTCAGGTGAGCACAGGCAGGGTCCCCTGAAATCCCTCACTCTCCATCTGCACAAAGGGTGTAGTTTCTAAACTGTTTCCTGGGCTCACCAAGGAACAGAAGATACGAATCGCAAATACTCAGCAGTGCATTCCTAAGGCCTAAGAGTGAAAACCGAGATGGTTCTGACGGATCCAGAGAAAGGTGTTTTTGTTTATTTTATTCTTAAAACTGGCATGAAGAAGAAAGGAAAGCCCAGATGCCAAAAAATGCTTAATAAAGCCTCCACCTTTGGAATATGCAAGGAGGTGTTAAAAGGCTTGACCTTTCCTTTCCGATTATCTTATAGGAAGTGAACTCAAATCTTACAATCCACTGTTCTGTCAGAGCAGGCTTCAGAAGTGGATAAGGAAGTTCTTCCTCTAGGAAGGGCTTCCCAAGTATATACTGTGTGTCAAGGAGAACAGAGGGTGTACAGACTGAGCAGAGGGTGTACAGACACATGTGGCCCCAAGAGTCCACGTGGCAATTCCCCAGAGTCCTTTAGGCTCCACCATCTCCCCCTACCAGTCTGGCCAAGTTAAAAGTCACCACTCCTGTCACGTGCCATCTGTGAGGCTCACAGATGTCCTTCTACTCCATGAGGAATTCCATGGGGGCAGGGTTCTGCCCCTTTATCTGTGTATAACCCAAAACAAGTGCTCAACGAATGAGAGAGTGTGGGGCGCCTGGGTGGCACAATCGGTTAATCGGCCGGCTCTTGGTTTCAGCTCAGGTCAAGATCTCAGGGTCCTGAGTTCAAGTCCCACGTTGGGCTCTACACTCAGCAGAGTTTCCTTCCGATGCTCTCTCTCTCCCTCCCTCTGCTCTTCCTGTTCTCTCTAAAATAAACAGATCTTAAAAAAAAAAAAAAAGAAAGAAATGAGAAAGGATCACAGTTCAGCCTGTACCTCCTCTCTCCTATCTTCCCTTCTTCACCTGTGATCCTTTCTCATTTCTTTTTTTTTCTTTTAAGATCTATTTATTTTAGAGAGAGCAGTTAGAGGAGACAAACTTTTCAATGTGAGACATTAGTATTTCAAAATACTGTATCTGGAGTCCTCTAGTAACTCTTAAAATTACTATGTTTTACCCCTGGTGTCTTCTACATCCTAATCCCTCAAAGAAAACAAACGGATGGCCGCCCCTTCCTGGTCCTTTTCAGCCCCTCTGGCTCTTCCTGGTCTGAGTAAAAACAATCTCAGGTTATGGAGAACCGGCAGCAAAGGAAAGCAAGACCCGAAGTCACCCGGTCTCAGGCCAGCCCGTCAGCTGTGAGTTCGCCCACATGAGTTAAGAAGGAGCTGGAGCAAAGAGCATTTAGCCGAGTCCCCTAAGCTCATTTTTCCTACGCAGTGGAAACGTGTCAGCGGACAGGTCCGCGCCTGGGGCTGATTTTTTGCAGTCCTACTTGGGAGGCCTCCCTCCGCTGGCGGGCACCCTGGGAACGCGGAGGCTCGAGCTCAACATTTCCCAAAGCTAAATATTGACTCGATTTAAAAATAGAAAAGTTACTTTAAAAAGGACAAAAATGACACATTTGCAAGTCTGATATTAACGTGAGAATACAAACAGCAGTGCAAGAAAACGTACAGGGACAGTCCGAAGACTGGAAAGAGAAATTACTTCAAGCAGGCCTCGCCGGACTCCAGCTGCTCCGCTCCCCACCGTCCCGTCAGGGCCAACCCGCCGCGGGGCCCGGACACACTCCCGGGGTGCGGCACTCTGATGAGAAACAGGGCCACTTCTGCTGTCCATGTTGGAGTGGGACAAGAATGCGAGGGGACGACGGTGCGAGAGCCCCGATTCCAGTGCTCGATATGGCTTTTACCTGCACAGCCTGAGCTTCCCCACCTACTAAAAGAGAGACCCGGGGCACCTGGGTGGCTCAGTGGGTTAAAGCCTCTGCCTTCAGCTCAGGTCATGATCTCAGGGTCCTGGGATCGAGCCCCGCATCAGGCTCCCTGCTCCCTCCCTCTCTCTCTGCCTGTCTCTCTGCCTACTTGTGATCTCTGTCAAGTAAACAAATAAAATCTTTTAAAAAATAAATAAAAAGAGAGAGACCCATTCCCAGCCCTGCCTGGCTCTGGGGAGCCAGAAGGACTGTCATCAACCACAGCACAAGCCATGTCACTGCACCGGGCTGCCAGCCCCTCTACTCACCCCCTCGCTCACTAAGAAACAGGTCTTGAGACCGACTGAGACCATGGCGAGCAAGATAAGCCCCTGACTTCCTAGAGCTTGCGTATTTTCTCGGCCTCTGCAGATGCCCGGCGTCTGATAAGCGGGCGGACAAGGGAATGCTCCACCAGACACGATCCTTAGACTTCTCCCGCAGGACTCTTCCCCCGGCGTGTGCCCGGGCGCAGGCTGCAGCAGGGGAGCCCCTCCGGGGCGACGAGTCTCCAGGAGGCCGACGCCTGTGATCAGTCCGACACATGTTACCTATTACACAGTCATCTATGACACAGTCAAACCAGCACCAAATGGAAAGGAGTGCTGGCAGAAAAACTCAAATTCCTTCTTAACCGCTTGGTAATTCAGATAGCAGCTTACTCCAAAAACAGATTTTTATCTTCTATGCAAGCAGGAAGGAAGGAAACGCACTGTGGAGTCAATCATCATCAGACTGTGAGCGGCTCAAGGGCAAGCCATATCTTCTTCACCTTGAAGTCCAGAAGCCTGCCCAGCAGAGGGTCTGTATGTGTCTGTGTTTGCTGACCAAATGACACTGGCTCCTGGCGGTGAGAATAAAGGTGACACGCAGGGGGGCCTACAGCTCGGCAGGCACTCTTCGATAGCCACTTCTCCTTGAACAGATGTGGGAAGCGGGGAGGACAGACGAGGAGTCACCAAGGTCAGTGGTAGAAAGTGGTGGCACCAGCATGTTGGCCCCACGCTGAGCACAGGGAGATGAGCAGGGCCTGGAGACGGGGCACCTGCGAGGCCCGGTCTTCTCTCCTCCCAGTCCCTTCCCTTCCTGCCCACAACTCCTGCCTCTGCCTCCTCCTCCCCCCATACTTTCTGTTTAATCTGGAAGCCACAACTTAGGAAGGTCAGAAAAATATTTTGTTTATACAAATGAGAATGACCCAAACGCATCTCAAGAACATACAATGGAATGACATTACTTGGCCAGAAGAGGTTGTGGAAGCAGCAATGGTTTTAAGTAGCTGAAATTCTGCTGTTTTCCTATTTTTTAAAATTGAGACACAATTCACACAATTCACCCATTTTAAAGGGTACACAGTGATTTTCTTTAGTACGTTCGGAGTTGTGCAACCATCACTACAGTCCATTTTAGAACATCTCACCCCAAAAAGAAACTCTGTACCCTTTGGCAGTCACCCCATCCCCTCACATCCACCCCCAGGCCACCACTCACCTACTTTCTGTCTCTGTGGATTTGCCTATTCTGGACATTTCCCATCAGCGGAATCCTGCAGCGTGTGATCTCTTGTGACCGGCCTCTTTCACTCAGCACAATGCTTCCGAGGCCACCCGTGCCATAGCACCTATCAGACTGTGTTCCTTTTTATCACGAAATACCGTGCCGTCATATGTTTGGAGCACGCCGTGTTTATCCAGGACCAAGCTGATGGGCATTTGGGTCATTTCTACTTTGGGGCTATTATAAATGCTGCTGTGAGCGTTTACGCACAACCCGTTACGTGGACATAGGTCTTCATTTCTTTTGGGGAGATACCTAGGAGTGGAACTGCAGCGTCATATCGCAACTCCCCAGCTTTCTGAAGAACCATTTCCAAAGTTATTTCACCCAGTCAGCCAGACTGTTCAGCAAGGCAGCTGCACCGCCGTACACCCCCCAGCAGTGGGTGGGGTTCCGATGTTTCCACATCCTCACCAGCGCTAGTCAGTGGCTGCCCTTTCTGATCACAGCCATCCTAGCCGGGGTGAGGTAATACCCCAGTGTGGTTCTGAGTGGCATTTCCCTAATAACTAATATGCTTTTTGACCATTTGTATATCATCTTTAGAGAAGTGTCTATTCAGATCTTTTGCCCAGTTTTTAATCGGGTTATTTGTCCTTCCATTACTGGGGCGGGGGTGTTGTTTGTTTGTTTTTTTAAGATTTTATTTATTTATTTTCACAAGTGAGAGAGTGTATGTACACCGGTGGGGGGGGGTTGGCTCAGAGGGAGAAGCAGACTCCCCCGCTGAGCAGGGAGCCTGATGAGGGACTGGAATCCAGAACCCCTGGGATCATGACCTGAGCCCAAAGCAGACACTTCACTAACTGAGCTACCTAGGTGCCCCTGTTGCTGAGTTTTAATCGAGTTCTTTTATGTTTGTTCTAGGTGCAAGTCCTTTACCAGATACAGGATTTTTCAACATTTTCTTCTATTCTGTGAGCCATCTTTTTATTCTCTTAATAGCCTCCTTGGAAGCATAAACGTTTTTAATTTTGATAAAGTCCAATTTATCTATCTTTCTCCCTTGTGTTTTGCTATCATATTTCAGAAACCGCTGCCTAATCCAAAGTGAGGAAGGTCTGTGCCTGCTTTCCTCCAAGAGTTTTACAGATTTAGCTCTTCCACTGACATCTCTGGCTCACTTAGAGCTAAATTTTATATTTGGTATAAAGCAGGGGTCCAAATTCATTCTTTTATATGTAGATACCAAGTTGTCCCAGAAGTATTCTTTCCCCCGTTGAACGGGCTTCGTGCCCTCATCCAAAATCAAGTGACCGTATACAAGCTGTACTCTGTTCTCCCGATTCTATCCCACTGATCTATATGTCTACTCTATAAGCCGATACCACACTGTCTTAAATACTATATATTTGTAGAAAATTTTGAAATTAGGAAGTGTGAGTCCTCCAATTTTGTTCTGCTTTTTTCAAAATTATTTTGACTATTCTGGGTACCTTACATTTCCATTAGAATTTTAGAATGAGCATGCCAATTTCTACCAAACAAAATAAAGGGGGGAGATAGTTGAGGTTTTTGGTAGGAATCGCACTGAATCTGCAGATCAGTTTGGGGAGTGGTGCCATCTTAATCACATCAAGTCTTTCAGTCCATGGAAGGGGGATAGCTTTCCATTTACTTAGGTCACTTTTAATTTCTCTCAACAATGTTTTTTACAGTTTTCAGTAAGTGAGTCTCGTACTCCTTTGGATTACCCATTGCTAGTGTATAGTAATACCACTGCTTTTATATGTTGATCTTAATATCCTGCACCCCTGTTGAACACAGGTATTAGTTCTAACAGTTTAGTAGATTCCTTAGGGTTTTCTATATACAAGGACATGCTATCTGCAAACAGAGATAGTTTTATTTTTTCTTTCCAATTTATGTGCCTTTCATTTCCTTTTCCTGCTTCACTGCCCTGGGTAGAGCCCCACAGGGCAGTGTGAACAGAGGCGCTGAGAGCGGACATCCTTGTCCTTTCGGTCTTTCCTTTCCCAAGCCAGTAGGTTCTCATTCATGTCCTTTATCAGGCCAATGAAGCTCCCTTCTAGTGCTACTCTGTTGAGTGTTTTTATCAGGAAGAGGTGTTGCACTGTTGTGCTCACATTTCTTCCATGTTGCAGAACAAACAGGTATCACCAGAGACCAAAGTTAACTTAGATTAAAACCACCTGACATTATATAGTGGGAGGAGGTGAAGTCTCGTTCGGAGGCAAATAAAAATCTATTTTAAGCAACTCAAAGAAACAGTTTATTCTCTGGCTTTAAGAAAATGATAAGCTTGTAGGGGCACCTAGCTGGCTCAGTTAGTAAAACATACGACCCTTACTGTCGGGATCACGAGTTCAAGCCCCGCAATGGGCACACAGCCTACTTTAAAGAGAAGAAAAGAAAGAAAAGAAAATGATAAACTTGTGATATTAAAGAAATAAAGGACAGAGAAAAAGATGGATGTGCCCAAGACTTATGTAATGACTTAAAGCTCTGCACAATAAAATGTAATGTGAAAAGCAAAGAAAGAAAAATGGGTTCAACACAACTGATAAAGATCTTATTACTAAGAATATATGAAGGACTCATACGAAGACCAAGGATCCTAATCCACTGCACAAAGAAGTTGCCAGAGATGCACACACAGGAGAAAAGATGGCTTAGGCACAGACAGGAATGCTCAGAGATGTTCCATCTGCTAAGCCAGGCCACACTCCTAGAGAAAAGCCTTGTTCACAGCACCCGGCCCTTTCTTTTCTGCCTGTCATCCATTGGGAAGGATCACCTCGCAGCTATAGGAAAGGGAAGTCTTCTGAATCGGCCTGGCCCCGATGGGACTGTGTAGAACCGCACCCCCAACACCCCACATGCAGAGAGAGTGTAAGACATGTGTATTATGTTACGCCTGAGATTTGGGGTCGCTTGCTACTGCTGCATAACTTAGCCAATCCGACACAACAAATGAACGTGTGGGGGGGAAAGCACGGCTTCCTTTAAAAATGGAAATAACTTGTAAAAATAAGAAAAATTAGAAGGGTAATGCCAGTTTGGGTGGGGCTATAGCAAAATACAATGTACTCTAACATTGCCGATAGGCTTCATGGAAAAATCTGGAAATACAGAACAAGAGAGTTATCAACCTCTGGCCCGGCAGTCCAACCCCGGGGAATATGCCCCAAGCAAATAAACTCAAAGAAAAAAATAGCTTGAACAAAATGTTCATCCCAGTGATATTTATAACAGCAAGGACTAGAGACAAGTCAACGCTCACCAACTGAGAAAACAATGGCGAATGGACACAGAGGACACCACAGAGTCATTTTAAAGGACAAGTAGGTAAATCATTTTATGTTCAAACCTGGGCCAAGTGAAAAAGCTGAATAAAACAGCACAGAGACATTCATTACACATAAACTTTAAAGGCAAGAATTACGTGTTTTCATCTTTGTATCCCCGCTGCTTAGCATGAAGTAGATGCTCAAACATTTCCCAAGTGACTGAATATCTCAACCAGCAAATCATCCAGTCGGGTGACGGGCTGGAGGAGACCACGTGGGGACGGAGTGGAGTGCTCCTTCTTCCTGTGGAACAACTTCGGCCTGTGCGTCTTAAGGGGCATGTATTCGTACTGCGGACTGACACGTCATAGTCCTCCTTCACCCAACAAACATGGGTTCATGTTTCAAGGGAATGGGTCATGACTTTACACAAAGAAAAACTCACTAAAATTCAAGCTTTGCGATACCGGGAAGGAATCCTCAGTAAGTGTGTCACTGAAGTTCAAGGCGAGGCTGGCAGACCACCTGCCAGTGATGTGTAGAGGGAGAGACAAGGCTGGGCCCCCGGAAGGTTGTTGAAAAGCCTCACTAGGTATCAACGCGCCCACAGAGCGGTGGACACACAACAAAGCTTCCCTCACTCGTCAGACACCCAGACACTTCCTCACTGTTTGCTCCCCAGCGTTTACTTTCAATTGATTCCCATTTGTAACCACAGAACCTCCTTTGGTAACTATAAAAATCATGCTTCTTCCTTGGGGCTAGTATTCCTATGAATGGAAAAGGTCAACAGAAATTGAAGGGGCGGTAATACTGAGTTGTCTTTCATGAGACAAACCCTCCTCATTGCCACACCTCCTCTCTCCTTCGTCCCGGGCTGCCTGGCGCCCCGTCTTCACCCCTCTTACCTTCATGGCACCATGGGGACCAGCAGCATCACACCTGCCTGGGGAAAACACCACCCTCTACCCCACACATTGCCTCCGCCACAGTTACGAGCACTCTGCTGGATGCTGCGGAGAAGGCCACCTCTTTGGGGTGGCGGGGGTCCTCCTCACTGCCTCTCCCCAGCTCTCCCCCAAAGGCTCCTGCAGACCTGCTCTCTGACCGTCCCCCTCCCTCTCACAGAACGGGCGGGCGGGCGTTCAGACCCTCCGCTTCTTGCCGCCACTCAAGAGGCCTCCGCGCCCACAGGCTGGCCTCGCCACACACACCCCTGTCTGAGGCTGGCCCCTCATCCCGCTCCCCCCCGCCCCCCGTCACAGGGACTCGCCCCACCCATCCACCCCTCACAGCCAAGCTTCCTACCAGAACTGACCACTCGGCTCACCGCCTGCAGCTTCGTCTGCGTCTCTGGCGAAGCCGACCACACTAGAAAGCAAGACCGCCTGGCGCCACGCTGCGGATACCCCCCAGGCTCCTAGTGCAAACCCATGAGAGTTTCAGGTCTTCTCGGTGCCCCTGCCCTCCCTCCCTACCCACCGCCCCCCGCCCCGCTCTCCTCTGACCACCACACCCCGTTGTTCCCAACACTGTCCCTCCTGCTTCTTCTCCCGCTCTTCTGCCCAAGTCTTAGATGTTGGTGACCCCCAGGATTCTGACCCAGGCCCTACTCTCTAGTAGCGCGCTGTCCGTAGGCAAGCATCAAATTCTCCTTTCACCTCATGTCCCCTGATCTGCATCTCTGGCCCAAAAGTCCAGACCCAGGCATCCGACTGCCTTCTGGACACCTCCACTAGGCCATCACACAGTCCCTGCAAATCATTTCCTACCTTCCCTAAGCCCACTCCAGTCCTTGGGTTTCCCACATCAGGAAATGGTCCCCACCATTCACCCAGCAGCACAGACCAGAAACTCCTTTTCTTCCCACACCCAACTGACCCCACCACGCGTAATCAGTTTCCAAGACCTGACAGCGGAGTCCCTCCCGAATCCTCCTGCCTCACCCAGCCCCGCAACAACTGCTCCCTTTGGTAAGGCCACCACCCTCTCCTGCCCAGGCCACTAACAGCGTACAAGTCTGGTCCCTCTTCCTTTCATCCTCCACGATGTTGCCATGGTGGCTGACATGTCTTTCGGAAGATTAGGTTACACTTCAACTTGGGATCTCCCCAAGACTTCTTAGCCTCGCCAGCAGGGCCTTCCAGCTCCAACGACTGCCCCCTCCAGCCTCCCCATGCCCACCATGTTCCAGTCACACCGTGCTCATTCAGCCACAGCTGACAACCTGCAGTGGGAGCATAAATGTCTGCACTGAGTGTGCATACGTAGCAGAGTACTTTAAGTTATATACCTGTTACAATCCAGGGCGGAGAATCCAGAAGTACAAGCGCACCAAGTCCATGGCAGTCCAAGGGTGAAGAATGGAGAAAGATAATAAAGCCTGAAGACCTGTCAGGGCAGGGGACACCGGCGCCAGACCTTGGCACACGTCACAGGTCCCTCTTGGCTCCTGACCTGGGGACAGGATTAACATGTTGTCTGCCTACCACACTCTGAGCCATTCCACACATGGCCCCTCACACTCACATCAGGTCTGCGGGAGGCTCATTTCACGTGTGGTCACAGAAAGGGTGAGCCACCAAGTCACCTGCCCCAGGTAGCACCCCAGAACTGGGGAGGGGGCTATAGTCATTTGTGGATCTGTCCCACTCCTACCCTCCTCACACTCACTTCTCCCTTCTCCACAGTGTGGGGCTGGACATAAGGGTCTTTAAGAGAAGGGTCCATAAGATAAGGGTATTTGCAGTTCCAAAGTTCTACCACTCCAAATGTGGAAAAGGGTTATGACCTATGGTCACCACAATCTCAAGAAAGTACCTATTACAGAGGACTAAACACATTCAACACACGTGGCTTCCTCCTCACGAAGGTAAGCATTCCGGACCAGCTGCCCAGGCAGTCACGTTCCAGAGAGACTCACTTTAGGGAACTAGAGAACAAGCTCACGATTTGCCCCCATGTCAACCCAGCAAAGAACCCAGCTATGCCACACCATGTAAAACCGCCTGACCTCAACGGAAGTGGTGTTACTACAACATAATCTTAGAATGCCCTGACACTAGCAGGAGTGCCTTGACACACACATGCACACATGCACACGCATGTGCAGACACACACCCTCCCAGAAGCCTGCAGCTCCTCTCACACGGCGCCAGTGTCGGCTGGGGAGCTCAGGAGGACACAGCGGCTCCTCACCGCCACCACCTCCCCCCTCACTTCAGGGGGTCCCTGCCGCACCTGACAAGGACAGAGGGCCACAGACACAAGAGATGCTTGCGATGAAGCTCCAGAGAGCTGGGCTGTTGGCTGAGGCACCTTCACTACTCTTTACCCCCGAGATTTTCTGAAAGCGCAGCCCCACTCTCCCCGGGCCGATCCTTGACGGCCTACATCAAACACTCTCCCGAAAATTCCGTCGCTTGATCAGTAGCACTTGCCCAGTGGGATACTTCTTCCTTGAGCTGCAAGTTTTGAAACTCAAGAGAGGTACTTAAACACTAAAAAAGAAAGTCACGTAGGCCCAGATCAGCCAGAAAGCATCTTCTGGCAAAAGCAGAAGGAAAAAATACAGAACGGGTCAGGAGGCTGTCTTTTGTCCAGGCAAGAAAATGGGGGCGTTCGCCAAGGACAGACACGACAGGGAAAGAGAGGGAGAGGGACACCGACCGCTGGGAGCGCCGCGGAGGTCTGCCAGAGCAGGTTCCCAAGATTCAACAAAGGGCATTATTAACAACACGCATGAGTCAGTGGCCTCAGGTCAAGCACTTCAACTTCTTTTAACCCCTCCCCTTTGAGCAGCCCCTTCTGCAAGGACTTCCTGTCACACAAAGGGCCTCTGTGGCCAGTTCCCCGCTGCCTCTTTTCCTGTGCAGAGTGGCAGCACTCGGTCCCCCCGCCCTCTGGGTCAGACTTAGCACACCGCCCGCCCTGCCCTCCGGAGGGGCCGCAGCCCACCCGCACACCGAGGACAGCAGGAGGGAAGCACGCAGCATACCCAGACGCATCCATCTAGAAGGCCTCGGAAGTCTGCGTCTAGGATTCTTCACGAGACACACTGGCAGGACCCCGGAATGGCCCAGTCACTGCTGGCGAAATGCTGAAGAGGTCTGTGATTGATACTGTTTCTCTGTGACACGGAATCCAATCTGCCTTCGAGGTTGTGAGGATCAAATGGCCTTTGTCTGAGACCTGGCACAGAGCCAGCACGGGGGCCTTCGATGACAGCGAGCTGCCGGAGTGAGGGGGACTAGGGGCCAGTCGCAAAGCCTTCAGACACGACCACAGAGTCATGTGCCTTCTCACAAGCGTGACGGACACTTAGTCCCCATCCCAGGGCCAAGCACCAGAAGAGAATTCTGCACAAAGTGCAGTGGGACAACACAGGAGGGTGTGGACAGGGTGCACGGGGCTAACGTTTAGTGGGGACTCAGCAGCCAGGGAGGTCGGGAAGGGCATTCCAGGTGGAGGACACTGAGTGGCAAAGAGAAGGGCCACAAACTGCAGCCCAGGGGCACCCAGGCTCTGAGGCCAAGCCCCAGAGCGGCTGTGGCTTTCAAGGAGGGAGAGATAACTGCCAAAGAACGGTGGGGTGCCGAAGGGCACGCCACCCAGGTCGCCTGCCTGTGTCACTCATTACATAGCAGGAAGGGTGACGTCCGCTCTGAGCCGCTGCTCCCCTCGCAACAAAAAGCAGCTCGTCCTGATGCGAGCACGGGCGGGAAACCCCCGATGAGACATCACGCTCATCAGCGCCGTCAGTCAGGAAGTAAACTACTCAAATACTTCTCAAGCAGCGCTGTGACTAGTGCCTTTGAAGTTTAAAAAAAAAAAAAAAAAGTCATGCAAACCACAAAAGGATTTTATTTTTAAGTACTACGCACTCAACTATGGTGCCACTTTCTCAGGACAGTCTTCCGTTTCATTCAAATGTACAAGCACAAGCCAAAGCCTTCGGATCCGGAGAAAGCTACGGGGCCAGTGTGGACCTGGTGTGACAACAGACAACGGAGTTTTAACTTGACAGTGATTTTATTTCTTAAGAAGTTCATATAACATGAAGGTCACCCCAGTAATTTGGAAAAATGAATAGGGAACCCACTTATCAAGGAACAATCTAGAACTACTGAGCTACAACCAAACACAGAATTAGTAACTAAAGTTCCCTCTAAACAGGGAGATAGAGCAGGTTTGTACTAGCTATGACAGGTGCAAATTTTACCTCCTAAACCTCAGTCTTCTTATGTGTAAAATGGCGACAAACATGGCCAACCTATTTCATGGGACGTTATGAGACACTTAAATGACATACTGGGGTGCCTGGGCGGTTCAGTAGGTTAAGCGTCCGACTCTTGATCTCAGCTCAGGTCTTGACCTCGGGGTCATGAGTTCAAGCCCTGTGCTGGGCTCCACGCTGGGTGGCAGCCTACTTAAAAATAAAATAAAGTAAAATGAAAATAAACGACACATTAGATGTGAGTGCCTGCATTCACTAGGCGTGCCGGAAGCGTTCAACTCTACCTGGCCGTCTCTAGTCCAGCTCCTGCTGTCTCTCTGGCCCACAGGGCAGATGTCACTGGAGTAAAGCAGAACTCACACACAGAAACCGCCAAGAACACAAAACAATAACCAAGCCTCTTACATATCTTTTTTCCTGATGCTACCTAATAAACATTTCCAGTTACCATATTACAAAGAAGAATTTCCATTTATGATAAAATACCTAATTACCATATATAATAAGCATTATCTGAGAAGCTCTAAAGAAAATGCCTTGGTTACTATCTTAACTTCAATTTATATTACCAAGCACACATACATGCTCACATGCACACACACACACGTGCACAGATACCTCACACATGCACAAATGCACACACCCTATATGCCCAAGCATGTGTCCATGCACACACGCATTCTCTCTCTCTCTCACACAGACGCAGAAAGAGCCTCTCCTTTTTTTTTTTTTTTTAAATCCTAAAATGTGGTTTCATTAAAGCATGGGGTCAGGACCCCTGGGCAGAAAGGGCTGCTGCCCCAGGATTATAAGGAACAACTGATTATACACTTTGGAGCTGGCACAGATGACGACAAAGGGAGTTTCCAAAAGGACTTTCAAGGCCCTATCCTTAATAAAACATTTCTCAGTTTGGCTAGCTCAAGAAATAGACTGTGTTCCAAATGTTTAAGCATTTTTAATAAAATATATAATGTATTCTGATAAACTCAGTAAAATTATATTAAATCAAAATATTTTTATAATTTTATGTATATTTATTCCAATCTTCTAAAAACATTGACTTTTTTAAAATTTATTTTTTATTTCCCACTTTTTTTTTTTTTTTTCTTTTTAAAACATTGACTTTCTGAATGCCAGAAACCTAGCTAAGAGCTGGGGGAAGGGAGCAAATACGTCCCTAATAAGACTCAGCCCTACAGCCCAGGAATTCACAGTACAGCCAGAAAGAGAAGATAAGATCACACCTGATTAGGGGACAGGAAGGAGAGAGGATGGAGGACAACGGAGGAGGGGCAAGCAGGACTGCAGTTTACAAGAGGAAGGGGGAGACCTGAGGCCTGTGGCCAGGTGGCAGTGAGGATGAGGTGTCCAGCCACGGCCCAGGCTCAGGAGCTG
Source organism: Lutra lutra (assembly GCF_902655055.1). Classification (NCBI taxonomy): domain Eukaryota; kingdom Metazoa; phylum Chordata; class Mammalia; order Carnivora; family Mustelidae; genus Lutra; species Lutra lutra. The sequence continues at coordinate 138,745,317 of NC_062285.1, forward strand.
CTCAGAGAGGCTGGACATAGACCGAGGACAGCACCCAATGCCCACAAGGGCACAGGCGGCTCTGCTGTAGCCCCTGAGGTCTAAATCACTGACTACTGTAGGTTATTTAAAAATACAGGTTTAAGAGGGTCACTGGGGTGGCTCAGTCTTAAGCCATCTGTCTTTGGCTCAGGTCATGGTCCCAGGGTCCTGGGACTGACCCCTGCATCAGGCTCCCTGCTTAGCAGGAAGCCTGCTTTTCCCTCTCCCACTCCCCCTGCTTGTATTCCCTCTCTCACTCTCTCTGTCTCTCTCTCTCTCTCTCTCTGTCAAATAAATAAATAAATAAAATCTTTTAAAATAATAATAATAAAGGTTTAAAAGTGGGTGGTTACACAGAGAAATAGTCCAGTAGGCTATGAACCAAAATGTGAACTGCTTCATTCAGCAAACCGTACCGAGGGCTTCTGACACTCCGGGGACCAGAGGACTTGCAGACAGACCAGGAGAGAATGTCGCAGAAGGCGGTGTTGAGGGCTGGGCTGGGACACAAAGCCAGTGGGGGACAGAGTGTTGGGGTCTACTATAGACAGGATGGTAGTCAACAAAGGTCTTCCCGAGGAGGAAACATCTGAGGAAATACTTGAATAAATGTTAACATTTACTCACCCTCTCTGGATGGTGGATTATGTGAGTTTGGGAGTTTTCTTTTTGCGTATCTGTATTTCTTAATTTTCCCACCCTAAGAATACTGGTTGGGTCTTTAGAAAATTCTCAAATTCAAATTTTTGAAAATTCAAAAGGAAATAAGGAAAGGGCCCTAGGCACCTCTGTAATGTCCATAAGCATGAAACCCAAGATTTCTGGTAAAAACCCATGACCCTTATCTTCAAGTGACTGATAACTGGCCTGTGTATCACTTACGTTCACTCAGTACAAGTGCCAACACACCTTCCAGCCCTGTCCTGCAAAGCACCCGGGAGCACCTTCACCGCTGGAAAGGCCACAGGGTCCAGGCTTCTGGGCTCTTCCCTCTTCTCTGCATGCCAGTTTCTAGGTGATCTCTCCTTCCTGTGACTTTCAACACCAGTCCCCCACGGATGCCTCCTGACTTGACTTCCCCAGCACAGAACTCTCCTCTGCACTGCAGAGTCCAGCGCAGCCCCAACCATGGGCTCAGTGCCCACTCCTTGGCACCTGATGGGCCTCTCTGACACACTGCCCAAAACTCAGCTCTGGCTCCTCCATCCCTGAGACAGGCTCCTACCCAGTCTTTCTCTTTCAGTAAAGGGCTCCATCATCTACATGGCCACTTAGGGCACATGCCCCCATGCCACCCCTGACGCCTCTCCTTCCCTCACACCCTACATCCATCAGCTCCACCTTGAAACAGAGCTAGAGTGCGGCCACCTCACACCATCTCTGCTTCGGCTACCTGGGGTCAAGCCACCAAACTTAAAACTTGCCAACAGCTGTGTCTTTCAGCATGCTGGAAGACGCTCCTCACTAATCTACACTCCCCACCCTGACCCACAAGGTCCCATGTGATCTGCCCCCAGGTTCCAGCTCATTCCAACCCCCATCCCTGGCTCCTCCAGCTGCCGTGACCTTCCCGTGGGCCTCCAAACACACCAGGCTCAGACCTATCTTCACGCCTGCTTCCCCTCTGCCAGGAACACCACCACCACCACCCTCCCCAGGGCCTGCTGGCTTTGCTGCTTCACATCATCACACAGCCGCTCACATATCACCTTCTTTAAAAAGCCCAACCCGTCCCCATTCCTCCGACACATCAGCCCCTAAACTCTGCTTTTTTTTTTTTAAAGTAACACTCAGTCTCCCGTGCCAAATTACGTGTTTATATACCATCTCTCACCAACCACAAGAACACAAGCCCCTGAAGAACAAGAACTGTGTCAAGTTCACCCCATATCCTCAGCACTGATGCACAATAGGAACAAAATAAACATGTGTGGAACGAATGAGTCAAGGAACATGCTAGGCTCTGGCACAAACATGCACTATGACAGAACACACTTCTGTTCTCAGCAGCAAGACAAACCAGGTATCTTACAAGTCTCCCACTGAAAAATGTTAAAAGCTGAATAAATATAATTGTTTCACTTTATTATACTCTAAATGATCATAAGGGAATCTAAAGACATCAAAAAGGCAAATTTAAAGAAGAAATATAAGTAGATAAGTCTTCTTTCTCTCTGATGTAACAGAGAGAGACAAAGAAAGAAAATATAAAAGATTGATTAAAGACTTGGGAAAAACAGGGAAGCCTAACTTACATCTAAGAAGCTTCCAGAAGGAGGTAACATTAAGGATGGGTAAGAAGCAATCTTTAAAGACCATTTCTCAGCATGCCTAAAGACACTCACCCACAGACTAAGGAAGCCCAATGAACTCAAGCAAGATTTTAGAAAGAGTGAGCCACACCAAGATAAAGTAAAACTGTAGAACCTCAAAAGCACAGAAAAGATCGTGGAGGCAACCAGAGAGAAAAGACCACAAAGAATGACAACTGGGCTGGGCGCCTGGGTGGCTCAGTTGGTTGGGCAACTGCCTTCGGCTCAGGTCATGATCCCGGACTTCCGGGATCGAGTCCCGCATCAGGCTCCCAGCTCTTTGGGGAGTCTGCTTCTTCCTCTGACCTTCTTCTCTCTCAAGCTCTCCCTCACTCATTCTCTCTCAAATGAATAAATAAAATCTTTAAAAAAAAAAAAAAAAAAAAAAAAAGAATGACAACTGGGCTAAGAACAACAGTGAAAGCCAGAACACACTGTGGTGATATATTCTACACGCTGAGCAACAACATTTGCCAACTCAGAATTCTATACCCAGCAAAACTAGTTTTTAATAAGAACTAGATATCTGGGGACGCCTGGGTGGCTCAGTTGGTTAAGCAGCTGCCTTCGGCTCAGGTCATGATCCCAGTGTCCTGGGATCGAGTCCCACATCGGGCTCCTTGCTCTGCAGGGAGCCTGCTTCTCCCTCTGCCTCTGCCTGCCATTCTGTCTGCCTGTGCTCGCTCTCTCTCCCTCTCTCTCTCTGATAAATAAATAAAATCTTAAAAAAAAAAAAAAAGAACTACATATCTGCAAACAGGCAAAATAGATACCACCACCACCACCCTCCCAAAAAAGACACCACAGAAAAGAAAATTCTAAAGCGTCTACTTCAGGCAAAAAAAAAAAAAAAAAAAAAAAAAAATGAAAGAAAGAAAGAAAAAAGAAAAAGATAAAGAAATGATCTCAGAGGCGCCTGGGTGGCTCAGTGGGTTAAAGCCACTACTTTCGGCTCAGGTCATGATCCCAGGGTCCCGGGATCAAGCCCCGCATCGGACCCTCTGCTCAGCAGGAGGCCTGCTTCTCTTCCTCTCTCTCTCTGCCTGCCTCTCTGCCTACTTATGATCTCTGTCTGTCAAATAAATAAATAAAATCTTTGGGGCACCTGGGTGGCTCAGTGGGTTAAGCCGCTGCCTTCGGCTCAGGTCATGATCCCAGGTCCTGGGTTCGAGCCCCACATCGGGCTTTCTGCTCGGCAGGGAGCCTGCTTCCTCCTCTCTCTCTCTCTGCCTGCCTCTCTGCCTACTTGTGATTTCTCTCTGTCAAATAAATAAATAAAATCTTTAAAAAATAAATAAATAAAATCTTAAAAAAAAATGATCTCAGAGGGAAAGCTTGAAGCACAAAAGAAAAGAGTAAGCAAATATACACATAAATACACTAACATAGATAAACAGCACTGACTATATGAAACATAGTATCTAATTTGTAGGATTCTAAAATTCAGAAAGGAAATGCTGAATAAGTTGGGAGGAGTGTAGAGTTAAAATGTTTTAAATCCTTCTGAGAGAAAAGACATTACTTTGGATTTGTTATGTGTTAAACCATGCAGGGGATAACCACTAACGGGCTAGACAGAGGATTTAATTTCTAGACTAAGAGAGAGAGAGAGAGAACAAATGCAACGGAGGTGGGGGGCATGATGGAACTCAGCCGAAACAAAACAAAACAAAACACTTCCCAGAACTACAGCAAACAGAAAGCACAGGAGCAAGAAAAGGCTGCTGCTTATCACCTTTTCTATTCAAATTGTACTGGAGATAGTAGCCAATGCAGTAAGAAAAGTCAGTAAAGGTACAACAATCAGAAGAGAAGAGAAAAGCCCATCACTGTTGGTAGATGACGCGGGCTCCGCAGGGCTGAAGGCTCCCAGAATGACATCTGGAGCGACGGCTGGCAGCTACCGTGCATTTGGTTTCATTTCACGTGAGGAAAACAGCAGACTGACTTCACAGAAGAAGAAACTGAAACTCGAGGAAGTTAAATATCTTGCCCAAAGCCACCTGGCAAGTAAAAGGTTGGTTTTGAAATTAAGTCTATCTGCGCCCGCAGCCTAACCACGGTGCCCGCCACAGAGCAAGACAAACCACGACACCGCAGGGTAAGCAGCCCAGAGGCGGGTACCCCCGGGTGATCACGGGTGCCTGGAGCACCCACGAAAGCAAGACCAACCTGAGGAGAGCCAGGGAGAGAGCCGGGCGGTGCCAGGTCCACGCAGGGACGCTCGGGCAGGGAAGGGTACTCCGGAGGGAAAGTGCAGTAGGCACTAGGGGAAAGCACTAGGGGAAAGATTCAAGAGCGTGGCGGTGGGGGCCGAGGAGAAGGAGGAGCTGAATACCACGAGGCCGAGCAGGGGCCAGCAGGCTAAGCCCCTGGAGGGCCACACTGGGGATGTGGACTCCTCCGGGAGGAGGAGGGACCTGGTCGCGGTCCAGGAAGGAAAGTTCCTCCGACAGAGGGTGGCGAACAGACCACTGAGCGTCTGGACCTGAGCCGTCCGACAGACCAGCCACCAGCTACAGAACCCTTGAACTGCAGCTAGCACCCCTGAAGAACTATCTTTTTAATCTCCCTGACTTTTCATTCATGTTGATATAAATAGCCACATGTGCTTAGCGCGGCTGTACTGGGCCACACAGCTGTAGAGGTTAGACAGGAAGCAGGAGAAGGGCTTAAGCAACGGGACAGAGCAGTGACGTTCAGGACGAACAGAGGACACCGTGAAGGATTATGCTAGGTAGGAATGCGGGGCAGAGGAGGCCAGAGATTCAAAATTCCTCATTTGGGGGGCACCTGGGTGGCTCAGTAGGTTAAGCCTCTGCCTTCAGCTAGGGTTATGATCTCAGGGTCCTGGGATCGAGCCCCACATCGGGCTCGCTGCTCAGCAGGGAGCCTGCTTCCTCCTCTCTCTCTGCCTGCCTCTCTGCCTACTTGTGATCTCTCTGTCAAATAAATAAATAAAATATATATATTTTTTAATTCCTCATTTGGGAGTCAGGCTACAGGGTAATGTCACAAAGAGAAACAGCTTGGAAGGAAGAACTGGGTTAGGGTGGAGAGGAACCGGCTTGGGCCCGATAAATCAGAGGCAGCGTGGGTGCTGCAGTCCAGCCACGGGGCACCCCCGAGTTGGGCACACTCTCTCCCATCTCCCTGCGTCTGCACACATGGTTTCCGCCACCTCGTCTGCCTGACGGGCCCCTCTCTGAAACCCACCACAGGACCGTGACGTCTTTCCCCAACCTCCCCCATTCTTCACAGCAGGAGAAGGTCCCTAGAGCTCCAGAAGGAGACTCGTCGCACTGGCGTTTAGAAGTCTCTACCCCACTGCCCTGGGAGCTCTCCCGCGACAAGGACTCAACCTCATCCTGACCCCGGGGCCAAGCCCAAGACCTGAGGTACACTCGGTGGACAAGAGACTCTGCAGGTGGGCAAACTCACTGTACGCACGCGCGGACACAGACGAGCAAGCCACCCGACCCGGCCACCCATCGTCCAGGTGCACCGTGCCTCCAGGTGGTGGCCTGTGCACGGCTGGAAATCAGCACAGAGCTCGCCAGGAGCCTGCACGGCCATCGGTGAGAGCAGAGTCAGCGCCGGGGCGATCACAGCCCACATGCGCCCTGTTGTGAGTTTTCATCGTCATGACGTCTACCTTCCCAAACTCACACTCCTCAACCTTAAGCAGTCGATGAGATGCGCCTAAGAATAACCATAACGTCTTGGAGTTCAACATTAAATATGCAAATATAGCGGCCCTGATGCTTGTCTGCGTGTCCTCAGGGTCTCACTGTGTAATACTCTTCCCGCACGGTACGGGCCAGACCGCAGGGCGCCTGCGCTGAACACACTCACGGGCGGTGAATTAACAAAACATTTCTGCTTTCCGGGTCAAGAGGTATTCAGCGCTGTGCCCTGTGCTATTTTTTCCCTTGTGCATCAGTTCATGGTGGAAAAGAACCATAAAGAGGTCACTTTGTCGTCCCCAAGCTGCCCTGGACTCCATTTATCCTGCTCCACCAGCCCTACCGATACTGAAAACAGACCGAATTCCAACTCGGGAAGTTCGACATTTTAGCCTGCTAGCTACATCAACAACATCTTGTCAAGTAAGCAAAATCATTCTCCCCTGATCTCCCTTAAGGACTCCACTGCAGAGCAATTCTGATGAGAAACAAGACTGAGACGAAACTCAGCACAGGCTTCATGCTAAAAAGAAAAAGAAGGAAAGAAAATTGAAATCCCTTACTACTGTGATGGCCAGTAGCACACATTTCAAATTCAGAATACTTCCTGTCAGATTCTTTAAGTTAACAAAAAATAGAACAATATGCTTCATTGGTCCACATAAAGATTAATTTCTTATGATTCCCTAATGACAGAGCCTAATGAGAAAAATCTTTAGGCCAGATTCCCAGCACTGGAGATGTGAAGTAGGCACTGAGTCTGTTTCCTGGCATCAAGGTCGAACTGAAAGATGCAAATATATTTAGACCAAGTTGGTGAGACAGGAGCATAGTGCCTTCTGCAGCAACCGCCATGGAAAGGGGACCACTGCAACTCATCCATTCACTCAAATTAATGGCCCATGTTTTCCACTATTACTTCCCCTCATATTCTCTCTCACACACACACACACACACACACACACACACACACACACACTCCCTCTCTCTCTCTCTCCTCTTTACCTGGATCTAGGATCTAGGATCTAGCTGGCATACTGGAAGAAGTTTTCTCAAGGCCTTAGAGAAGGTTCGAAGGCCACCACGAGAAGCTGCCCTGGAGAGACGCCCTGAACAGAGATGGAAATGAGGAAGGCCCACATGACACCAACAGCATAAACTCTCAGGGACTTCTGGGCCTATTAATTGTGAGATAATATGTGAAGAAAGCTGAGAGAAGAAAGGCTGGTGACCCAGAAGCCAGTCTAAATTCACTCAGCTATCAATAAGCCATGTGACCTTGGCCAAGTCAAGACAGTATGTCACCTCTAGGTCTTAAATGCTTTGTTAAAAAAAAAAACAACAAAGAAGAAGGGCCTGACTATACCACCAGCAAGAGCCATTACAACTCTAAATATTGTGTTCCCATCTTTCCAACTATGCCACCAAATGAACAGCAGAATTACATGGCTGGGCAAAACAGAGGACTAATGATGTATAAAAAGAAAGGGGGCGGGCTTATTTTTACTACTGGCATTAATCTCAGACCTGCAAGACGTGTTTCAGAATGAAGTGACAATACTTCTCTGTTGTTTTCACAAACGCAGCATTTAAAGTTCATCTAGAATTCAGTAAGATAACAGTGTGAAGAAAATTTGAGGAGATCCTCAGAATTACAACAGCGAGGGCAAAACCTACGGACCTCATTAAGGTCTGAGAGAAAGATCACATGTTCGGCGAATTTCTAAAAAAAAATAGGAAAACATGACCCTAAAAGTGTCAGAAATCCACAAATCATACAAGGTAATGACCTAGCAAGAAAATATGCTTCTCTATGTGGCACAGACTGTACCAGCATGGCATTTCTGGAGAACAGAAGGAAGACCCTGACGCTGCCTTTCTAATGTTCACGGCAATAGGTAATCCAAAAAGTATGTTCACTTCACGATGGATCGCTCAAGTACTGGGATTTTTAAAAAAGCAGCATCCCTCTAATTAGAGGCACAGCACTGCATAAACAAAAAGAAGGGAAGGGGAGGCACAATTTTCAATTCCAGAATATGACTTGCAGATAAGAAACAATTAAATACGCATGTGAGGCTGCTCGGTTGTTGGAACAATAAAACTTTTACATTTTGGTATCTACTAAAAATAAAAGCGCCGTGCCTAGTGACAGCAGTCAGATGGAGCAGAGGGCACCAGGGCCAGCCGCAGAGGAAGGAGAAAGAGCTGGCGGAGGAGGAAGGCAGGGGGGCCTTGGAGCAAGCCGCATGCTAATTCTGGGAGTCTGGAGCAGACGGCCATGAAACAGCAGTTAGTGTCACCCAGAGAAGCTAATTTGTCCCCCGTTTCTCCCGAGTCCCATTTACGTGTTTGCAGGTTAGCTTTGGCTGTTAAGAAAGGAAATGGCAGCATGTAAAAGACATAATGCCTGACAGCAGGAAAAGAAAGCAACCCTCTACTAATAGTTAACTCAAGTAACTCACTTAGCTCCCCAGTAAGAAACAAGTACGTAGCTGGGCCAGAGCTTCTGATTCATTTCCTCTATTTAGGAATGAAGCATGCACATAAGTTCTAAAACCAGAGTAAAAATTATAGAGCAGATCTTTCATTTGTTTAGGCCAAAGTCGATTCACCAAGGAAATCAAACATTTACTCTGACATTTTCTCAAGGCATTTTGGATAAAACCCTCCACACTGTTCGGTTAACGTTGAATATTTCCATCAAGAAGCTCTAAAACTAAGTGTGTTTAAAAGGTGAGATTTCTGTTAAATCAAGCACGCAGGAAAAAAAAATCAATGAAAACTGCTTTTAAAAAGGTCTCCCTTCAAGGAAATATAGGCTTTAAATAGCACACTCACGTTTTTCTGTCAAATGCCAGCTTCAACTGCCTCACTTTGCAGTTCAGCTTCCGTACCTGCCTCCTTCCGACCCTGCCGGTACGTCTGACCTCCAGCTCCCAGCCGAATTCTCCCAGCACATTTCATCATTTCCTGTTGGCTGCCGACTCCTTGTGGGGAGATAAGGCCAGTCCCCGACGCTGCTGCAGGCACCCTCCAGGCACCAGGTTCTCAGACCTCTGCTCCCGGCCAGCTAGGGCCATCACAGAAGAGCTTTCTTTTTGGAAAATGGCCTAACAGAATCTCAGTATATGAGAGAAAGTCGGAGAGAGGAGATCGGAGAACAAAAGTCATAATACCCCTCCAAAATCAACTTGTATATAAACTAACTTATACTGCCTATGACCGTCTTAGAATCTCTCCTTGTATTTGATCCTTCCACTCAGAAGTAAAAAAAGACCTGCTCCGGAGCTAAGATGCCTGGCATCACAGGAGTTAATGCGACAGGGACTTTCCTGCACGGGATGATCTTACATTGTCCCTACACAGAAAACTCAACTTCTCTTTGGGACTCCAACAGCAAGGCAAAGCAGCTCAACAGTGGGGGACGCAGAGGAAGAGGGGGCGGGCTCAGGGCTGGAGAACCCAGGCTCTCTCTCCGCAGCACAGACAGCTCTGAAGACACTCATATGTATGTGCTCATGTGATTCCCGAGAAGTAAAAACCAAAAACCAAGGTAAAAGTAAAAACCAAACCCCAAAACACCTTTCTTCCTAGAGTTTTACAAAGAATTAAAAATGAAGAAGAAACAAAGAATAACTATAACTTTAGGGAAAGATGTCCTAACCCATTTTAAAATGCATGCGCCCAGGGGGCGCCTGGGTGGCTCAGTGGGTTAAGGCCTCTGCCTTCCGCTCAGATCATGAACCCGGGGTCCTGGGACTGAGCCCCGCTCTCTGCTCAGCAGGGAGTCTGCTTCCTCCTCTCTCTCCCTGCCTGCCTCTCTGCCTACTTGTGATCTCTGTCTGGCAAATAAATAAACAAAATCTTTAAAAAAAAATGTATGCGCCCATGAGGACACACACAATAATATTATATATATATATATATATATTATATATATATAATATTATATATATATATTATATAATTGTATAATATTATATATATATAATAATAATATAAGATAAGGTGAAGAGAAGGCACCACGACACCGTGGGGCTTGAAGCCAGGGCAGAATGGCAAAGGGACCGGGCATGAAAGGGACCTCAGGAGCACTTCTGAGCAGGGCTCTGTTTCCTGAGCTGTTCGTATGCTGCATTTGTGAAAATTCATTGCTGCACCCACTTACAGTATGTGCACTTGTATGTATGTACATTTATTCTGTCTCAATAAAAAGTATTTTACAAAACATATGCAACAATATAAAAAAATACAAACACTACAAGAAAGAGCAGGTACTGAAACTAATCTGTTAAAACACAAGAAATGCAAAAATCATTTCAAGGGCTCAATTTCTCCCAAAGTACCCTCCTAGAAGATACCTGTGCACCCTCCCCCAATCCCTATGGCAAGCTGGATGCTACATTTAAGTGGTGGTAGCCCAAACAGAGCCAAACCAGACCCCCCGCCCTTGCAACGTGGGCCCCTAGTCTGACCTTGTGACACAAAACAAAATAGGTTGAAAATATCTTTCCAAAATCTGTATTTAGAAATTCCTTGATGGAAAAACAACAATAAAGCAAGGATCATATCAACACAAGGCTCAATTATTTGACATATAATAATTCATACTACTTGGAAATCATACTATTTCCCCCACCTAAAAAAAAAAAACCAAAAACAACAACAAAAACACAGCCGTTGGGCCCACACCATGCAAACTTCGCTGTACCCCACGAGCAGCTTCACTAAATCGCTTGCAGTGCTCAACAGAGAGGCAAGGCTGAAGCACCGCGCCAGCCCCGCTCCCTGGTCTGCAGGGAGGCCGGCTACTTCCTCCTGGGGCTTACTGGGGGTTTAATGGCCCTAAAGGTCATCTTATCCAGGGACTCTAAAGCTGGAAAAGGCTGAATAATGTTTCTAGAGACTACTTCAGTGTGCCTGACCACAACTCACAGACAGGCTTTCTAAAAATAATGGCCTGGCAGTTATCTTCCGAAGCATTTTAACTAAATTTAAGCAGCACAAGAATATGGTCACAAAAGTCCTTTTGTGGGGGTATTTTCTTCCACTAAGAAAGAACAAACACCTGGGTTCTGGCAAACCAAGCTGACTTATCTCCTTTCCCTTTTCATCAGCTAGCATGATCAAAAACTCTCCTTTGCCCCAGAGCCCCACTTAGGCCTCTCAGTTATGAGACAGGTCAACCATATCGAGGTGGAGTGAGTTGTTTGTTTGTTTGTTTGTTTGTTTATTTATTGTAATCCAACAAACACCAGCTGCTTTGTAAACACTCATATACTACTTACTTTAGGGTTAATCATGAAAAGAATCCATCCCATCAGGGGACTGTCACCTCCTCCACTTTCCAGCTCAGATAATTGAGGTACAGAGACTGTATTACCTGCCCTGTGTCCCAAAGCTGTCACGTCGAGGAGCCGAACCCAGGCAGTCCGCTTCCAGAACCCAGCTGTTAACCATTACACTACCTCTCCATGTTGGCTTCCCTCAATAAATCAGAAGTGGGTCCTGGACAGAGCTGCCACGTAATAAAAATCTGATGTGAACTGAATTAAGAATGCAGATAGTGGTGGGATGATGAAGTCATGAGCCTGGCTTTCCAGTAGGGCTGGGGCATTCTCTCCCGGGCCCCACAACCTCGACCAGCAGGTTCCTAGCTAGAGAGCAGCTGTCCTACCCCCTAAGGCGGTACAGGGACAGACACACTGCTCCAGGGAAACCCACCTGCTAACCTCTCCCACGTGGTGCCTAAACTGGTATTTCCAGTTCCAATCTGGTTTCCGTCACCAGACTTGAAACCTTTGGACATTCATTCCACAAACATTAGTGCCAGGCACAGGGCTTAAGGCCTTGGGGTCCCATGGTTGAAAAAGCCAACATCCCTGCCCTGGACTGCTCAGTGCATGGGCAGGGCAGATGTATAAATAAAGAAAAATGGCACGAGCTGATAATGAACCAACATGCCCTGAGGGCTGAGGGCACACTATGAAGGCAGCAGTGAGCTAGAGGGGGAAGCAGGGTCAGGGAAGGCTTCATGAAGGAAGGGACAGGATTCGGTTCTCCAAGAGCTTGCCATCAACCTACTCAAACCATGTAGAGTAAGGCCGAAAAAATTTCTGAAACAAAATCCAGCAAGTTAGCCGAAGATTACCAGTGATTTCATGTCCTCCGTCCTCAGCTGATGGCTGAGTCCATGAGCAGCAGTCATTAGCCCAGCGTCAGAAACAGACATGAGGGCGACACTGGACTAGCTGCATCTTCTCTCGGATACCTCTGTTCTCTTATAGGTTGAAAATGGCTGTCTTTACTGAGCTCTTTCAAAAGACTACGTAAGATAGGTACGACTATCCTCGTTATACAGAAGAAAACCACCACAGAGAAATTAAGCAACCTGCCCAATATCACCCAGCAAATAATGCCAGAATGGGATCTGAACTCAGGCCTACCTGATAACTTCCAAAGCACATCCTCTCTCCACCACACTCATGCCTGCCACGGAACTAGGCCCTTGAGGAACATGAGGATAGCTGGCAACAGGTCATGTCATATGGGGGAAAGAACAAAATTTTCCCCACATGATTTTTCCCTATTCCTCTATTGGTCTGTCCTTGCTTTAATGCCACACTTTTTCTAAAACAGCTTTATTGAGATGTAATTCACATACTATAGAATTCAGCCATTTAAGTATAGAATTCAATGGTTTTTAGTGTATTTACAGAGCTGTGCAACCTTCACCCCAGTCAATTTTAAGACACTGTCATCACCTCAAAAAGAAGCCCCATGCGCTTTAGCTGTCATCTCTGTCTCCCCAATTCCCCAACCTGAAACAACCAGTTACTCTTACAAGGTGATTCTTTTTTTTTTTTTTTTTTAAGATTTTATTTATTTGTCAGAGAGAGAGAGGGAGAGAGAGCGAGCACAGGCAGACAGAATGGCAGGCAGAGGCAGAGGGAGAAGCAGGCTCCCTGATGAGCAAGGAGCCCGATGTGGGACTCGATCCCAGAACGCTGGGATCATGACCTGAGCCAAAGGCAGCTGCTTAACCAACTGAGCCACCCAGGCGTCCCCTTACAAGGTGATTCTTAAAGAGCTTATGGGCACACGGTCATGAGGCTGTTAATAAAACAGCGCAAATTGTAGTTGTACTTCAGTCCTCCCTCCTGGGCTATAAGCTAACAGCTGAGCCCAGACAGGGCCAGGGAAAAGCCAGACAACTTGGAGGCAAGTACTGCGGTGAGAGGTGGGAGTATCTGGCTGCCCCATGCTGGAGGGGCTCCACGGTTCTCACGCCCCTAAACTTAGTAAGCCCTCAATGCCGAGCCCCATGGTCAAGCAGCTGCCAGGATGGTAGAGTCATGCAAGAGCTCTACAAGATCCCCTCTGGTCACAAGACCTTACACCATTAAGATGCCATCTCCCTGCCTCCAGAAAGACAAACCAGGATGATATCTGCTATCATAGATGGGGGTAACCAGAACAGAGTTGTTCTGAGAAGCCAAACTCTTCAAGGATTGATTATCAAGACTAGCAACGGCCTGGAGGAAAAGTGCCTCCTCTGCTCTTTCCCCCAGGCTTCCTCAAGTGCTAAGGAGAGTTGGAGGAAAGGGATCTACACACAGACCATGCACATACTTCTGCAGAGCCCTGAATTCTCTAGTCATTTCTGCATACAGATCACGAAACCGCTCCATGCAGCATCGCCACATAGTACAAAACTCCTCAACACTGAAGAGGAATGAGCTTCTGACAGATGCACACAGGTTCATCACAGAAAGTTCTTGCTGAGCAAAAGAGACCAGATGCAAAAGGGTATGCACTGTGTTCTAGATACATGAAATACCAAACTGGGCCAAACAAATCCGTAGTGACGGATCCATGTCTGCCTGGACCAGGGGCTGGATGGGGGCTGACCAAGCACGGCACAAGGAAAGTTCTGAACTGATGGACATATTCTCTGTCTCACTTGGGACAGTGGCTACACAGGCGTATCCATTCATCAAAGCCCCTAAATGGGTCCACTCTGTTGTTAAATTAATACCTCAATAAAGAGAAAGGGGAGGGGAGAGATGGGGAAGGGAGGGGGGAATGAGGGAAAGAAGACAGGAGAAAAGCCTGCTGCGGAGCCTGAGCAATGCCCTCTGTGGCAGCGCGGCCACAGCCATCACCAAGGACTGGCCTGCAAGGGGCTGCTGAGCCCGGGCCTTGCCAGTGCGCGTGCATCGCACTGGGTCTCAGTACTTGAACGACTGATCCTCTAACACATACAACTGATTCTGATGAACCTGAACGGTCCACTTTCTGACCGGTTAACTCAGCTCTCCAGCACCCCCACAGTAAAAAGTGTGATGACGTCAGCCAGCGACTCAGCAGTGGCTGCTTTTTGTGACAGGCTCCAATGGCTGTTTGACAGTCAGTGAACAAGTAAAACCTAATGTGATAATTACAGGTATTAGCTTTTCTTCTCCTCAAATGATAAGTAAATCTTAAGTTCTAGAATTTAAATAGGTTATATAGGTTATATAAAACATTCTTATCCTTATTGTCAATCTTTTTTTCTTTTTTTTTTTGGTTGGGGGAAGAGGGTAGCGGCTAGGTTCAAATCCTACGTGTTAGCCTTTCATATTTTTCATGAAACAAGACATAAATAGAGCCATCTTGCCTTTAGTCTCTCTCTCTCTCTCTCTCTCTCTCTCTCTATATATATATATATACACACACACACACATGAATAAACCAAGCCAAATTTCTAACATTCTCCATCAAAGAAGAAGGTGCCAGAACAAGCTGAACTAAGTACTAGTTCTATCTTTGGCAAAGTTAAAAAAAAAAAAATTAAAACCCTTTATATAAGCTTCTTTGCTTCCCTGGCAGTCACCCAAAACTAAAGAAAAAAAAAAAAAAAAAGAAGCCAAACTAATTAAAGCAGAAAAGCCCAATTGAGAAAAACTTCAAAGCACCAATGTGATATGAAAAATATGTTAATTTCTTTTCTTACACATTTTATAAAATGCCCCCATGAGAAGAAACACCTGGGCTTCTAACACAACATCTCAGTGGTTAAGACATCACCTGCAGTTCTGGGGCCAGCTCAAGCCTTCCTTGGACAACACACCGAAGATGGAAAATGATCTCTGAAGGAAGGTTTGAATTCAAAAAGGAGTGGTGAACAAGATTTGTGGTGAGTTTTGGGGTATTTTCAGGACTAAAGTTATAGCTCTGCTCCGCTCATGTTTTATTGGAGGTTTACGGGTGTGATTTTCCCCCTCATTTGTTTCTATGTGCCTTCTCTATGCTAGACTCTGCAAGCTACAAGCTAAATAATTCCCTACACTTGTCCTTAAGCAGCTTAGAGGAGCGTAAACAAACAAGCACCCAGAGGCCCACACAGTGTGACAAGAGCCACACAGCAGAACTAGGAAGGGCAGCTTTACTGACCAGGGCATGCCACTAAGGGCAGGAGCACCCAGTGCGACGCTACCAACTTTATTTCGTCCACTATGTGCACTTAAAAAAAAAAAAAAAAGAAAAACCAATCACCTCCCATTATTTCATTTCAAAGGCATTTTAATAATAAAACAGGCATTTTAATACTAAAAAGCAGGTCCTACAACTTCAGAATATATCTAAAGCTTCAAATTAAGTATCTCTAGCTTTGTAAAGAATAATGACAACATTGCTATTTTAGCCCCATGGCAGTAAAAATACCATCATGAGCGGGTGTTTAGAAACCCTGCAAACAGGCGAAAATTAGGACTATTTTATGACGTTTTATATACATCTGCCAGGATCTTTACATACAGTGACTCTATACGTCATGATAACCCTGCAAGGTGGGAGTACCGTCCCCCTTTTTCAGAAGAGAAAACAAGAGCCCTGGGGGAAGTGGTTTGCCTATGGTCACACAGCAGTCACAGTGCACAGAGCTACTACACACGCTTCCCTCTGACAGCGGAGCCTGTCCAGTCCCACCAACATGCTGGGATGGTACGCGAGAGCTCTGGCTGACCTCTGAGGTCCTCATTAAGAAATAAACATGTTGGGACGCCTGGGTGGCTCAGTTGGTTGGACGACTGCCTTTGGCTCAGGTCATGATCCTGGAGTCCCGGGATCGAGTCCCGCATCGGGCTCCCAGCTCCACGGGGAGTCTGCTTCTCTCTCTGACCTTCTCCTAGCTCATGCTCTCTCTCACTGTCTCTCTCTCTCAAATAAATAAATAAAATCTTAAAAAAAAAAAAAAGAAATAAACATGTTTTACTGTTGTTGCTTTTAAGATCACAAAGGAAGCTCTGCTTCTTTTTTTTTTTTGGTAGTCCCAAAAAACCAACACAAACCCTTTGTGAAACCAAGAGAGGTATAAATATGTAAATAAACAGAAATCATGATCCCAAGCATTCCAGAATGCTCCCTTTACCTTCACCTTCTCCATTGGGACCAGTGCTAGGGATAAAGAAGATGGGAAAGATGAGAAAAGATCAAGAATCCTGGAGTGCTGGGTTGCTCAGCCAGTAATTGTCTGTCTTCCGCTCAGGTCATGATTCCCAGGTCCTGGGATCAAGCCCCACATCGGGCTCCCTGTTCAGTGGGGAGCCTGCTTTTCCCTCTTCCTGCTGATCACCCTGTTTGTGCTGTGCTCATGCTCTCTCTCCCTTTCTCTCTCTCTCTGTTAAATAAATAAATAAAATCTTAAAAAAAAAATAAAATCAAAAATCCCAAAGTGCCAAGAAACGGGACATATGAACCCTTCCTCAAGAATACTATTCTTGGGGTGCCTGGGTGGCTCAGTGGGTTAAAGCCTCTGCCTTCGGCTCAGGTCATGATCTCAGGGTCCTGGGATTGAGCCCCACATCGGGCTCTCAGCTCAGCAGGGAGCCTGCTTCCCTTCCTCTCTCTCTCCCTGCCCCACTGCCCACTTGTGATCTCTATCAAATAAATAAATAAAAATCTTAAAAAAAAAAAAAAAGAATACTATTCTTCAGGGGCGCCTGGGTGGCTCAGTTGGGTAAGCAACTGCCTTTGGCTCAGGTCATAATCCTGGAGTTCTGGGATTGAGTCCCACATCCGGCTCCCTGCTTAGCGGGAGTCTGCTTCTCTCTCTGATTCTCCCCCTTCTTGTGCTTTCTCTACTCTCAAATAAACAAATAAAATCTTAAAAAAAAAAAAAAACTACTATTCTTCAATTTAGCATGTAATAGTTATACATTTAGAGTTTAATGAATGGATCTAAAGCCTGTAGACAGCGCTGAGTGCTATATAAATTCAATTTAAAAGATATGGTCTATGGGGCGCTTGGGTGGCTCAGTGGGTTAAAGCCTCTGCCTTCGGCTCAGGTCATGATCCCAGGGTCCTGGGATCGAGTCCCACATCAGGCTCTCTGCTCAGCGGGGAGCCTGCTTCCTCCCCTCTCTCTCTCTCTGCCTGCCTCTCTGCCTAGTTGTGATCTCTGTCTGTCAAATAAATAAATAAAATCTTTTAAAAAAAGAAAATAAAAGATATGGTCTCTAACCCCTAAAAGCTTCCATTCTCGGGTCTGAAATGTGATTATAAATAGAACACCAACTGAGGCACCTGGGTGGCTCAGTTGGTAAAGCAGCCGACTCTTGGTTTCAGCTCAGGTCATTATCTCAGGGTTATGAGATCAAGCCCCACATCAGGCTCCGCCACTCAGCATGGAGTTTGCTTGAGATTCTCTCTCCCTCTGCCCCTACAGCTACTCACACACATACTCTCTCTCAAACAATCTTATAAATAGAATACCCACTACAAACTTACTTTACATCTCAGTTTACAAATTTTGTTTTTCTTCTACTTTTACCATTTAAAATTGAAGTCTACTGCACTTAAACAATCTTAAATAATAAATATATCTATATAGATATATATAGATATACACAATGTCCCAATAGTACTTCAACGTGGGATGAGCTCCCGCCAAGCAAAGAGATTACAGAGGCTGGTGCCCTACAGGACCTCCACGCCTGCGTGGGAAAGGCAGAGCTGAGTGGGGCCAGGCCATGCAGAGGGGCAGCGGTGAGCAGATGCACGGCCTTGGCAAACTTCTAGGTTCCTCCATCTGTAATCACAGCTAAAGTCACGGAAGGGTCAATGGGCCCTCTCTAGGATAGGGTCGAAACACAGCAGGCACACACTTACGTGGCAGGGCATAAGGTCAACCCCCAGGAAAATCAGACAGCAGGCAACCAACGACATAATCTGAATGGAAGCAAACCCATAGTGGCCACAGGGAATGAAGTATGGGCACGGACGGGGCTGGTTCAGCAGATCTTCTGAAGGAAAAGAAAGAGAAGGGACTTTGCCAAGAGGCCGACTGGGCTGACTGGCAGAGTGCCGAGTCCAGAACAAGTCTCGCGGGCGCACTGTGAGCCACCTGGCAGGAGTCACAAGGAGAAAGCAAGCTGCTCAGCCTGGCAGTGGTTGCTTTACCTCTGTGACAGGTGACCCAGCCGAAGACAGAGCACAGACAAGGAGCACATTTCTCCATTCATGATGAGTGAGGTCAAGAAGGGCCAGTTACAAAACAGTTTAAATTATACGATCTTATTTGTCTTTAAAAATCAGGTTTGTGAGGAAACGTAACAATCTGGGAAAGCGTACGTCAAGGTATTGACAATGATTATTGACAAACTGAATATTTGTACTTGTATTTTACAAAGCCGATGCACTGATCTTACAATGAAGGAATACACTGAGTTCACTGGGAGATTTTAAAGCCAGACGGGTGACCCCCAGGCAGCTAGCAGAAGGGCTGTGGCGAGACCAATGGCGCAAAGAGAGCGCTTGGGACCACAACACCCCCAACATCTGAGCACCAACAGACACAGAGGGCAGAGCCCTGCCTGCAAGGCTTCCATAAATCCCCTGCTCTGGATAAACCCTGGAGTAAGATGCTATCAAGCAAAGCCTGCCACCTCGTCCCCCAGAGGGAAGCCCATCGCCTCTGTAGCCGGCTTCACCAAACCCAGACCATGAACATAGGCACACAAAGCTGTATGAAGACCTCTGATAGGTCAGAAGGTCCTGTGACTGGACCTACGTACTTGGATTAGGGCTGGGGGAAATTTTATCAACAGTTGAGAGTACTGACTTCGAGGGCCAAGATGTGCCCTAAAAACGTGGCACTGAGTGGGCTTACTATGCTCTGTGACAGCATTCATCTTCACAATTCCTCACTCTGTGACCGTGGGTTTCCATGTTAATAGGAGGGGAACACCATGAGTGAGCTCACCCAGACCTGGGGTCCCTTTGTGCTTGTCCCCCCAGTACACCCGCTCCAAACCCACTTACAATTCCCCACCTACTGAAAAGTGTCTTGAAGGCTCAGGAGGGGGAACTAGGATCTTTAAATGGCATCAGTATTTCTCTGCTACACTTTTTGAAACAACAGATTCACAGTCTGTAATGTCAAAATAATGCACGTATAAGAAATGGGCTATGTCCAAATCTGTCAGATTCAGATACTCTTCCCAACAAATTAATAGGACAATAAACAGTGAAGATTTTCTTTCTGTTCCACAAATGTATTCCAACTAATTTGTAACTTCATTTTATGTAGAATTATTTTCTGATGGAACACCAATTATTTTTCATCCTCAAAGATGTTGAGAAATATTATTATATAATTTTCAGCAGTACCACTTAACAGTGATTTACATGCAAGTTTTTCTTCCTATGGAGGCCTTGGGGAAGAACCAAATACTTTTAAGATGAGTAACAGCCTGAACAACTCTGGCAACAGCCAATACCATAACACCTACACTATCGGAACAATCTGGGATCCATTATATCCGTAGACTGGAAATGTTTCCTCTTCATCTTTTATGGAAAATGCCAAATATATAAAAACTAGAGACTAGAATAATGTCACCTAGTTTCAACAATTATCAACAGAGGACTAATCTTGTTTCACTTCAGATTGTGAAAATCGTTAAATGCTCATAGAATCATGTGGCCCAAACGTGTTTTTACGAGACCTGGCAGGTCCAAAGCATGAGCCTCAGTCTGGAAGAGGAGACACAAAGCAAGCAGAGGTCCGCATCTGAAGGGAATGGCAACTTTATGGGGAACCAGAGCCCACGTAAAACGTGTATAAAACCAAAGAATAAAAATACCAAGCCCCCAAGGTGAGCCTCACTAAGGGGAAGTCATATGGATGTCACTATACACCCTGAGAAGACATGGTAAGGAATGCACTTCACCTCTTCCCCAAGTACCCAGTATTCTTCCCCAAAACTCATAAGCCCGGTCCAATAATGTGAAAAAAGAAAAAAATGAGGCAAACCCAAATCGAGGGACATTCCACAAAATATCCGACTAGCGCTCTTCAAAATTGTCAAGGTCGTGAAAAGTTAACACAGAAACTGTCACAGATGGAGGAGACCAAGGAGACAGGACAATTGAACTCAATGTGATATCCTGGACTGGATCCTGGAACAGACAGAATCTCAGTGGAAAAACCAGTGAAATCCAAGTCAAGTCTGTAGTTCAGTTAATAACACTGCACCAAAGTGAAATTCTTCATTTTGACAACTGTGCTGCCGTTACATAAGATGTTAACATTAGGGGAATTAGGTGAAAGGTATATGAGAATACTCTATATAGTCTTTGCAACTTTTCTGTATACCTAAATTTTTTCCAAAATAAAAAATTATCAGAGAAATCATATAAAAAATTTAACTGCCTAATAAATATTCATTATATCCTTCACAAGAAAGAGTCAATGGCAATGTGGACTTCATGTATTTTTTTTTAAAGATATCTTTTTTTTTTTTTTTAAGATTTTATTTACTTAACAAAGGAGAGAGATCACAAGTAGGCAGAGCAGCAGGCAAGGGGAGGGGGTAAGCAGGCTCCCCGCTGAGCCACCCAGGCACTCCAAGATTTCTTTATTTTAGAGAGAGAGAACAAAAGGGAGCAAAACTAGGGGGACGGGCAAAGGGAGAGGGAAAGAATGTAAGGCAGACTTCCCACTGAGCACAGAGCCCACCTTCCAGGGCCAAAATCAAAAGTCAGCCGCTTAAGCCACCCAGGTGCCCTGAGGTCTTTATTTTAAAATTCAGCCGGGGTGGCTGGGTCGGTTAAGGGTCTGACTCTTGATCTCAGCTCAGGTCTTGACGTCAGGGTCCTGAGCTCAAGCCCCATATGGGGCTCCACACTGGGTGTTGAGTCTACTTAAAAAATAAATAAATGGGGGGCCTGGGTGGCTCAGTTGGTTAAGCGACTGCCTTCTGCTCAGGTCATGATCCCGGAGTCCCGGAATCGAGCCCCACATCGGGCTCTCTGCTCCGCAGGGAGTCTGCTTCTCCCTCTGACCTTCTTCCCTCTCATGCTCTCTCTCTCTCTCAAATAAACCAAATCTTTTGATAAATAAATAAAATAAAACAAAGTTCAGCGAGGGAAGATGAAACATCAAGAAAACAATCTGCTAAACAGTCTCAAAGAAAGGAAGGGGAAGCACCTTGAAACAAGGCAGGGCCCCTGAAAGCTGAAGGCCACGCAGGGCAGCTGATGGAGTGTACCCCGGTACACAGAGCAACTGACTGCAATAATGAACCGGGTTCACAGAGGGGACTTCCAAGCCACTAGACTGCCCTGCCCGGTCTCCCCTGACCTCCCCCCCTCCCTGACTGCCCGGGCTCTCGCCTCCAGCACCTCTCTTCATTCTTGCAGCAAGTTCTGAGGGACTGCAAGCTCATGGAGTGAAACTAATAAAAGGAGGAGGCATTACCTACCACCGTATGATAATTCAATTTTAAAAAATGTTTTTTTCTGTATCTAGAGGAAAGATGAGCCGTGACCAGAACTACACTAGGAAATCGGATGCCGGAACTCTGCACAGGGGATGAGCTAGCTGGAAGCAGCAGGATCCTGCCTCGGTCCTTCTGACCAGGAGACCGCGCTGGGAAGGACGGAGCCTACTGCCTCACAATGACTGAAAATTCACTCAAGCTTTTCAATAGCTTTGCATTTAACATAAACAGTGTGTTCTTTATAAGAGTACCTTCCTACGTTTCAAACAGGACACAATTCTAGAAATAAAAGCACGCACCTGCGTTTTCAAATCATGAACCACATGTGGGGATTTAATTCATTCTGAACCGGATGTAAGAAAACTTCTGTGGCGAGAGTCAATGCAGAATAAGCACCTTAGCTCCGCGTCTGAGCAAATGTCTCACACCTAAAGAAAGGTCAGCTCGAGGAAGAATTTATGTGAAATATTCCTGCCCAAATGCCCTGCAACAAAATTACTGAATGACAAAGAGAGAAAACCAGCCGTGATTTTTTGAAACAACCCTTATCAAAAAAAGGAGAGACACATTTAAAAAAAAATTGCATTTGCTCTCCAAAACAACAGTTTGAAAATGACAGAATCTGCTGTTTCTCACTGATGAGCAGCTTCATTATTTCTGCATATCCAGTAATTGAAGAATATCTTGCAAAATTCAGGTAAAAACTTCCCCAGTGCTCTGAATTATGCAACCAGGAGTCTGTACAATAGTGCCACTGACCCAGCCCTCCACTGAGGCTTCGTTCTTCAACTTCACATTGAGAAAAAGGCCACATACGCTTTTTCCATTCATTTTTTAAATGTTTAATTTATTTTTTTAAAGATTTCATTTATTTATTTATTTGCCAGAGAGAGAGAGAGAGAGAGAGAGCACAAGCAGGCAGAGTGGGAGGCAGAGGCAGAGAGAGAAGCAGGCTCCCCGCTGAGCAAGGAGCCCAATGCGGGACTCGATCCCAGGATCCTGGGATCAGGACCCGAGCCGAAGGCAGCAGCCCAACCGACTGAGCCACCCGGGCGACACTTACATGTTTTATTTAATTAGAAACTCTCCATATACACCTTGGACTTGACACATTTGGCAGTTCAGACGTCGGATGCCAGTTCTCGGGCTGTGCGCCAGGGCTCACCAGGTTTGGCGAGCCCCACAACCAGGTTTGGCGAGCCCCACACCAGCCCCCGGCAGAGCAGCCTTCCCAGATGCCCAGGGGGGTGGGTTGCCCAACTATGAGAAAAGGACCAGCACCTCCCACCTCTCAGGCTGCTGAGAGGATTAAATGAGACAAAATATGTGAGAGGCCCATCCTGCCCCCAAATCTAAGCCTCCTTCACTCCAAATCCCTCTATGCATTCTGCTGCTGGCCGCCCTCGATGTGGCCCACCAAGACCCAGGTATGACAGAAAAAGCCAGTTCCACCAGGAGCCAGCAGCTTACTGTCCTCCCACAGCGCTTTCCCATGAGCACCAGAGGACAGGTGCCATAGGCAACAACTCCTCCATCAATGGAATGTGAATTTTATTTGTATCTCATCTACCTCTCCACTGATTTCCATGAGGAAGAATTTTCCTTTCTTTTCCTGAGAGAGAGAGAGAGAAAGCAAGTGAGCAAGCCTGGTGGGGGGCTGGGATCTTCAGCGGGCTTCATGCCCATCGTGGAGCTGGACGCAGGGCTTAATCTCACCACCCTGAGATCACTGAAATCACAACCTGAGCCAAAATCAAGAGTCAGATGCTTAACCGACTGGGCCACCCAGGGGCGCCGGAAGGATGTTTCTCTCGATGCTACTCGTCTGTTACGCAATGCCTAACTCCTCCCCCAGGAGAAAACAGTAGAGCACTCCTCCTAGAGGGCAGGAGACAATGACCAAATACAGGCTTCCTGTGCCAGTGCAGATTTTTTTTTTTAAATTTTTTTTATGCATTTGAAAGAGAGCACAAGCATTGGGGGGGGGGGGGGGGAGAGCAGAGGGAGAGGGAGAAGTAGACTCCCTGCTGAGCAGGAAACCTGAAGCAGGGCTCCATCCCAGGACCCTGGGATCATGACTTAAGCCAAAGGCAGATGCTTAACCGACTCAGCCAGCCAGGCGCCCCTGGGTGGAGATCATCATTAAAAGATCATAAGCAAGGGGTGCCTGGGTGGCTCAGCCATTAAGCATCTACCTTCGGCTCAGGTCATGATCCCCTTGCTTATGTTCCCTCTCTCGCTGTGTCTCTCTCTGTCAAATAAATAAATAAAATCTTAAAAAATAAATAAGTCAGAATAACAAAGCTGGCGGCATCACAATCCCAGGTTTTAAGATACACGGCAAAGCTGTGGTCATCAAAACAGTATGGGCCCGGGGGCGCCTGGGTGGCTCAGTGGGTTAAGCCTCTGCCTTCGGCTCAGGTCATGATCTCAGGGTCCTGGGTTCGAGTCCCGCATCGGGCTCTCTGCTCAGCAGGGAGCCTGCTTCCCTTCCTCTCTCTCTCCCTGCCTCTCTGCCTACTTATAGATCTCTATCAAATAAATAGGTAAAATCTTAAAAACAAAACAAAACAAAACAAAACAAAAAAAACAGTATGGGCCAGGCACAAATAAAAACACAGATCCATGGAACAGAATAAAGGGCCCAGAAATAAACGCACGCTTATACGGTCAATTAATCTTTGACAAAGGAGACAAGAATATCCAATAGGGAAAAGACAGTCTCTTCAATAAATGGTGCTGGGGGGCGCCTGGGTGGCTCAGTGGGTTAAGCCGCTGCCTTCGGCTCAGGTCATGATCTCAGGGTCCTGGGATCGAGTCCCACATCGGGCTCTCTGCTCAGCAGGAAGCCTGCTTCCCTCTCTCTCTCTCTCTGCCTGCCTCTCCATCTACTTGTGATCTCTCTCTGTCAAATAAATAAATAAAATCTTTAAAAAAAAAATAAATAAATGGTGCTGGGAAAACTGGACAGCTACACGGACCACTCTCTTACACAAAAATAAACTCAGAATGGATTAAAGACCTAAACAGGAGACCTGAAACCACAGAACTCCTAAAAGAAAACACAGGCAGTAAACTCCTGGATATTAGCCTTAGCAACATATGAATCTGTCTCCTCAGGCAAAAGAAACAAAAGGAAAAATAAACTATTGGGACTACTCCAAAATAAAAAGCTTCTGCATGGCAAAGAAAACACAAAAACCATCAACAAAGCAGAAAGTCATCCTACTGAACAGAAGAAGATATTTGCAAGTGACATATCTGGAAAGGGGTCAATATCCGAAACACAGAACTTAAACAATTCAACACCCATCAATCCATCAATCAATGGCAGAGGACTAAACAGAACACTTGTCCAAAGAAGACCCACAGATGCCAACAGACACACGAAAAGATGTTCAACATCACTAGCCATCAGGGACATGCAAATCAAAAGCACGAGATGGCACCTCACACCTGTCCGAATGGCTAAATCGAAAGGACAAGAGCAGGTGTTAGTGAAGATACAGCAAAAAAAGGAATGCTGTGCATGGTTGGTAGGAATGTAAATTGGTGTAATCACTGTCGGAAATGGTATGAAGGTTCCTCAAAATATTCAAATAGACATACTACGTGATCCAGTAATTCCACTGCTGAGTATTTTCCCAAGAAAATGAAAACACTAATTCAAAAAGATATGTGCACCCCTATGCTTGTTGCAGCATTATTTACAATGGCCAAGACATGGGAGCAGTCCCAGTGTCCGTCAATAGACGAACAGGTAACAAAGATGTGACATATGCATGCATCTCTATCTAGACACACACACACACACACACACACACACACACACAAGGCTATCACAGCCATAAGAATGAGATTTTGCCATTTGCAAGAACATGGATAGACCCACAGAGCATTATGCTAAGCAAAATAAATCAGAGAAAGACAAATACCATATGATTTCACTTATACATGGAATCTAAAAAACAAACAAAAATAGAAATAGACTCATAAATTCTGAGAACTGGGGGTTGCTAGAAGGGAGGTGGGTGCAGGGATGGGCAAAATAGGTGAAAGTGATTAAATGGTACAAACTTCTGGGGCGACCAGGTGGCTCAGTTAAGCATCCTACTCTTAAAGTTTCGCCTCCAATCATGATCTCAGGGTTCTGGGATTGAACCCCGCAATGGGTTCAACGGGCTCCACATTCAGCGCAGTCAGCTTGAGACCTTTTCTACCTCTCCTTCTCTGTCCCTCCCCGCCATGCTCTCTAAAATAAATAAAAATAAATCTTTTTTTTTTTTAAGATTTTATTTATTTGACAGAGAGACCACAAGTAGGCAGAGCAGCAGACAGAGAGAGAGGGGGAAGCAGGCTCCCTGCTGAGTAGAGAGCCCGATGTGGGGCTCGATCCCAGGACCCTGGGATCATGACCTGAACCAGAGGCAGAGGCTTAACCCACTGAGCCACCCAGGCACCCCAATAAAAATAAATCTTAAAAGAGGTACAAATTTCCAGTTACAAAATAATAAGTCATAGACTTGAAAAGTACAACATAAGGAATGTAGCCAATTTAATACCATAATACACTGTGCGGTGACCAGACGGTGACATTTATCACAGTGAGCACGGCATAATGGGTAAAATGGTCAACCACTATGTGTGCACCTGAAACTAACGTAACACTGTACATCAAAAACATCAAGAATACTTCAAGAACAAAGTAAAAAGAGAAAAAGATCATAGCAACGAAAATTAGCATCTCTTCCTTGACTCCCCACTGCAGACCAACGCCAAGGCAGCCATCTGGAGCAAAGATACCTGCTCTGCAGACGCAGCCGACCTTCACAGAGGCCGTACCAGAAGGTGAGTCAGGCAGAGTCAGCAATCCACTTGGCGAGCCCTGTGTAGAAGCTACACTCTGCCATTTCCTCCATGCCTGCTATGAAGCAGGTCTCTGGCATATTCTGACACTCTAGCATCACTCTCTCACAGGTCTGAACCTGAGTGAGTTAACTTACTAACTCATTCAACCCAATACCGGTACTCAATTATTGACATTTACTAAGCTCCCATCACACGTTCACCATAAAATGCTAAATTTCAAGGGATACAGAGATCCACTTAGAGAGTCTCTGTCTGTCCTTGTGGTTCACTCATAATGAAGTTAAAACCAAAATACTTTTATTAAAGGCAGAAGGGTGCTCAGCACTCTGCTTCTCCCTCTCCCTCTGCCTGCTGCTCTGCCTGCTTGTACTCTGTCAAATAAACAAATAAAATGTTAAAAAAAAAAAAAAAAAGGCAGAATGGGGATGCCTGGGAGGCTCAGTCAGTTAAGCACCCAACTCTTAGTTTCAGCTCAGGTCACGATCTTGGGGTCCTGGGATCAAGCCCCACATTGGGCTCTCTGCTCAGAGGGGAGCTTCCTCCTCTCTCTCTGCCTGCCTCTCTGCCTACTTGTGATCTCTGTCAAATAAAATCTTAAAAAAAAAAAAAAATCGGGGCGCCTGGGTGGCTCAGTGGATTAAAGCCTCTGCCTTTGGCTCTGGTCATGGTCCCAGGGTCCTGGGATTGAGCCCCACATTAGGCTCTCTGCTCAGCAGGGAGCCTGCTTCCCTTCCTCTCTCTTTGCCTGCCTCCCTGCCTACTTGTGATCTCTGTCAAATAAATAAATAAAATCTTTTAAAATAAATAAATAAATAAATAATAAAAATATATCAACTTCAGATAGACTAAGGCTAATGTGAAAAGCAAAACTTTAAAATTGTTAAAAGAAAATAAAGAATATCTTTATGACCTTAAGACAAGGAAGGATTCCTTTTTTTTTTTTTAAGTTTTTATTTATTAACCGACTGAGCCACCCAGACATCCCAGGATTTCCTTTAAAAAGTTATTAAAAGGGATGCCCTTGGTGGCTCAGTTAGTTGAGCATCTGCCTTTGGCTTGGGTCATGATCCCGGGGTCCTGGGATCAAGTTCCGCATCACACTCCTTGCTTGGCGAGAAGCCTGCTTCTCCTTCTGCCTGCTGCTCCCCTGCTTGTGCTCTCTCTCTCTCTCTCTCTCTCACTCTCTTGCATGTGTGCACACACTCTCTCTCTGGCAAATAAATAGATAAAATCTTAAAAAAAAATAAAAGTCATTAAAAGTACCAATCGTTAAAGAATATAGTGAACTGCACTGAAATTTAAAATGTTAAACAAAAGATGGGGCGCCTGGGTGGCTCAGTGGGTTAAGCCACTGCCTTCGGCTCGGGTCATGATCTCAGGGTCCTGGGATCGAGTCCCACATCGGGCTCTCTGCTCAGCAAGAAGCCTGCTTCCCTCTCTCTCCCTCTCTGCCTGCCTCTCCGTCTACTTGTGATCTCTCTCTGTCAAATAAATAAATAAAAAATCTTTAAAAAAAAATGTTAAACAAAAGATAGCACAATGACAGTAAAAACACATGGACAGCACTGGGTGTGGTGCATAAACAATGAATCTTGGAACACTGAAAAAATAAAATAAAATTTTTAAAAAATTCAAGTGAAGAAAAAAAAAAAACACATGGACAAGGTAGGAGGCGATATCTGTATCTCACAGAACCAGCAAATGGGCTATTAAGAAGAACCAACACAAATCAGTAAGAAAAATACAAACAGATCGGGCGTGTTCAGGGTGGTATGGCTGTAGACATAAAAATACAGACAACCCAAAAGAAGTACAGGAAAGGACATATCACCAAAGAGAACCTATTGAATTGCTAACACCCATATGAAAAGATGCCCATCCTCTTCAGTAATCAGGGAGAGGTAAATTAAGGCCAGAATGAGAGGAACATTTGACAGTCACTAGATGGGTACAATTAAGAAGTGTGACAGAGGGTGACTCTTGATTAGGCTCAAGTCATGATCTCTGGTCCTGGAATAAAGCCCTGCCTGGCTGGACAACTGGGTCACAAAGTGCCCAGGTATTTGATCAAACACCATTCCAGCTGTTTCTGCAAGGATGTTTTTGAGTAAGATTAACATTTTATCTCATTTTTTTTATTTAGGAGAGAGAGATTTGGGGGGAGGGGAGATGCACAGGGGGAGGAGTAGAAGGAGAGGGACAAGCAGACTCCCTGCTGAGTACAAAGCCCAAGGTGGGGCTCAATCTCAGGACCCTGAGATCATCATGACCCTGAGATCACGACCAGAGCTGAAACCAAGAGTTGACGCTTAACTGATTAAGCCACCCAGGTGCCCCAAGATTAGCATTTTAATCACTAGATTGCCTTTTACGATGTGGGAGGGCGACAATCTAATCAGCTGAATATTGAACAGAATAAAAAAAAAAAGAAATCAACCCTCCCCCAAGTAAGAGGGAATCCTCTACCTGCCAGCCTTCAGAGGGGTCTCCACTGTCCCACAGTGTCTGCTAGGGGTTTGGGCCTACTGGCCCAGACTAGATTTGGGCCTGTCAGTCTGCATAACCACGCGAGCCAATTCCTTAAATCTCTTTCTATAGATACACATATTGGATTGGTTCTGTTTCTCTGGAGAACCCTAATACAATGCACACAATGGACTACTACTCAGCAGTAAAAATGAATTTGCAGATTACTTATGACTCCCTTTTTACGAAGCTCATAAACAAGAGTTGAGTATGTTATTTATACATACATATTTGTTTTTTGTTTAATTTTTTTAGATTTATTATTTATTGATACAAAGAGAACGTGCACTAGCAGGAGTGGCAGGCAGAGGCAGAGGGCGAAGCAGACTCCCCACTGAGCAGGGAGCCCGATGTGGGGCTCAATCCCAGGACCCTGGGATCATGACCTGAGCTGAAGGCAGACGCTTAACCCACTGAGCCACCTGAACGCCCTGTAATTTTTTTTTTTTTTTAAAGATTTGAGAGAGGGACAAAGAACACAAGCAGGGAGAGGGACAGAGGGAGAGAGCAGACTCCCAGCTGAGCGCTGAGCCCACCACAGGGCTCAATTCCAGGAACCAGAGATCATGACCTGAGCCAAAATCAAGAATCAAACTCTTAACTAACGAACCACCCAGGTGCCCCAGTATTCTTTTTTCTTTTTTTAAAGCAAGGTAGGGACGCCTGCATGGCTCAGTCAGTTGAGCGTCTGCTTTCGGCTCAGGTCATGATCCCAGGGGCCTGGGATTGAGTCCCACATCCGGCTCCTTGCTCGACAGGGAGCCTGCTTCTCCCTCTGCCTGCTCTGCCTGTAGCTAGCTCTCCATGCTTCTGCTCTCCCTCTCTCTGACAAATAAATTTTATAAAAAAAAATTTTTTTTAATAATAAATATATAAAAAGGTAATGAGGGAACAATAAAATATCCTGGATTACCTTTACGCATTAGCAGGAAATGCCTCCTAGGAGCTTCCCTGCGGTGCAAGATGGTTAAATTCCCAAGCTGGGAGGTTGGCTTCAAGGTCTTTATTATTATGCTTCAAAACTTACTTATCCATCACCTGGTTTCACATGAACTTTAAACTGTCTAATAAAACATTTCAAAACTATAGGTAGACCAGACAAATGCCGTAAGAAAGACACAAGGAGAGAAACCTGGGTGTCCAACGAACATCAGGCCAAAGGATAATGCTGAGACCCACGCCCCAACCCCCAAAGGCTTTCCCGGCCAGTCTAGGAGATGCACTCTGACCTGAAGCCCCCCAAAGTTCAGAACATTCAGGCCTTCCCCCACCCCCCTTCATTTCAAAAACACTGGTCCACTTATTTCGCATGTGGAAGAAAAGAGGTTGGAACTGACTGCTGGACTAACTCCTCACAGAGCGAGGACTGAACCATGGGCCCCTGCCAGGTTACCTGTGCCTGCGGCTGGCCCTCAGCACTCTTTAGAGGCCACTCTTTTTTTTTTTTTTTTTAAAGATTTTATTTATTCATTTGACAGACAGAGATCACAAGTAGGCAGAGAGGCAGGCAGAGAGAAAGGTGGAGGCGGGCTCCCTGCGGAGCAGAGAGACCGATGCGGGGCT
Organism: Lutra lutra; assembly: GCF_902655055.1. Taxonomy (NCBI): domain Eukaryota; kingdom Metazoa; phylum Chordata; class Mammalia; order Carnivora; family Mustelidae; genus Lutra; species Lutra lutra. The sequence continues at coordinate 138,776,061 of NC_062285.1, forward strand.
CCATCCCAGGACCCTGAGATCATGACCTGAGCTGAAGGCAGAGGCTTAACCCACTGAGCCACCCAGGCACCCCAAGTCTAACCACTATAAAGACATGACATATATGATTACATAAAAATCTTTAAATGTTATGGGAAAAGACTATCTAAACAAAATAAAAATTATAGAAACACACTCAGAGGGACATTTTTGTAAATACATACAACAAAGGATTTATAGCCAATATACAGAGCTTCTAAAACTGTAAAAAAAATCCAATAAAAGAAAAAAATGGACAAGAAATATGGATAAAGAACTCCTAGAAGAAACACAAATGGCTAATAAAATATGTGTAATGTCGCTCAGCCTTACCAGTACTCGGGAAAATGTAAGAGCGGGATGCTATTTTCACCCATCAGATTAGCAAAACCCGAAGTCTGGTGCTGGTGGGAATGCCCAGAAGAGGCACACAACTCACACAGTCCTTGATGTAATTATGTCCGTTACAAAAAAACCTGAAGCAATTCAATCTGGCGAAACTACGAACACTGCGGACGTGGGGAGACACCCGGAGCGCAGGTCCTCACTCAGGCGACAAAAACACGTACAAGACACAGTGCAGGCCGTTAGACCTTCGTTCTCAGAGTGAGCTAAGGGAAACGAGAGCGGGTTGCTGAGCGGTACCTACTTATGCTCTCGCTTTTACTGAAACACGCACCGGTGTCTGTGGGAGCCTAGAGAATGTTGTGGAAGGCTCTGCTGCACCAGGTCAGTGCTGGCTTATCTCAAGCGCTGGGACTGGAGGTTACCACCCCCTCCGTGCGTACGCCTTTTTACCGCACTTGGCAGGAACATAGAGTAACAAAGGCAACAACCTGTAACTCTGAGAAATCTAACAAAGAATATTATAAACCGCTTTCGTCGACACACAGCAAAAGAAGGGCACAAGGTCCACATCAGGTCGGTGGCGGAGCCAGGAGTGCACCCTCTATCGGGCTGATGACTGCGAAGCTGGGCTCTGCATCCAGATGACGCCGCTTCTCCTCACTTGAACTCACTCACCCACAAACGGGGCAACCCAAGAAGGCCTCACCTCTCCTACTGACAGTGAGTTTGGGGAGGCAGTCTGGAAAGAGGTCCTGAACTCTACATATTAACAATGTTTCTTGAGCTCCCGTGGATGATGTGCTATACTTGTTCGCCTACAGAAGTTCCTATGAACTCATCTGAGACGCACACACAAGTGTCTTTGCATCCTAGATGCATCCTGGCCCTGGGTTAATGTATTATCCCATTCCACACAGCACTCACAATGCATTTCCAAACAGGCTGCTCCTTGCCCAGCACCCACATCTCCTCCTTCTGGCAACAACCTTCCAGCTGGGCTTTGGGGAATCCCTCTGCCCACAGAGACAACGGACCCTCCCCTGGCTCCTTTTCGGTCCATGAGGTCACCCTACCCACTGTCTTCCAAGCGATTTTATGCTTAGGTTAGCTTAGAACCACAGGACTGTAACTGCTATAGACTGAAAGGAACACTGTCCCTCTTGACCAATTCCCGGAAGCAGAGCACAGAGGTGTTACAAAGTTTTGTCACTTAGGAGAAACAGCGTGAGCCTCTACAAAGGTCTGAGACACAGAAACTTCAAAACTACTTTGTATTTTCTTACCACTTCCCGAGACCCAATGATAGTTACATCTGTTTAAATCTCTACTTAGAGAAAAATATTCAACTAAATACAGAAAGAAATGATTGGCCGAGGTCAAATACCTACTTCTCCATGAAATCTCTAATCCCTCCCTGTTCGGAATAGACACTCTTTCTGAAGGCATCTGCCACTGTCTAATTTGTGTTTTAGTTACTGAAATACAGACATGGCCCCCACCAGGCTAGAAACTTCCTGCGAGCAGAATCCCCATCTAATTCACTAAAGGACCCCCTTGGCATATCAACTACACGGGGCAAACAGACCCATACACTGCCCAATGTGCTAAACAAGTGTTTGTCTCTGGGAAAATCATTAACAAGATAACTCACTAAAATCGAATCAGGAAGTTTTGGCGGGGGCGGGGGGGGCAGGGGAGCCCAAGTCCTACCTCTGGTTAGTCAACTGCAGGCCCAACAGAAAGATATGGACTTGACCTTGCACAGATTTGACCTTGCATACATACCACTCTACTACTCCAGTGGGAGGAAGAGGTGCTTTCCTTATCCCTCTGTTAAGGGCTCAGCCAATGAAAACCACCATACTTCCAACCTCCACATTACTACAGTGGACTTTTAGTTTATAACAACCTTCCCGGTTTATTCCTTTCTCCTTAAAAAGTTTACCTGTCCTTCATTCCCTGGACTTGCCTATGATTTTACCAAAGACTGTTTGTTCCAAATTGCAATTCTCTTATTCCCGAATAAACACATCTTTTGCTGGTAAAATAACTGGGCGTTTTTAATCTTTAAAGTTAACATCCCCAAACCTATTTATGCCAACTGCACCTATAAGTATATATATATATATATAAAAATAAGCATTTATATATGGATATACATATATACGGATTTATATGAGTATGCATACACACACTTAACTATATAAACCCATGAAATAACTACACGGTTGTTTCTATGAAAAATCACAATTAGCTAATTTTTTTTTAACTTTTATAAACCTACATAAATTACAGGTGTAGGTGAGACAGGAAAGACAGGTATAAAGGATTGGGTGAAAATTTGTAAAACTCTAGAATATAGCAACTCAAGTTGCTTCACCCATCATTATTAGTTCTCAATCCTCTTCAAGCAAAACCTGAATATGGAAGGCAATAGATTATGGCTGTGGTTTATGCAAGAAAATAAGGGATAATTCTGATCCACAGATTCAAAGTAAAAGAAAAGGTCAATAAAAGACTGGCACATCAGATACACTGATTTTTTTTTTTTAAAGTTAAAAATAAAATGCCTACATTATGTACTGTTCTGTATTATTCCTGCTTCATCCAGCCTGTTCAGTTAGCTAACCGGTGGCCTGTCCCAGTCTCAGGAGACAAATGTTGAGGGCCCACTGGTCAGGTGTCACGTCAAGTACTAGACCCCGAGCAGCCTCACGGGAAATAAACTGGGAGACTCGGCCGGAGAAGGCGCACACAGCCTACAAGGCACAGCACCGAGCAGAGCATTAAACACATTCTTCCCACCATCAATGAAAACAGAACAGCTATGTAATTTGTTTAAAGACCAGGAAAATTAATAAAAGTAGCTAATTCAAAATTCTCAATTTCCAATCTGGAAGAAAAGCCGAGGGCTTCCCTGAAGGCACTGTGATGCTGGTGTTTGCCTAAGGAAACTGCTCCAGCTTGCGCTGGCCCATCTCCCCAGACTGAACCTGGGGATGCAGAGAACTCACCCGCCGGGGACAAAAGCACGGTGGCTGACCCAGGACAGCTGGGAAGCTCCACCTGACGCAAAGGTGCTCCAAGTGGAAAAACCACTCCCTTTATTTAGTGCTTCAGGGCATCCGGGAATAAAGAGCAAAGTCAAGCAGAAGGAAATGAAAATTAAATGTCTCTTACCTCACCTGTGCCAAGAGGTTGCAAAGCTGTGGCCTAATTTGACTGTTACAACCTGGGGGAAAGGCTGAACACCTCCCCATTACTGAGACACAGGCCTCCTCCCCTTGGCGCAACAACAATGCCACCCATTTAATGACAATGAGAGTGTACAGCCAAGCGGTTATGACTGACTACTCCAAAAGAGGCAAATCCTTGCCCAAAAAAAGCAAGGGGGCAGGGGAATAATTCAAAACAGAAGTGGGGCCGACACTTCACTTTCCTTATACTAAATTAAATCCTAAAAATGCATATACGTTGGTTTGTTTGTTAAGGTAACAAAAGTCAGGAAAGCCGGCTGCTTCCTATAAAACTGAAATCAGGAAGTGAGTGGGAACAACATGACCAGAGAGAAGCCCTCTCTCTCAACAGCACACCTCTCAGAACAGGGTGCTCATGCCCAGAGCTACTTCTACCGGCTCCACACTCCACCCATCAGGGCCTGAAGATGGGTGTACTCGGAGGCCCCATGGTGCTAACTCTTGGTCCCTCCCCAAATCCTGACCCAATCCAGACCCAGTTCCGAGGCTCAGCAGGGTCACCCTTTACTAGCCAGAACCCCCAACCAGCCACACCAGCCATTAGCCCTCAGCCAACCCCTCAGAAGGGCCCACCTGGTTTTTTAAACACTCGTGAACATAAACAAATGAGTACAATGAATCACACACACACACACACCAGCCATCCAGCCTCAACTGACTGTAACCTGTGCCGGCCTCTGCACCACATCATATTCTGGAGAAGAGTTAAGTTGGAAAAAAAATCCTTTAGTAATCTGGCAACTGCCTCTACCCTACCCCCAGCCTCCCGATTCACTAAGCAAACCAGGTTCCCGCCCCAGGCCCCAGAGCCCAATCTCCACTCAGAGCAACCCCACCCCACCTCAACTCCACCACGCCCCGCCTCACCACAGGAATGTAGGACTAACTTACCCACTAAGGGTACGTGGAGAGCCGCTGGCTGCCTGTCTGCATGACCACAAAACCAGCGCAAAGGACACATCAAGGTCATCTTGACTGAGCCTTGGGATCGGGCCCACTGCCAATGTCCAGAGGCAGGAGGCTAGAGCTATCATTTCAAAATCAATGATTCTCTAGCTCTGTAATCCTGATCAAGCCACCCCACGTCAATTTCCCTTTCCCAGAACTAATACAGAAAATAAGTATTTGACAAAGGAGAGACATGAAAAGAAGACCAAGAGCTCCACTGGGAGATTGAAAAGAAGGAAATGACAGCTAGCATAAGAGAACTTGCCCAGTGGGAAAGAGAAAGCAATCCGAACTAAGCAAAACGACGCTGCTGCTGTAAGCCACAAAGCTCAGCCACGAAGTGCTCAGCAAGTCCGGCGGCCGCCGCGGCTATTCAGGAAAGAGCAGCGGCCACCCAGCTGAAACATCCACAAGCATAAATCAAGGGCAGCGCCAGTGCAGCTCAAGAAATTGAAAAGAGCCACCTTGGCGCCCAGTCCCCTTTCCAGCCGTGCTACCCGTGAAGCCGCTAGCCCCTGGTCCCATGGCATCTCAGACCTGCACCTCGACTGCCTGTGCACACCACACATTCATGGAGGCCCCACGCTGGGGAGCATCTGCAGCTCTACCCCCGCCTCAGTCCCGGCAGACCAGGCCAGAGCCATGTACTTCACAGCATTTAGATGAGCTCAGGACACATATCACCACTGACACCCCAAAGCGGAACTATGTGTGAGCAGAGGCCACAAGCCCACATCTCCAGCTACCCTCACTGCTCTCTGCAGCCTGGCACAGACCCACTGGACACAGAGAGAGGGGTCTATGCCACAGAGCTCCAGAGTGTGGCACATCTACAAAGCCCACAGCATGGGTGAAAGACCAAGAGAGACTGGCTTTCAGTCCTGGCTCCGCACTTACCAGTTGCAGGACCATGAACACATACCTTTCCCTCTCTGGAGCTGTTTCCTTTATATGTAAAAAGGAGGTAACAGTATTGGCCTCGAAGCACCAAGTACAAGTTGACTGGAAAGCATGGAAGTACCTGCCGCGTGGTGGGTGCTAGACCACAGACACACTGGGATGTAAGGGCTGGCTGGCTCTGCACAGAAAAAGACTCTAACTCAAGCCCCTAGATGACATCCCTAAATGCAGCCAGCTTTTCCCCTCAGGGACCTCACTGGCCACCTACTGTGTCGGTTCAAGACCACTCCGAGTTCAGGAACAACACCTACCCACCCCCCTGGTGCCATCTCAGAAGTTAGGCATGTGCCAAGACAGGAGTGGACCACAGCCAAGAAAACTTGAACTCATTTTCATAAAGATATAACCTAACCTTCTATTTCCCCTACCTCCCTCCACCGTCGCCTCCTCCAAATAAAAAAGTAGACAAGTGAGTTGAGGATTCCTGCCTCCTAGTAACTTAAGGGGAAAATACATTCTGTAACGAGCTGAAAATTTAATTCAAAGGTTCCTAATCTCATGAACCCCTACGAGTGCAGCCTCAGCACTCACTGGCCAGAAGTCTAGCTGCTCCCAGAACCGCAGCGGCTCAGGAGGAAACTCGTGTAGTCATGGCATGTCGACCACAGTGAAATGCAGCAAAACATTTCTAAACAACTCTCGTACCAAACCCAGTTAACGTTTCTTACCAGACTTCCTTCTCTTCCAAAGAAAGACCCCAAACTACTCTTAATCCATGTTGGCTGTAAAGCTCCAAAGAAGCATTTTCAAAAATTCAAATTATTTCCTGAGTCTGCATAAAAATTATGCCATTACACACAGTTGGAGAGGAAATGCACATATTTAAATCCATGATCTAAAAAACAGTCAAAAAAATAGTGTGTTTCTCAACACAATAGAAAACTTATTCTCAAAGAGGAAAGAAAAAAGATCGATGTAAGCCTGGCTCAGGATTTAAAGGAATCATTGCGTGATGGTTTTTAAATACACCTAATTTCTGCAGTGAGTCCATGTTACTTCCCCTATTAAGGCGGCCCTGAAAACTGAGGGTCCACATATTACTCACACCACACTCATTCATCCCACACACGTCTACGTGCCTATTACACACCAGCACGGGTCTAAGAACTGTGGATTCCAATATAAAAGACAGTCCCTGCCTCCGTGTCCCTGAGCTCCCAGCCCAGCAGAGCAGCCGGCAATCATACCATGTATGAGATACACTGGGACAGGTAAGGGCCTTGTACTCTGCAGACCAGGGCTGGGGGGTGGGGGTAAAAGTATTGTTGAGTTTTGAAGGCTGAGTAAGGAGTTCAGCAGGCAAAGACGGAAGATAGGGCATTTGCAGCAGAGGTGACAGATCTATGGAAAGGGAGAAACACACCAAGCTCAATGGGGCAAGAGATAAGGTTGAAGGGGTGAGCAGGGGCCAGATCACAAGCTTGGACTTTATTGTGATGGCAGCAGGGAGCCACTAAAAGAATTTTAATCTGGCCAAACAGCAGCCCAACTGCTCCCACTGCTGATAAAGAAACGAAGACTCAGAAGAGAGCAACGTAAATCACCCTTCCTATTTGGTTCAAAAGTTAATGAAAAATGTTAAACCAAATCCCTCCTCCAACATTCAGTAACGAACTGATAAGCATGGCCCAAAGACCTCTGACATCTGGTCACCTGCTCCGCACCTCTTTCCCCATCTGTAAAATGGGCTGTAGCCCTCCCAGAGAGCTGTTGAAAGGACCGCATGGAAAACACGCACACAGGGCTCAGAGCCCAAGGAAAGCTCCACTGCTATTGGGTGCTGGGGATGGTATCAGCAGTGCTCGTTCCAGGAGCTTCAGAAGTGCCAGCAGTAGCAAGACCAAGGGCGCACAGGTCAAAAAGCAGGTGAAGATGACCTTCTGGCCGCCTGAGAAGCTGCCGCAGAGCAGTACAAAGGTGGAGGCTGCTCGGACCCCTTTGGGACTGAAGGGAAAAGAAGAAAGAGCATCCACCCCTCGCATACACGGTCATAAAGCTGGGCTGAGAGGGCTCTAGTCTGAGGCAGCTCACAGGGTTGCCACCCCCCACAGACGGCAAATGGCTCCATTCACCTTCCCACGTCTCTAGCCTGGGCCCCACCTCCTCCAGCCAGGCCCGGAAGGCTTCCCGTCCCCTCATCAGTTTACAGACCGCAGCCTCCACAGCCACCTCTACACATGAGACACTGCCCAGAACCTAACCACCAGGAAGTCCTTAAAGGCTGTGTGCCCAGGGTTCTGGAAAACCCAGAATCATGGAAGAGACCACAGGAGACCCCAGCACACTTCTCCCAGCCCCTCTCACACGGAGCAGGTGAGAGGGCCCCTGCTGTCAAGGGGCTTAAGTCTCAAGTGAAATGAAGAAAAAGCCAGGCTGTGTGAGGCTGATGAGAATTATAAACAGTCCCAAAGGGAGGAGATCTGTGGGTCTAGAACCACAATTCCCAGACCTTTGGATTTCACTAACTAAAAGTCTTCCCCCAAATTTGGGGGCTTTTCAAAAAATAGTGCTGAAACAACTAGATATCTATCCACATGCGAAAATACCAACAGAACTCCATACCTTATACTGTACACAAAAAATAACTCTAGATGGATCACAGACCAAAATTCAAACCTAAAACTGTAAAACTACACGAAATATAAGAAAATATGCGTGACCCTGGATTAGGCAAAGATTTTAGCTATGACACCAACCAAAAAAATACTGTACAACAGACTTCATCAAACTGTTTCAACCTCTGCTCTTCAAAAGATACTGTTAAGAGAATGAAAAGACAAGCTACACATGGGAAGAAAATATTTACAAATCACATATTTGATGAAGGACTTGTATCCAGAATAAAGAAATCTCAAAAGTATTAAAATAAGCAAACCAACTTCTTAAACAGACAAATGATTGAATAGCTAGTTCACCAAGGAAGGTATACCGACACAAATAAGCACAGGAAAAGATGGCCAATATCATTAGTTATTAGGGAAATGCAAATTAAATTAGCCACAATAAGACATCACTACAGACCTACCAGAATGGCAGCAACTAAGGACAGCCCACAGCAAGTGTTGGTGAGTACACGCAAGAACTGGACCTCTCACACACTACTGGTGAGAGTGTGACATGGTACAACACTTCAGAAACACAGAGAGCCGGCAGTGTCTTAAAAAGTTAAACATTATAAGGGTGCCTGGGTGGCTCAGTGGGTTAAAGCCTCTGCCTTCAGCTCGAGTCATCCCGCATGGGGGGGTGGTCCTCTGCTCAGCAGGGAGTCTGCTTCCTCCTCTCTCTCTCTGCCTGCCTCTCTGCCTACTTGTGATCTCTATCTGTCAAATGAAGAAATAAAATCTTAAAAAAAAAAAAAGTTAAACATTATACCATCCAGCTATTCCACTCTAGTATTTACCCAAGAGAAATGAAAGCTTTTGGACATACAAAGACTTGTACACAAAAGTTCACTGAAGCTCTACTTGTAATAGGCCCAAACTACGAACAGCCCTAATGTCCATCAAGAGGTGAATGAGTGAATGAACTGTGGCAAAAACACACACTAGATAAAAGAGAATGAAATCCTGATAGATGCTACAACATGGGTGAATCTCAAAACAATTTTGCTGAAAGAAACCACACTTAAACAAGTACATACTGTATGATTCCATTTCTATAAATTCTAGGAAATACAACTAGCTTACAAGGATGGAAAGCAGACCAGCAGGTGCCTAGGAGTGGCGAGGGGCAGGCAGAAAGGACTAAAGTAGCTCAGGAACACTTCCGGGGGTGATGGGCAGGTTCATTATCTTGATTGTGGTGATGGTTTAATGGGTGTATTCGTATGTCAAAATTTATCAAATTGTAAACTTTAAACATGTACAACTTATTGCTTGTTAATTATACTAAAAAGAAAAACAAAAACTGTTTAGATTTGGGAGGAATAGGGAGACCTGTCTGGGTCAGTGGGCAGAGAATGCGACTCGATCTCAGGGTCATGAGTTCAAGCCCCATGATGGACATGGAAGCTACTTAAAATTTTAAAAATTAAAATTTGGGAGGAGAATAACATAAAGCTGCTTACCTTTTATTTTGTCAAGAAAGAATACTCTTTAAAAACTACCAGTTCTGGGGCGCCTGGATGGCTCAGTAGGTTAAGCCTCTGCCTTCATCTCAGGTCATGACCTCAGGGTCCTGGGATCAAGCCCCACATCGGGCTCTCTGCAGAGCAGGGAACCTGCATCCCCTTCTCTCTCTGCCTGCCTCTCTGCCTACATGTGATCTCTCTGTCAAATAAATAAATAAAATCTTTTAAAAAGGGGGGGCGGGGCACCTGGGTGGCTCAGTGGGTTAAAGCCTCCGCCTTTGGCTCAGATCATGATCCTAGGGTCCTGGGATAAAGCCCCACATTGGGCTCTCTGAGCAGCAGGGAACCTGTATCCCCCCCAACCCCCAACCCCCGCCTGTCAAATAAATAAATAATATCTTAAAAAAGGGCGGGGGCTGCCTGGGTGGCTCAGTGGGTTAAAGCCTCTGCCTTCGGCTCAGGTCATGATCCTAGGGTCCTGGGACCGAGCCCAGCATCAGGGTCTCTGCTCAGCTGGGAGCCTGCTTCCTCCTCTCTCTCTTTGCCTGCTTCTCTGCCTACTTGTGATCTCCGTCTGTCAAATAAATAAATAAAATCCTAAAAAAAAAGCCCACAATTTTTTACTAAAAGAGAGCCCTTCCCAAGAAAAGGTAATTGCTAATCTTAACATATAAACAACACAGTCCTCCTTTTTCCTCACTTGGTGACCACACCATTTCAGACCAGCTTTTGTGACCCACTGGGCTGGGGATACTAAAGGCTGCGTAACCCTCAGACAGTTCCCGGGCTCACCTCCATCTCCAACCTGGCAGTTGCTCTTGGAAGGGAATCACCCCAGCTCCAACAGCACCGGGGAAGTCAAGTGTACCGTGGGTCACTGCAACTGTGGCAGTGACCCAAGACACTGTGTCCTTCCCTCCTGGAGGACAAGAAGACACAAGAAGTATGTGCCCCCAAAGGTTCCTAGAGTGCTGCTTGGCTGCAGAAGTGAAATACCTACATTCTGGAAGAGGTTTTTACCCCAAAGCCAGAGTATCTGTGTTTTGCTGCAGGGAGAAGTTTCTTATGTCAACATCAAGCCTGTTCACTGGGGAATCTTCCAGGCTAACATCCATTGAGCTAAAATGGAAATAAAGTAAGAGCTCTAAAAAGACCACAATATACACTGGAATCTTCTGATACTGTGCCACAATGCTAACAAAATCCAAAGGATCTCAATTAACCAAACCCTAGAAGACTTTAGATAAAATGGAGCACTACAAGTGATCCTTACCATGTGTGACTGGTTTCGTGGTATGAACAGCTGAGAAGGGGACAACACCTCCCCAAACCCCAGCTGTCAAAGAGGGAGGGACCCCTCCACGCTCTGCAGGGTGCCACGAGCAGCAGAGACCGCAGGGCCAAACACACTCAGTAAGCATGGACTCCGCTGTTTCAAGAAACCAAACGTACAATGAATCCAGAGCAGCGCCATGCACCGTGACACCCCCACATGCGACCATGGGAACACTCCGGCTCGCACACCCAAGCTCCTTCCACACATATACTACCTGTGCACAACCACCATGCGGCCCCCTCTCGGCGTGAAGTGTGTGTACACAGAGGCACAGTCCACCCTCAGAAGGACACAGCCAGGGACGAGGCCGACACAGCTCCTACAGGTGGGTCGGGGAGAACCACAGAGCCTCTGTCTCCACGTGAGATCTGCAAGGCGGATGCACAGCTTCTGGGCAGGCACAACCATTGCCTTTCGGATAGCTCACCCTGGGGGGAGAGTCCCATCAGAAGAGGGCCCCAGGGAGGAGTCCCATGTGCCTGGTCTAGGACGATCCTCCGTGATGTGCACGGGCTGCAGAGAAACTCAACCCTGGCATGTAGTCATGTTTCCAAACAACTCTAAAGGGGCAGTCCTGTGTTTGGCATGAAGCTGTGGCAACCCCAAGAAGGAAGCAGAGCTATAAAGTTATTAAATGTAAATATTTAAAGAACTAGCAGCTGTTGATGCCAGGAGGATGGCAGCTTGCAAACTTCCAGTCAGAATAATGGTTCTGTTATGTCAGAGCTTGAGTCAAGATCACAGATGCTACTCCATCCCACCCACTACAGAGGATACAAACTTGAAAAGCTACTCTGTCCATTGGGCAGTGCCTTTGAAGTTAAAATAAGAAAATAACTGTCTGATGTGGAAAATACCAGTGTGCATGTAAATCTCTTTTTGAAAAAGATTTTATTTATTCATTTGAGACAGATACAGAGAGAGGGAGAGAGAGAGCATGAACAGGGGGAGAGGCAGAGGGAGAGGAGAAGCCGACTCCCCGCTGAGCCAGAAGCCCAGATGCACAGCTCCATCCCAGGACCCAGAGATCGTGACCTGAGCCAACGGCAGAGGCTTAACCGTGTCAGGCCCCCAGGCGCCCCGGTTCTCCTCCTTTAGGCCGAGCACTAAATGATGTGTGTCTCAAATGCCATTCAGGAGCGACTGTTTGGGACCAAGGATGAGATTACGCAATTCTGCTAACAATAAAAACGTATATATTTGGTGACTTCAAGTGTCCACACTGTCTACCGTGTAGGGGCCTGAAAGCAGTCTCCACTCTTGTTTCCATCCCTGAGCAAGGCAATTTGATGGGACAGGCAAAGGTTACATTTCTGACCGCTAAGGGAACCAATCAGAGAAGGGAGGTGTCCAGGACAAAACGCTTAGTTTTCTGTTGACATTTCTGATGATGCCCTCGGGCCTAGCTTGCTGAATTCCACAACCCCAAGCTGCTCACTGATCGAATGCACACACCTCCCCAGCCTAGCTCTGAGGCCTGCCACTTAACCTAGCCCAGCTTCCCGCCTGCAAAATAAAGCTATCGTAAGGATAAGTGTAATCATGCTGGAGTAGTAGGGCGGTGCCACAAAATAATCCTCCATAAATATTAAATTTTTAAACATCACTATGATAATGACAAAGTAAAAAAACAGTTCAGGTTAGGCAACAACCTGCACCCTGCTAAGCCCTGAATAAAGCTTGGGTCGCAGGCTGCTAAGGAATCATGCCTCCGGGTCAGTCACCAAAGGGCCCGTCCTGAAATTAAGTAGCCCCCTGCCGAGCCACGCACCGGGCAGGGGAGCTGAGCAGACATTTCTCGGGAAGGAAAACAGGAAGCATGGAAAAGACCAAGCGAAGCTAAGCGCCTGTGCCTCTGGGGCTTGGTAGTCACCCTCCAGCTTGGCTAAGAAGCTGCCAGGATGCCTGAGCCTGCCGGCCCCTGCCAGAGCCTTCACCACACACACAACCAAAGGTTTAGCCGGTCGCCTAGGCAACGGCCAACCTAGGCACACTTACGCATCTGTGGAAAGCGGGGCAAAGTACAATTCCCATACTTCGTGATACAAACACAGAAGGCCAAGCACAGAGCAAAGCATGAGTCTAAAATCTGGGTTTATTGACAGAATAAACATGAGTGGGGAAGGGCAGCGCCAAGCCGAGCCCCCCAGTGCCGGCAGCAAAACCCACTTGTGTCTGAGAGGCAACACTCTTGTCACGCTTCTGTGTTGTGATCATTTCCTCTTCTACCTCAGTGTGTAGTAACGTCTTGCTTTGTTGTGGACGTCAGCCTTTCTCCGCTAGGATAAGAGGAACCGAGAATAGAGTTTTTGTCCCCCCAGAGGCCAGAGAACTAAAAGGAAGCAGGCCCTGCCCACCCCAGAGACAGAGGATGTGATGGAGACCCAGCAGGAGTCTGAGGGACAAGGCACTGAGGCCCAACACTGCTTCCACCTGAGCCCCTCCTCATCCCTCATAAAACATGTTTTCTTCTGCGGACCCTGGAAAAGGAGCCACCAGGAAAACAGGACTCCGCTCAGTCTCAGGGTGGATCCGGAAGGGACAGTAGAAGACGAAGCAGCCAGCCAGGCCACGGTGAAGGGACACTGTGAAGGGCAGGGCAGGACACAGCAACTTCTCAACAGAAAAAACAAACACAAAAACAAGGAGGGTTAAGTACCAACATTAAAAACCTCCCAGAATGTTCTCTGAGATGATGGTCTCTAACAACTAACAGCGCCAGGAACATCTGTGAGCAGCCTCTAGAAGATACACAAGGTAAAATCTGCAGGGTCACTCGACCCCTGGGCTGTCCCACCATACTGATGACCCTGGCAGCAACAACGTGGCACAATGTCCTTCCTAATACGCACGCTGTAAATGAGGAAAAAAGGAGAACAAATTCAAAGAGATGCTGTGGTTCAGAGTATCAGGACCACTGGGTTGACGAAGAAATGCAACCAGAAACATTTACAGCCTTGGGAATGTTGAACGTGAGCTTGGGTGATTATAAACACAGTGGAAAGGCTTTTTCAAAGACTGTTTCTCGCTTATGAAAAGAAAGCATCTAAGTAAAATGATATCCAGAAACCTAGAAAGGAAATGTGACTCATTTGAGAAAACCTCATTAAAGTTTCTTATCTCACAGATACTTGGAAGTTCTAGAGGCCAAGGCATGTTAACAAGAAAGAGTCCCTCAATACTTTCACCCGTAAATATCAGAAAAATAAACCCACGAGCAACAGAGGAGGCATTCAAAACACTCTAAGATGCTCATATCCTTTAATCCAGGATTTCTATCTCTGAGAATTTATTCCCAGGAACTAATCTAATCACACAAAAGAAAAAATGAAAAACTACAAATTCATCTACAACAGCAAAAAAAAAAAAAAAAGTTGGAAATTACCTAAAATGGCCAGCAATAGGGAAATGGTTTAATCTTATTACATCCACAGGATTATGCAATCATTAAAGGTCTTGTTAAAGGCAACAGTAAAAACCCAGAAAATATCTTATAAAATATTTAAGTGGATCTGAACAATACAATCCTAACAGCGAAACAGTGAAAAAGAAGCAGGCACGTGTGGTCAACGCCGGCTTCAGAGCCACTGTTCTACTGACAACCTGAACGACCTTGGACTAGGCACACAATCTCACTGCCTGCAGTGTCCCTGCACTCCAGCTAGTGACCTCAGAGGTAGACAGAGGCAATGCACCTCCTGCCTCCTCTGAAGCCTGGAACAAAGCAGGCCGCTAGTGGGTGGCAGCTACTCCTTCTAAGGTACATTAAAAACCTCTCTACAGGGGCGCCTGGGTGGCTCAGTGGGTTCGAGCCCCACATCGGGCTTTCTGCTCAGCAGGGAGCCTGCTTCCTCCTCTCTCTCTGCCTGCCTCTCTGCCTACTTGTGATTTCTCTCTGTCAAATAAATAAATAAAATCTTTAAAAAAAAAAAAAACCTCTCTACACATGTGGAAGGTAAAACAAAAAAGAGTTCTTTATTCATTTTTTTTAAGATTTTATTTATTTGACAGAGAGAGAGTGCACAAGTAGGCAGAGAGACAGGCAGGGGGTGAGGGGGGAGGGGTGGAGGGTAGGAGATGGGGCGCGGGAAGCAGGCTTCCTGCTGAACAGAGAGCCTGACAGGGCGCTCGATCCCAGGACCCTGAGATCATGACCTGAGCCAAAGGCAGAGGCTTAACCCACTGAGCCACCCAGGCGCCCCAAGAGCCTTTATTCAGAAAATTCTATGCTGCACCTTCAATATCTAAAAGAACTTAAAAAAAAAAAAAAATTAAGGACTAAAAGACAATGGGAGGAAAAGCCTTTCGACAATTATCACAAGCATAAAACAACCATCTGCTCTAATTTACCTCAACAACTGATCTTCAGTCGATACCACAATGTCAACAAAATGTGAAGATCTTTCACAATTTTACATAGTGCAAAACGAATGCTCTACAGAAACATAATTTCTTCTCTTTGAACTCGCTGCTTTTGAACAGCTTATGACACCTTTCAAAATACAGCTAGTGGAAGGTGAGGAAAGGGCACAACTAAGCAGGGAGCTCTGGCATCCCCAGGCATGCTGTTCCCCCTGCTGCCAGTCGGGAGGGGGACAGGCGCGCGCCGCAGAGACGATGGACAGGTGGTGACAGCCACCGCCCTGGTCACACACCTAACAGCTGGGCTGTGGAGAAGCCTCTCCCTTTTCTGCCCTTATCTCCCCGCTGTGTAAATTGCTGCAAACTTTCAGGTTATCTTAACCAAGTTAGTGGCAGGCATAGATCCTATCTTAAAAGACCACAGAACTTTCCTCTTTTCTGTTTCTGAGGGGTGGGGAGGGAAGATTAACGTTTAAGGTTTATTTTCATATGAGGGTGAGTGACTCAGAATCCACTTATTCAAGGCAGCAAGATAAGTGGCAAGAGCGTGGCTTCACGGGTGCCTGGCTGGCTCAGCTGGTAGAGCATGCACCACTTGATCTCAGGGTCATGAGTTCAAGGCCCAGGTTGGGCATAGAGTTTACTTTAAAAAAAAAAAAAAAAGAATGTGGCTTCAAAGTCCAGTGGAAGGCCACCTCTCGACCTTCTCAGTGGAAGGTCATCTCATGATGACCCTATGAAGGTCATTTATCTCTCAGAACTTTCACTTACTTATGTGTAAAATGGAGTTAACACTATCTTGCTCCAAGAATGAAATGAGCAGGAACATAAAGCTTCTTATATGATCCCTCAGAAACCCCAGAACCCAGAGGCTTGACCCAGATGGTGACCCCCAGCCCTGACCGACCCCCACTGTCACAGGCCTCCTCACTGGCACCTGCCCAGACTCAGCTGATGATGCATTTGCTGGTGCAGACGTCACAGGTGCTGCCTTAATTAAAACACTGTCACGACCAAGCTAAACAGCCTCCAGCAACCGGTCAGCTACAAAACCCACTAATAACGGCCTCGGAGGTCCGTGCGGGGAGCACAGCCTGCTCTGTGGTTCCTCTGAAGACCACAACTCACACACTTGGCACACTCAGTTGGCGACAACATAATTGAGTATAATGGAACACAGAGTTTAAAATATGAATATGTTGGGTGCCTGGGTGGCTCAGTGGTTAAGAATCTGCCTTTGGCTTGGGCCTTGATCCCAGAGTCCTGGGATCGAGCCCTACACTGGGCTCCCTGCTCGGCGGAAGGCCTGCTTCTCCCTCTCCCACTCCCCCTGTTTGTGTTCCCTCTCTCTGTGTGTCTCTCTGTCAAATAAATAAATAAACTTAAAATATATATGAAAATGTTCACAAACCATGGTCTGGGCATCACTTACAAATTTCATTCAATTGAATAGGAAACTTCAAAACAGTAGGTACAGTTTATTCTGTGTGTTAAAGACCACAGGCAGGCGCCAGTCGGGGCCCCCCGTACCTGGGCTCCCTGGAAGCCCAAATTAGGGTGGAGGCCCTTGTGGGGTACTGGCCGGCTGGTCTCAGGCAAAACCACCAACCCTCCAGTCCCTCCTCTTCTCCTTCTCTGAGCAAGAAAGAGGGGAGCCAACCAAAAGGGCTGGAAACAAAATGCAAGCTATGGGAAAGTTCTGGTGAACTGCAAATGCCTACACAACCAAGCCATTTTTATATACATTTATTTCCGTTCTCAAATTAGGTTATTACTTACATACTATTTCTAAAAGTAAAAGGGTAATGGCGCAGTCTGGGAAACGAGGAGAAACTTTCCACAGTTCGTAGCCTTAACTACCATCGCTGTCTGCATTCAGCTGTCCCGCGCATGTGACCAGTGCACACGACCTGACAACTCGCCTTCTCGAATCCTGACATTTCTCACCACCTCCGCGTGAGCCATCACCACCCTCATGCGCCTCTAGTCACAGCAGCAGCCCGTCATCCCAGGCTCAGGATTTCTCCAACCTAGAACATTCAACTCGGCCACAGAATCGCCAACCCAGAAGGAGCAAGGCTTCGGCGAGGCTGGGGTGCCCTCACGACCCGGAGGCGATAGGACCAGCCTAGGCCCTCAACCCAACAGGAAGGGCAGACCCAGAGAGGTGGCGAGAAGTCCTGGCAAGTGCCAGGATGGGAGGGAGGGGACTCCATACAGGGCCGGTGGCCTCGCCCACATCAACAACCCCGGCATCACACTTATGACCCTGAGTCACCAAAGCAAGGTCCAAATAGACTACCTACACTTGCGCTGGAGGAAAGAACACACAGTCGGAGGGCGTGCAATAGAACTGGATAACAGAACATCAAATTAAGCACTTGAATGGTACACTTTGCTTAATTAGCAAGTTCACTTAAGTAGACATTGTACTCTGAGCAATACTCAAGTTACTGAGCCGGCACCATGGACCCGGCACAGGCGCTGACCTCTCAGGGTCCAGTACCCCACACCGCCCTCCCTTAGCTGGAGGACGAGGAGGCTGTCAACATCCCAGTTCTGAAGATTCTGAAGCACGTGGCCAAGGAAGGCCACGCTGTTACCTAGTGGTGGAGGCGAACTCCAGCCGGGGCTGTGGGACTCTGAAACCATGTCACCTCCTACACCTTACTGCAATATGACCTTCCTTCTGGCAGTGAAAGTTACATCCTGACTGCATGCATCTGTGACCAAAAACCACACGGGAAGGGCAGCAGAACCCAGGAACCACCGCATTACCAATGGAAAACGCAAACGCAGGCGAAGACACTTTGGCAAAAGCGCTGCCCGTCCCGCTGTGGGAGCCCCTCCAATTGCAGAGCGCAGCCACTGCTTCCTGGAAACTTCCATGGCAATCTCCGAGCCTCCAGGGACACTGGCGGCCTCCAGGGACACTGACGATTGTTAAAATGAGCTACCGGGATCACCCCTCGCAGTGTGCATCCCTGACCTCTCAACTGATGTTTCCTCTCTGTGCAGAGACACTAACACCTGCTATGTCTGCCCTGAAACAGCTCCCCATCAAACTCCGAACCAGGCATGTGAGGCAGGTTACCAACCTGAAGCCTGCACCCAGCCTCTCCTCCTTCCACCTGAAGTGGCTCATCTCACACCAAGCCACTCGCACCCCCACATTCTTCACAGCTCTGCACCTCTGCCTGCCATTCTCCTTCCAGGCATCGCCAGCTCCAGAGACACCTGCCTGAAGGTCAGCTCTCTGCAGGTCCTAGGTCAGACCCTCCCACTACTGTCCCCTCCCTCCATTTTGTAGACGTGCCCATCTGCTACTGTCGCAATGAAATGTGATGGCTTCCAGGTCCACCTCCTGACTGAGCTGCCACTACAGAGCGCAAGAGTCGCCTTCATCTTGGGATCCCAGAGCTGTGGGCAGGGCCAGGTGCACTGAGCACACAGCAGTCAGGATGCCACCCCTCCTTGGGCCCACCTTGCCCACGTCCCCAAACACTCTCAGCCCCAGGAGGGAAAGTAAAATTAAAAACAGGCACGTCGACACGGCAGCCCGATGGAGTTCCCAAGTGACAGCTCTGCCACTCTATCAATATTTAAATCACAGACAGGTGGCCCCTGGAAGGCCCAACCTATGGATGCAAGTCTCCCGGTCAGAGTGAGGGCTTGTAAAGACCAGCAGAGCTAATGAAGGAGGCATTACGGCAGGTCACATGTTTAACCAGACACTGTGGCTGCAGCCTGGCGCTTACCCTTCGTCATGGGCCTTGCCCTCCAACAGCATCATTTCCTGACCAGGCTTCTACTTTTGGTAACTTCCAAATGCTCAGAATTCACTTCTGCCTTCAGCCTCCACCAATTCCTCTCTCTGGGGAGCAACACATTTAAGGAAGCTGACATGTGGCATCGGGCTTTCTGTTCAGTATCAGGGAGACCGTGTGTGTCTGCCTCGTTCTTGTGGGTATCCTAAAGAAATGCATCATGAAACAAACACATCACCTGTTTCCATGTCTGGACAATGAATAACATAACAGGAAGACAGGACCACACAGAGACTCATACCACATTGGAGTGATACCTACTGTATACCATCCTATACTTCCAAATCTGAGTATTCAAATCATCTTTACTATGAAGATTCTTTTCATGAGTAATAAACCATCTAACATCTGTGAGTCTTTAAAATTCCGTGTTCTTTTGGATACATAAGCTCTTTATATAACTGAGACTCTGTGCTGTTAATAGACTGAAAAAAACAATCAGTCCCTACCATATTCAGAATCTGCCCAGAAGGCCACAAGCAGCCACTGCTGGTAGTCCTGATCATTGCCACCGTCCGCACCCGACTCTCAAGCCCACCAGCCACTCACAGGCTGGAAGCGAGTCTCATCTGTAAGTACATATTTGGATGGAACGAGTCAAACATTTGGAGTTTTCACTTAACATTTATTTCACAAGTGTTTCAACTGCTAAGCAACCGAGAAGCAATCATTTCAATGTGTACTTTAATCAATAAACGTTAAACAAGTCTGCTCAAAACACCGAAGTCCTACAAATGTGTCCCTATGAGAAAAATATGGCAAGAAAAAATAACAAAAACAAAACAAGTGTCCTTTTGACAGTCAGGCAGAAAGGTGTTCAGTGATCCAAATTCAGACCAAGAAACAGCCCTTTCAGCAGATGAGCAAAGAGTTTCCTCTGTAAGTGACACATTCTGGGATATTTACACAGCCAAACAAAACTCCGTAATGACAACCACCAAGGAAGCAAAACCTAATGGAAAAACCCCAAGCCGGCAACCAGGTGTCCCAGTTCTGGTCCCACTACAAGCCTCTCCCTGGGTGATCCTACCACAGTGGTAGCCAGTCCTGTACCCCTTTCTTCATCACAAGAAGGAATATCCATCACCACCCACGCCACTCAGAAATGTTTTAAGGACAAAAAAGACGAGAGGTGAAAATGCTTTGGAATATGTCCTCTATAAACACAAGTTACATTATTATTAGCTCAAAGATGACCGAGAAAATAGGATTATAGAATATCATCGGTGAGAGGGAGCTTAGAGATGGGGTGATCCCGGAGTCCTAAATCTGGCCCTGGCTTCTGAAACTGCAAGCTTTCTGGGAATGAGGCCACAATTTTTATCAGATTTTCAAAAGGTTAAGAACCTCTCAGCCCCTCATCCTACAAATATAAAAACTGAGACCTGGGGCACCTGGGTGCCTCCGTGCGGGCTGTCTGCTCAGCAGGGAGCCTGCTTCCCCCTCTCTCTCTGCCTGCCTCTCTGCCTGCCTATCATCTTTCTCTCTGTCAAATAAATAAATAAAGTCTTTAAAACAAACAAATTGAGACCCTAAGATATGTGACTGTTCTAGGCCTCACGGTAAGTGAGAGGAAGGCTGGCCCAGGGCTCCTCCTCTCCAACCATGCTCCTCCCACCCCACCATACCACATTTCTAGGGAGGACAAAAGTCACACAAATCTCAAACAGCCACAGAGTGTGTTACACAAGCCGTGGCACGTGTGGTTGCTAAAGTCATAGCAAAGTTTCTAGGGGCGCCTGGGTGGCTCAGTGGGTTAAAGCCTCTGCCTTCGGCTCGGGTCATGATCCCAGGGTTCTGGGATCGAGCCCCCGCATCGGTCTCTCTGCTCAGCAGGGAGCCTGCTTCCTCCTCTCTCTCTGCCTGCCTCTCTGCCTACTTGTGATCTCCCTCTGTCAAATAAATAAATGAAATCTTTAAAAAAAAAAATAAAGTCATAGCAAAGTTTCTATCCTCAGTCTTCTCAAGGCTTCCTGCTGAGGTCTTTGCTGGTTGAGACAGCTTTTCCTTCATTTCTGTAACCACCTCTCTACCTAGTTTGGTGCCTGCAGCCAGGAAACACTCCTATAATTTTCTGATATGGAAATTTTTTTAAAGAAATTAAATACACATTAATGTATGTCAAATATTTCTCAATTAAAAAATAAAGATGGGGGGCACCTGGGCGGCTCAGTTGGTTAAGTATCTGCCTTAGGCACGGGTCATGATTTGGGGGTCCTGGGATCGAGCCCTGTGTGGGGCTCTCTGCTCAGTGGAGAGCCTGCTTCTCCCTCTCCCTCTGCTGCTCCCCCTGCTTGTGTTCTCTCCCTCTCTCTAGTAAATAAAATCTTTTAAAAAATAAAAAAATTAAGACTTTGGGGCACCTGGCTGGCTCAGTCAGTGGAGCATGTGACTCCTAATCTTGGGGTTGTGAGCTTGAGCCCCACACTGGGGGTGTAGAGATTACTTAAAAACAAACTCTTGGGGCACCTGGGTGACTCAGTTGTTAAGTGTCTGCCTTTGGCTCAGGTCATGGTCCCAGGGTCCTGGAATCAAGCCTGGCATCCGGCTCCCTGCTCGGCGGGAAGCCTGCTTCTCCTTCTCCCACTCCCCCTGCTTGTGTTCCCTCTCTTGCTGTCTCTCTCTGTCAAACAAATAAAATCTTAAAAAAATAAATAAAATAAAATCTTTAAGGAGCACCCGGGTGGCCCAGTCAGTTAAGCGTCCAATTCTTGACCTCAGCTTAGGTCTTGATCTCAGGGTTGTGAGTTTGAGCCCTGTGTGGGGCTCCACACTGGGTGTGATTACTTTAAAAAGAAAGAACGAGGGGTGCCTGGGAGGCTCAGTGGGTTAAAGCCTCTGTGTTCAGCTCAGGTCATGATCTCAATCCTGGGATCAAGCCCCCGCATTGGGCTCTCTGCTCAGCAGGGAGCCTGCTTCCCCATCTCTCTCTGCCTGCCTCTCTGCCTACTTGTGATCTCTGTCAAATAAATAAAAACTTTAAAAAAAAAAAAAAACGAAAGAATGAAAAAATAAATTAATTAAGGGGTGCCTCAGTGGCTCAGTCAGTTGAGTGTCTGACTCTTGGTTTTGCCTCAGGTCATGATCTCGGGGTCCTGGGATAGAGCCCTGCATCAGGTTCAGTGCTCAGCACCAAGTCTGCTTGGGATTCTCTCTCTCTGCCCTGACCTACTCTACACCCCCCCCAGCACCCCCACCCACACACACACACTCTGCCTCTAAAATAAGCAAATAAATTTTTAAAAATAATTAAAACAAAATGAAGATTTTATTCTAGGAAATAAAAAATGGATTACATGGTGCTATTTTACCAAACAAACATAAATGTGCAATCATGGGAACAAAAAGAAATCAATACATAAAGAAAGGAGACTGTTGTTGTTTTATGTGCTTTTAGTCAAACTACCAACCCGTGTGGTCTTAGATGGCCAGTGTTCTTCTAACAGTTATCTTTGGAACTGCACGTATGCCAAGAATGTCGCATGGCACAGAATGCTTCTCAGTATACTTCGAGAATTCCTCTTTTAAGACTGTCTCCAGTCAGCAGACAGAACATAATCATCTGAATACTAAGTATTTGAAGGAATCCTACACAGCCATCCCAGAGACCAGCACTGGGACCCATCAGGAGTCGGGTTTCAGGCACTAAGATGCATTCAGGTATGTGAAGGATCACTGCCAGGGCCATAAAGAAAGGTCTCTACCTGTGGAATGCAAACTGACTTCATAACTGAGGCATGGCTGTGCTGTTCTCAGGTATGCCACTGCAGTTCCAAACAACCTAATTGGGGAAAAAACTGAGCCAGCACTATGGCTCCCATGAATGTGGTCATTACCCCATAATCTACAGGGTGGCCTCCGCAAAGCGGCCATGACAATCTGATGACAGATAAGGCAGATCTGATGACAGATAAGGCAGGCGCGGGTCAGCTGCAAGGTTCAGGTGAGGGTGGCCAGAAAGCCCTTGGTAAATGCTACCTTGGTAAAGGTACCATTACTATTATTAAGGAATCTGTGAACTCTGTTTGATATTCCGTAACATCCTGGAACCCGCTGATGACTCTGTCACAAGCAGGAAGCCTGAGCATCATGGCCTTAACTCGGTCTACAAGTTTCAAGGGAATTCAAGTGAAAGTCTACAACTTTCAAGTGAATAGGGAAGAAAATGAAAAGGTAAAGGACAAATGCCCCTCAGCTCCCACCCCAGGAATGGTCTGGCTATCAGAGATCTGGATTAGGCATCCGGGACTAGGGAAAGACAACCTTATCTCCCAGCCTATGTCCGAAACCCAGACAAGGTTTTTTACATATGCATACTTTTAGGTTATTTAAATATTATGACCTCTCATATACTTAAGACTGAGAGTAATAAAGTTCCAGTGCCCAAACAGCATGAGCTGTTTCCATTCGAATGAGTTCTTATTCTTCTCCGACAAAGTGAAGCAAGAGCACAGACCTAATCACTCTTCTATCCCTCTGGGTTATGTTACTTTCCCAAGTAATAAATATATCAGCCTATATCGGCCCGTTTCTTTAAAGCTTGAAGACAATTGTCAAAAGAAAATCACACACCACAGAAAAGTTTTTGATGTGGCCTCGTATCTCAACTAGCATAACCTCACCCAGGAGATTGATGGCCGAGCTCCAGAATTAAGTTAAAACGCACACAGATGAGTTTCCCATGTGAATCAAGAGAAACCCAAGTTGCACTGGCTCCTATTCAATGCGTCTATGTGGAGGCTGCAACCAGGCTTGCGAATCAAGTGGAATAAGGACATCTGGGGCCAGGACGGGAGGGCTGGCATTCAACAGCCCCCACCTGGTTGGTTTCCTCGCCCTGGGCACCAAACTGGCAATCCCAGGAGGATTAAAACAGAACTTCAGCATCCAACTGCGGAGGGAGGAACTGCAGAGCAGGGAAGGAAGCTGTGAGCTCACGGACAGCAGCTCAGGTTTGAATTCCTTTAGCAAATCTCTTGATTTTCATCAGGACAGCCAAGGAGTGTTTGGTAAACAGTGTGATGAGTAGCCGTGGAGACTCTGGGCAGCCTACCCTTTCACCACAAAAAAAAAAAAAACAGGACAGCTGCGGCAGAGAAGGCTCCGGAATGATGACACACACCCCACCTTGAAGGCCGCCTTCCCCTGGGCACCCAACTGGACAGCAGCATGCTCAGAGGCCAGAGCTGCGTGGGGGGGGGGGGGGGGGGGTGTAGAAGGCGCACAGCCTGCTCTCCCGACCAAGTCCTTCCGATAGGAAAATCGCCCTTCTCTGGTGGCGCCAAATGCCCAACGGACCAGTGAGATCAGAGGACAGAAGTCGCTACTTCTCCAGCCCGGAACCTCCGATGACCCGGCAGGCTCGGAAACCCCAGAAGGGAGAAGGCGCTCACGGTTCCAAGAATCAGTGACTGTGGGAAACTCCGAGGGTGGAGCGGGCGAACAGCCCCAGACTCTCCTGCCTGTGCCCCCTGCCCTAGGGGCTGCTCACAAGGCAGGCCTCGCCGCCCGCACCCCCGTGGAGCCAGGAGAGGCACGCGGAGGGTGGAAAGGAAGGAAAGGAAAGGCGGTCGTCAAAGTGCCCCCGTAAGCTCATCCGCGTCCGCGTCCCGCCTGCCCCCGCCACCCGTCGGACCCAGCCCTGCCCTCCACCTGGTGCTTACCAGCCACCCCGGGGCTCCGGCGCCGCTCCCGCAGCCGCCCTCGCCTCCCGCGTGTCCCGCAGCGAACCTCGCGCCCCTCGGCTCCGCGGACTCCCCGCAGCGCGCCCGCGGCTCCTCCCCGAGCCTCCCCGCAGCCGCCCACCTGCCCCTCGGCAGCAGCTCCCAGCCCGCGGGCCCCGCCGCCGCACTCCGCTCGCCCGCGACCCCCGCCCGAGAACTCGCCCGCGGGCGCCCGCAGCCCCGCGCCAAGCCCGCCCCCGGCGGCTCCCCCCCGAACACCCGCCGGCCTTCGGCGCCCGCCGCGGCCCCCGAGCACGCCCCCTCCCACGGCGACAGGAAGTCCGCGCGCCGGCCGCGCGGCCGCAGAGGCTTCCCCCAGGCGCGGAGCGCGGCCCCGGCGCGGCGGCCTGACAGGGCGCGGGGCCCGCCGCCCGCCCGCGGCGCCCCAACCGTCGCGGCGCGCCCCTCACCTCGGCCGCCGCTCTCCTCCCGGCTCGCCGCTCACCCCGCTCCGGCCGCGACGGCGTCTCCGGGTCCGGCTGCCGCCCTCGCTCCGGCCGCGCTCCACAGCCCTGCCCTGACCCACCGCGGCCGCAGCTGCCGCCAGCCACCAGTGCACCGCCCCCGCCGCGCCCGCTGTGCTCGTCCCATTGGCTGCTGGGCGCCGGGCCCCGCCCCACGCCCCCTCCGGCAGCCCCGACTGGGCCAGGGCCCCAGGAGGCGGCCCGCCCCCTGCCGCACCGAAGGACCGCCCCCGGGCGCCATTGGCGCGACTCCCGTCCATCAAAGGGGGAGTGCCTACTTAAGCAAGAGCTAGGGTGAGGGGTCGCCGTCCTGGGGTCGCTCCCGGGCTGTGCTTGGCGGGGTCGTTCACCGGGGCTAGAGTCCTGCGGCTCTGCTGGAACCCAGGCGCGGGGAGCGCGGGAGGGCAGCGCCTCACCTGACTGGGAGTTCCGGAAGTTTCCTCCCCTGGGGCGCTCAGGGAAGCCAGTGTCAACCGGGCTTCCTCAGATTCCCGCCACAAGTGCAGATCGCTCCTGAGCCGCTTAGTTTAAGCCGGGCAGAGAGAGAGAGTGTGTTCGTGTGTGTGTGTGTGTGTGTGTGTGTGGACGGAGCCGCGGGGAGTGCGTGTGAGAGTGTGTGTGCACCGTGCAATCAGGGAGAGCGGCCCGGGCACTGCACAATGGAGCACTTTATTTCTAGTTCTCACCAGACCTTGCCTGCTGGGGTGTCAGCCCCATTCTACAGACAGAGAGAATAAAGATTAAAACTGCTGGCCTTCATGGCGCACTACCCACAGCGCTTTCCAAGCATTGCTTCCCGGGGTCCTGGAGAGTGCGAAAAGGCTACCCAAGGGAGGGTCTGCAGCCGGCGCCCCAGCAACTTGCTGGGGGCTGCGGGGGGATGGCTGGAGTAAAGAGAGTTAAGTGGCAGAGCCAGGATTAGAAACCAGGTCCCCCCCAACCCAGGCCTGTGCTGGTTCCAACTGGAGAATAATCACGAGGACGGTGTAGCAATGTGGGAAAATGCTTCAGCTAAAATGGTCAAAGGGAAAGCAGGACACAAAATGGTGGGGACTGTAAGATTCCACCACCTATGGATAGGAACTGAGAGAGACCACAAAGAAATAGAGTGGTTTTTCACTTTCCAAATTGTTTGGAAAGTAGCATTGTGCCTATGATCACTGCTGGAGGTTTCTGAACGGGTGCTGGCCAGTGGCGTGGGCCTCCAGCCTCCTGCTCTTCCCCATCCGCCCGTCAGTCCTCGCCCTCATCCCCTTCCCCTGTACACACACGCTCACACACGTCCCCCTTCACACCAAGCGCTGGTAAGGCTGGAAGGAGTTTCCGCAGACCGGACACCACAGGGAGACGGCCAGCCTGGCACTGGCCAGCAACAAGACAGCCCCTGAGCCTTTCTGAACCTCCTAGCCCCAGAGGTCACTTCCTACCACGTGACCCAGGCAGCGCTCTACCATCTACACATTGGCCCCTTTCCTGTCTCTTTCTTTCCTTCTTAATGTTACAGGATTTGTGTCCCCTTGGTGCCTGTGGTTCTTGGTCACGCCGCTTTGAGGAATGAAGAGGTAGATTCCAGAAGAAGAGAGGTGGGCATCAAACCAAAGTTTACTGAGTGATAGGACAAAGCTCCCGGAGAGGGAGGGCACGTGAGAGGCCTGCCCCTGGAGTTTCTAAGTTTGGGAGTTTTACAAGATCTTTTGCAGAACTGTCTTAAGTAACCAGGCTGTGCTGGGTCGGGCCAATCAGGGCTTTGGTCATGTATCTGTCTACCTAGTAGGTTCGTGGTCATGCGCTGACGGGCTTCTGTGGCTTGACACTGGGGGGCTTGGGTTTTAACTGCCCCTTGCCCGTGACGGTGACAAATGCTTTGTGGTTAATTGTCTTATTTGAGAACATTTTGCAGAACTCATTTCTGCAGGGGCTGGAAAGCGGAGTGTTAGTGCGAGGCCTGTCTAAGCTGCAGAACAGGATGTTACTGCTGTTTTATTTTGGCTGTCCCGACATCGTATTTTCTTGTTGGGGACCCTGAACTTGGCTGTGTGACTACTACTAACATTAGGGCAAAACCAAAATTCCTCTCATTTTCTTGCACCTAGCAATCTGACACTGTTGCTAAAACACTCTGAGTCCTCCTTCCATCCCAACAGCTTATCGGGTATATTTCCCAAAGAGAATTCCCCTCTGCGAGCTTTGACCATCCCAGGTTGGATCCCCGCAAACATTTCACAAGATTGTATTCAGCCTTCTCCTTCAGTCATATTCAAACTGGCCTGGAGCCCAAACCGGCCTCTACCCCTTCCCCACTGAGGGGCCTTGGGCAGGTCACTGTATAACCTGTGCCTCTCTGTCCCGATCTGTGACAGGGAGGTGATAACAGAGCCCGTCTCACACGGTTGTGGTCAGGGGTAAGAGGGACAAAAAAAGCAGAAGTGTGGAGAGCGGCTCTGGGCGTGCAGGTAGGAGTGCTCAGTATCTAAGTGGTTAACATGTGGTCAGGCTTTGTCAACTCCCCTTTTGTCTCCTCCTCCCCACACAACGTGCTCATTACCTGGGTCTGGGACCAAGGCTGACTCAATCCTTTATTAACCATTTCCTACTAAGCAGCCTGGATAAACACACAACCCAAGTCCACACATAATTTTGTGGAGATCAAAACATTCTCAAAAACAAACAAAAAACCCAGATATAATTGTATTGCTGGTAAAATAGTCTTTCTTACACAGTGGTATATATTCCTCGTTCAAGGACAAAAATCAAAATCTGTGGGACACTTGGGTGGCTCAGTTGGTTAAGTGTCTGCCTTCGGCTTGGGTCATGATCCCAGGATTCTGGGATGGAGTCCAGCATTTGGCTCCTTGCTCAGTGGGGCGCCTGCTTCTCCCTCTGCATGCCACTCCCCCTGCTTATGCACTCTCTTTCTCTGACAAATAAAATCTTAAAACAAAAACAAAAACAAAATCTGCTACAGACATTTACTCTATAAATAAATCCCAGTGTTTAGAATGTGCGGGGCAGGACAGGGGGCAGCCGGCAGTTCAGGGAGGGATGGACCTGGGTCCTGCTGCTTCTGCTCCTGAGAAGACCCAACAAAGACACAGAGTCCAGAAGAGGCTCCCCATCAAGGGACAGCAGTGATCCTCACGAACCAGAAACCCTCCAGTAGGACGGCAACAATCTTGAAGGCAGTGGTATTTAATGGAGCCAAAGGGAATGGAAATTCAGTAGAGCAAAGGCCCAGAGGCAAGAAATCATGCTCTCCAGGAAGAGAGGAGGGTTCTGCTTGGCCAGAGCCTTGCAAGCACGAGTGAAAATAAGGTGGGGAAAGCAGCTGAGCTGCAAATAGCTGTGGGTGCTATTACTTTGCCATTCCAGGTCTCTGTTTTCCCAACTGTAAAATGGGGATAACCATAGAAATCAAGTGCTTAGGGAAACCTCAAGGATTCATGAGATCATACCTGCTCTGAGGACGGGTCCTGGCACGATCGGCAGTTGCTGAGTGTGTCCGAGGACCCCTCCCTGATCCACATTTTGTAAGAGTGCCTCAGGAGAGACTTAACCCTTAAACATTTTTAAGCGTCATCAAATAAGCTAGATGCAGGAACACGTACTCTGCATCACCCATTAATGTTCTAGAGACATCAAAGTGTTAACTGTTACGACTAGAGGAGCCCATTTCTGGATTTACCTCAGAATGGAGCTCTTCCCTGCCAAGTTGTAGAAAGATCTGGATTCCTTACAAATGTGTCATTGATTAGGAGGCAATTATCCTAGCCTTTCTTGCTTCGCTTTGTTTCGTTCCATTCTGGCCTGTGCACGTCTGCTCATGTAACACTATGCCATCAAGTACACAGCTGTACTTACGAGGGTCACATTCAGCTCAGCGCTGCTGGTAGGACACTCAGGCCTGGGACCAGCTCCCACCCAAAGTCAGCAGGATGTGGTCACATCAACGGGACAGCATTTCCCCCTGTGGGAATCTCCAGGAGCACCCCATTTTCCCCAAGTTCCTTAATTGGTTCTTATGCCTCATATGGCTTGAAAGCACTATTCCTGAAGGAATCTTCATACTTTTACTAAGTGCCAAGGCTCCTGGTTGGGGGGGGGGGGGGGGGGTCAGTGTTACAGTGTTGCCATTTGTGCCAATGTGGAACAAGTGGCAACAAGGAAACCAATACATGAAAGTGAATGTTTTGAAACTTTGGAGGAAGGATTTAATGCCCAGACTTCATGTGATACATTGTATAAAGTATTTTCTACCCTCTGATGAACATACAGACTCAATCCCACACTCCCTCTTTGAGTTCCTGCCCTTTGGGAGGAAGAGAAGATCCTGGATGTCAACAGTAGATTCCATTCTGAATCCCGAGTATCTTCTTCCCTTTGGTGGGCTCCTGGATCGGCTAAATCGAAGGGCATCCTGTGATTGGGAAATGAGATCTTGTTTTATTTTGTTTTACAATGTTACCATATGCAACCACTTCTGTGATTCCAGATTTCCTTGATAGAAAATAAAATTGCATACCAAAGCTAATTTTTAAAAAAACATTGCAGCGATCTCAAAATGTGCATTCATTAAAAAAAAAAGTGACTTTCCCCTTACTGATTCAGTTTATAACAGATGAATGTTATAAACTTGAACTTATAAAAGAAGTTGTACACCATAATTATATCATAAAATAAATGTATACCCGTCAAACACTGCTATTGATCCCATGTACGATTTCATGCGGAGTGCCACCAATAAAGACACAAAGAACTTGAAGATAGTGGGGAGCCATCAAGGGCTGCTCCTGGCCCCCAGACCAGCTGTTGCAAACGGACCTGTGTCTGTACCTGATGTGTTCAGTTGTCATCTGTTAAATACTTGGGGGGGGGGGGAGTTTCTGCCTCAGGGGCAGACATGCCTCGCCTGGGGTGAGGGTGGGGGACTTCCTGGTGGAATGATCTTGGGCCCAGGATTGTATGTGGCAATATGCCCCCGTTGAAGCAGGAGTACAAGAAGCAGGCGTTGGAGGTCAGGCTCCCACGGACACCACGGGGCTCATATTTACCCAAATCCCATTCACTGCTCGGTGTCAGAAGAAAGGAGAAGGAGAGGCCTAAGCGACCTGGGCTCTTTAGTTTTTTGCTGAAAAGACTTTTCCCCCCAGCAATTAGGAAAGCCTAGGACTCAGTCACAGGCTCAGAGGTTCCTCATTCTTTTCATTTTGTTTTGCTTTGCTTTTGTTTGAAAACACTTCATTATTTTTTTTTAGCATACAGCTTTGGGCAAGTCCCCTCACTTCTCAGCCTCAATGTCCCCATCCAGACGGGGAATGATGGCTCACCCCTACCTAAAAGGATGGCCATTGAGGAATTAAATGCAGTAATGGGTGAAAGATCCTTCCCACGGTGCCCAGCACAAGGTGGGTACCAGCTCGACCGATGCTGATATTACCATCATGCACCTGCTTGCCAGATCCACCTCCTGGTTTGCGAAGGGAAGGCGGAGCAGGTGAGGGGCCTGGCAGACCACAATGGACAGGTGAGCTCCTTCTCCCTCGCCCACACTCCCTGGCCCAAGAGCCGCAGAGCCGAAGGGTGCTGCTCTGGAGAGTAGACATCGTTTCAGGGGACGGGGCCTTGCTCTCAGGTTATCACCCACGGAGGAATGTGGGCACCATCTCTCTCTCCCGGGCCGCCCCACCCTCTGCCCGCATTCCCACTCCCACGGCCCTCTGCTCCTCCCAGGCTTCATTCCTGCCTCCGCCTCGTCTCCCTGTCCCCCGCTTCTCCCTCCATGGGAGGGTCCAACCAAGTCTGAGAACAACCCATCAGAACCCACCCACCAATCCAAACGGCCCCACGGCGGGTGGAAAGGTGCAGGAGGCCAAGACCCTCCACATCAAGTTCAAGCAATTCCTCTTCCTGGTGGCCCGCCCAGGCCAGCCGCTTTCTCTTCTCTCTGGGTTTGAGGGGCAGATGAGAGATCCAAGCCAGAGGCTGCCAAGGTGAGTACGAATGGTTTGGAATCAACTGAACCAGAGCCGTCGACGCCATGTGGCAGAGCCTCAGAAGTGTGTATGACTAAGGAATATTCCTTTTCTTCTCCAGATGTGTGAATGATGGACGATAGATCAGAATAAGCAGCCAGCAGGCAAATAGGCACGGGGAGCAATGGTTTCCCATTGGCAGCACAGGGCGGGCGGTGGGGCAGGGAAGAAATTGGCAGGAAGACGCTGGGGAGAGCATTTGAGACCAGAGAGTGTCAAAGCCAGGAGGCCCCAAAGGATGGCCAGTGAGTCATCACTGGTGAGGAAGCAGAGGCCCAGGGAAGACAGATGAGTTGCCCAGGTTTTCCAGTCATCAGTGCTAGGGGTCCTTCTCAAATTGGGGCTTCTGGTTCCTTCTCCAATGTTCTTTCCCCACGCCAACCCTATCTCTCCCTCTAACACAGCAGACACATCATACCAACTGAGGCATGAACGAAAAACACACATTTCCCACTTTGCAGCACCTCCTGCTGGGTGGAGGACCAGGCTCCAGAGGGGTCCAAGCAAATATTTGGGAGTCCCGGGCAGGTCCTGAGAAAAGCAAAGTTTGAGCAGATCCTTGAAGATGGTAAGCAGCCCTTGGGGGGCAGGTCATGGGGGCAGGTGGGAGTGAGGGGCTGCTGGCCTGAGTTGAGTGCAGGCAGATTCCTAAAGGCTGTGGGCAAATAACCCTCCCTAGGGTTCAAGACCAAGGTCAGGGGTGGCTGGCCAGGGCTGAATCCAGCACCCTGCCAAGCACACGCTCCCAGTAGCTCCCGTGTTCTAAGCATCTGGGGCCTGGCAGCTCCTGGGCAGCCTGGAGTGCGGGAAAGCAGGGCGGAGGCCCCCTCCACCGTACCTCTGGCAGGCTCCAAACACACCCTTCCTGTTGTGACAGCTCTGTTTTCTGTGCTACTGGTTCCAGCCCGTGGCTGGGGTTTCAGATTGCGCTCACTGAGGCCAACCAGAGTATCACATGGGTCCAGGGAGAGCCTGTCCGCCTACCTGCCCGCCAGACCAGGCTTGGGTTAATTATAGGTCATGCCATTCCCACCGTGTGTCCACAGTGGCACCAGAGCCAGGCCCTCCCTGGGACCAGGTCTTGGGGGAGAGCCCCCACTCCTTCATTCATGGGTCCATCGGCCTACAAGAAGCACCTACTGGGACAGATCTTGGGCTGGGCACCCAGGGAGGATCCAAGGGCTGGGGTGGCCCTGGCTTCTCCCAGCCCCCAGTAATAATCATGGCTACCACCCAAGCCCTTTCCATGGTGACAGGCCCCATGAGGTTGCTTTGTATGTAGCAGCTCCCAACGATCCCACTTTGTGCTTGGGGAAACGGAGGTTCAAGAGGCAGTGACTTGTCCAAGGTCACCCAGCTCTTGTGTGGCTCCCAAAGCATGCCTTTCACACTCCCCCAGACCATGCAGAGTCTCCCAGAAGAGAGAGCACAGGGAGAGCAGGGGTTGTGTCCCTGGTCTGGGGGCCTGCCTGAGCATGGGCTTGGAGCCCTGCCAGATGTCAGAGGCTGCTTCTGGGCGTTTGCTCTGTGGTGCTCTCTCCAGAACTTTCCTGCTGTGGCACCTGCTGACTATTCCTTACCGGCTGATGGCTGACATGTCTTCCCAGACAAATACCACTCCTCCTTGGAGGCCCTCCTCTGGACACTTCCAGAAGACCTCCCACATAGCCCCCTCCCTCTTTGGAAACTGCTTTCTGAGAGCCCAGAGGTCTTCTCTTGCAATTATTCTGCTCTCTTCATTTGTCAAATTGCAGGGTGGACTTTTTTTTTTTTTTTTAAGTCCGTGGGCCTGTCCTTCGCAACCAGACCCGAGCAGCCATGCCCACGCCTGAGAGTAGGGAGCAGTCCAGGAACAGATTTAAACCTCCCACTGTGGGGTAGGAATTACCTTCCCCATTTACAGAGGAGAAAAGTGAAGTTCAGAGAATGTGGGGCATTGCCACATGTCCCTGACTTGAGGAAGGGAGGGGTGATGGCAGGATATGTAGCAGCCGTTTCTGCCTAGCATCTGTGAGTGTGAGAGCCTGGTGGCTCTATGGTGGGCCCAACCCAGGCCTCTCAGGGCCCCATAGCCCCCTACCCCAGGCACAGTTTGCCACCCAAGCCCTTGATATACAGATGTGTAAACCTCTTGCCCACAGCACCAGGCATGGTAGGAAACTCAGCCAAAGCCCCTGGAGCCCTTCCTGTGGCTCAGGCCTCTGGAGAGAAGAACCATAGAGAAGAACCATAGAGAGGGGAGATACGCGGTTTCCAAAGGAGGAACATCTTCAGTGCCCTAGAGAAAAACAGTGATTTCTTTCTTTCTTTTTTTTTTTTAATGAATAGACTTTTTTTTTTTTTTTTAGAGTTTTAGGTTCACAGAAAGACTGATCAGAAGGTACAGAGATCCCCCATCCACATTTCCCCCGCCAAGATTTCCTCACTATTTACATCCGTATTGGTGTCCTATATTTGTTATCGCTGAGGAACCGACGCTGTTACACACAAAAAGGCAGTCTGCAGTAGGCTACACCCTGTCACACGTTCGATGGATTTGACCAACGCGTGATGACATGGGTCCATCTTACCATGTCATACAGAATACTGTCACTGCCCCAAAAACCCTCCGTGCGCCACCGTCCCTCCCTCCCTCCATCTCCTGGCAACCACTGGTCTTCCACTGTCTCCATGGTTTGGTCTTTTCCAGAATGTCATGGGATGAAACCACACAGTAGATAGCTTTTTCAGACTCACTTCCTTCACTTAGCAATATGCATCTACATTTCCTCTGTGTCTTTTTGTGATGCGATACCTCATTTCTCATTATTTTCTTACTGTGATAACATTCCATTATCTGGATGCAACGCAATGTATCCAGTCAGCCACTAAAAGGACACCTTGGTAGCTTCCAAGTTTTGGCAATTATGAGTAAAGCTGCTGTGAGCATTCGTGTGCAGGTTTCTGTGTGAACCTTGTCAACTGGTTTGGGTGGGTACCAGGAAGCGGCAACACAGGTGTATTGTTCAGTGGGCGGCGACTTCGTATTTATAGACTCTTGTGCATAGCACTGGTGACATCAGAAAAAGCACCTGTGATCAGTTTGGGTAAATACATGTGGAGTTCTATGAAAATGGTCATAAGAACCATATTCAAGCCATGGGGGGTGGGGAGGGAGGGGTGGAGAGGGAGAGTGATCCCATGTTGGGGAGAAAGGTGAGCCTAAGGGAAGCGTGGAACACCAACTGACTTGCAGGGCGTAGTCCCCGAGCCCTGAAAGGTCAAGGGCAGGCAGAGGAAGGGGCAGGGACTGCATCCAAAAATGGCTTCAAGCCTCCAGGACATGGTGTTTTCATTGGGCATCAGGAAGGAGCAGAATTTCAGCAGGTGGAGGGGGGAACGGAGGAGCACGCCCGCACCAGGCTATGGGCACAGCCTGAACTTCGGTCAAGACAGTGTGAGGGCCCTGGGGGGTCACGGACGACTGGGAAGGGGCTGCCTGGAGGTGCACCTGTATTTGTAGATGGGAAAGCCACTCCAGGCCAAGCGGTAGGCAGGGCCGCGTGCTGGTAGGGGAGCTGAGGCTCCAGAGATCCTCTCAAACTAAGGGGACTCCTGGGTGGCTTTTGGCTGAAATTTTCCATTGTCCTCCTGTTTGTTTCCTTTCTTTCTCAAAGACTTTCTGTTTGGGCTCCCTTGCCCCGAGATATGAGACATAGCACCCTCCTGGCCGGAAGTGAGTGTTGTCACTCGGACACGCCCCTCAGCTTTTGTGGCTGTGACTCAGCCTTCACCGTGCCCAGCACTCTGCCAGCCCTTGACCTTTCAGGGCTCGGGGGACTACTCCCTTGGCACCTGTCCGCAGCCTGGCTCCACCCGGCTGCTCCTCCCCGAAGCAGGTGGGTGGGACCTCGAAACTGCCTGCCCAGGGGCCGGCCAGTGGGAATGGAGGCGGGACCCAGCCACAAAGACAGTGGTCATCGCCATGGAGGAGAGCCGGAGAGCAACCACCTGGAAGGTGGGGATGACTGTCACCCTCACGTCACCACACACACTGAGCAAACAAGGAAGCAGACGCTGAGAGGCAAAGGAGCTGGGAGCCCACGGCAAGTGAGGGGACAGGGATTCTCCCAAGGACTTGGATTCCACAGCCAAGCTTTGAAGTTGGGGCTGGTGAGCACCAGCTACATACTGGACACTCTTGGGGGCACTGGGGAGGCTGTGGTGAATGAGATGAGCCCAATTCATCCAGTGAGCGGAAAATCCACTCTTGGGACCCTGGAGTATGGCCCATCCTCTCCCTGCTGGCCAGTATCCAGGCACATGCTGGCACATGCACGCTGCTGGCCGCCCTCTACCTGTCCGGAAATGGCTCTTTCCTCTTTTCCAGAAGCACCAGATCAAAATTCTAGATTTTGCTGAGGGGAATTTCCTAGAGGCTCAGAGGGAGAAAGGCCCTCCCTAAAAGCCACCTGCTCCAGCCTTCTCCATGCTGCCTCCTTTCTACCACACCCTGGGGAGTTGTACTCTCTCTGGGACAGGATGCTCACTACCTCATAAGATGAGACCATTCCAGAATAGGCAATGCTAACAGAAAAGCCCTCCCTGAGTGGAACTAACTTCTACCTCCTCACTCCTTCTGCCCTCTGAGACAACCCCCATAACATATCCATTACCTGTGACCCCTCTTCACCTTACAGCCCTTCGAATACTTGTGTTATCCTTCAATCTTCTCTTCTTAGGAGTACAGTTCCTCAGATTTTAAACGATTCCTCAGACACTGTCTGATCTTGTTCTGGCTTGCCGGCCCTGACACCTGCCACTCTCGCACTGTCCAAAACTGCTTCACCAAGTGACCACTGAAGACATGCAGGACAGAATGTCACCCTGATCTCACGTTCTGCCTCATCGCAGCCTGGGGATGGATGGCAAAGGCCTGGGCAGGAGGAGCTGTATGGATGGAGGGTGAGGACAGTCACAAGTGAGCAGACCCCTGAGTGTCCTCCGGCCAGTCATCCACTTGTCATTCATCCAGTTCCTGCTATTGCCAAACCAATGCCAGCTGGAGGCTGGGGTGGCGACCAGCACTTTGAGGCAGATGGAAGGCTCATCAGGAAAGGATTGTCAGGAAATCTTCTCTAAGAGGAGAGGGCCAGGGTGCCCCAAATGGTAAGATGGAGCCAGCCCACAACAAGCAAGGAGAAGAAAATTCCAGGTAGAGGGGACGGCCAGTGCAAAGGCCCTGAGGCACTCAGAGGCCACTGTGGCTCCAGCAAAATGAACAGGTGCAGAAGGGAGAGGGTGATGGGAGACGAGGCCAGAGAGGCGAGGAGTTGGAGTTTCTTCTAAGTGCCGGGGGCCGTTCCTTTGGAGAGCATTAGGCCTCAGACATGATCTGACTTATGCTTTACATTTTAGGAGAAAGGAGAGACCAGTGTAGACAAGAGCTGTCAGTAAGGGCTTTGCGGAAGAGTCAGTGAAACCGTCCACCATGGAATTAAAGATAAGTCATCATCTCTTACCAGCAGTGACAAATGCATTCCTTTCGTGTGGTTTGTCTCAAGAAGACCCACGCGTGTCCCGTAAGCCTGGGAAAAGATGCTCCACATCGCTGGTCATCAGGGAAATGCAAATCAGAGTCAGAGGGAGATGCCGCTTCACATCGCCAAGGACACTGTCGGTGGGAATGCAAAACAGCACAAACCGGCTTTGCAAAATGGCTTATTCGCCTGTGATCTAGGGATTCTGCTAGATACCCACCCGTGAGAAACGAAAACATTGGTGCATGCGGAGAGTGTGTGCAAATACCCAGAGCAATGTTACTCGCACAGCTAAGGAGCCAGAACGACTCACAAGCCCTCAGCTGCGTGTTGGGTAAACACCACGTGCTCTCTGCCCCCACACGCTGGGATACCATTTGGCGGGAAAAAGGCACGAGAGGCCAGCATGTGCTCCGACCTCAAACACATGACGCTAAGTGAAAGAAGCTAAACATGAAGACACACAGCGGGCAGGACTCACACGGAATGTCCAAAAGAGACCCATTTGTAGAAACAGAAAGTAGGTGAGCAGTTGTCCGAGGTCCGGAGTAGGAATGGGGAGTTACTACAAGCAGGCACGGGGGATGGGGTGGGGGTGGAGATGTTCTAAAATTGGCCTGCGGTGACGGTTGCACAACTCTGTACATTTGCCAAAAAATCACTGAATTGTATGTACACTGAAAAGGCGTGTTGATGGTGTGTACATCACACCCCGACACAACAGCTCAAGGAGTTTCTCCTCCAGCCCCCACTGGATTTTATGCTCCACGATGGCAGGGATGGGCCCATCTTTCTTAGCAAAAGGTACCCCAGCACCTAGAGCAACTAAGTACACGGTGAGGATCCAGTGACTCTGGCAGAATGAATGAACAAAAGCCATTAAAACGATCATCTTTAGTTGAGCGTGCAGCCCCTCGGAAGCTCCCTGCCTTTCTTCTCCCCCTCATCTCCCTACTGGAAAGACTCAACTACACGGCTGATCCATGTCCTCCCTGTCATGCTGCGACCGTGCACTCCCAGGTTGTGAAGTCCCAGGGCACCCCCAGGTCTCAGCTCCGTGACCCCAGGCAGCGCTCACTCCTGGCCTCACAGAGATGCCACACCCTGCCTGTGGGCTAGCCTTTGCCTTCAGGCCACCTGCTGGGGTAGCGTTCCTGTCTCTATGCTGATGGCCCTCAGTTCTGTGTCACAGTCCAACCTCAGCCCCTCAGCTACCAATGGGACAACCCACTGGCCTGTCCCCAACACTAAGTTTGATGTCTCTAAAACAGAAGGTCCTCCTTGCCCTGAGCCCTGCTCCCCTGCAGAGGCCCTGCCATGAAGGAACCCTCCAGAAACACAGGCATCCTCCCTGACACCTCTCTCCCACTTCCTCACTCATCCCCCCACCGCCCCCGCTCACCAATCGGGTCGATGCTACTTCCAAGCATCTCTTTTCTCTCCAGGTGCCACCTTCCATCATCTAGATGACAATTCTCCAAGCTGTTCTCCTTGCAGGGACCAGAGCGACCTTCTTAGAGGTTAGGATGCTGTTGGTTGGAAGCCTCAGGAGCCACATCTAGATAGCTCAGGCTAACAGCACAGAGCGGAAGGAGACTGGGGTGTTTTGTGCAATGGAAGGAAAGAATTGAACGGTCGGGACTAGGGAGAGGAAGTCACGGGGCAGCCCCAGACCTCGGCCTTCGAAGCTCATGGTCCTTCTCTCAAGGGGCCTCCACCTCGGCCACTCAGCCTCGAAGTCCCTCTGCTCCGGTTTCCACTGGGCCAGCTTGGCTGAGGGGCCCAGTTGGAGCATCAGAGCACTTTCCAGACCCGCCAGAGAAATCACCTGGGCCTAGCGGCCAGCCCTCCCAAAGCCCAGCGCAGCTCCCAGGCCTCCCTCGATCCCAAGCATCCGTCCTGACGCAACCGGGACAGCTGGCGCCCCCCACCCTCAGCTCCCCCAGGCCCTTCGCGGCGTCTCCCCGAGCAGCCTCAGTGTCCGCCCTCCAAGTCACAGCATTTCTCACCGGCCTTGGCGTTGTTCCTTTCTCTGCTCTCTCCCCTGGAGGAGGAACCACGCAGAGCGAGGACCTGCCCGTCTCGTTCACGGCTGCACCCCAGCGCCCATCACACAGCAGCTGCCCCTCCAGCGTGGGGTGGCTCGGTGGGAAAGCAGGGAACTCCACTCGCTGGGGAGAGGCTCCTGTCTGGGACATCCTTGTACAAACAAGAGTTTGCCTGCAAGTCGGCTTTCCTATGGATTTATTTTCATTCTCGTTCTGAAAGATCTGATTTTGTTTTTAAAGATTTTATTTACTCATTTGACAGAGAGAGCACAAGCAAGGGGAGTGACAGACAGAGGGAGAGGGAGAAGCAGGCTCCCCCGCCGAGCAGAGAGCCCGATGCAGGACTCGATCCCAGGACCCTGGGATCCTGACCTGAGCCGAAGGTGGATGTTTAACTGGTGGAGCCACCCAGGCGCCCCCTGAAAGCTCTGATTTTGTTTTAGCTAGTCCAGGACTTAATAAGCAGTGCCCTTCTCACTATTCCCTCACAGAGAATCGTGACACGGAAGCAGTATTTTCTCACGGCCGCGACAGACATGGACCGTGACGAACTGCTGACCCTGAACGATGCGGGGGTTATGGGGGCCAATAACCCCCCTCCTGCCCGGCAGTTGAAAATTCACCTACACCTTTTGACTCTCCAAAAACTTAACTACTAAGAGCCTACCACTGACTGGGAGTCTTACCGCTAACCAAAACAAGTTGATGAACAAATCGTATACGTTCTGTGTATTATACACTGCAGTCTTACAATATTGTAAACTAGAGAGAAGAAAACGCTATCAAGAAAACTGTAAGAGAAAACACATTTACGGTACTGTACTGACTGGAGAAAACCCACCTGTAACTGGACCCGCACACTTGGAACCCGCGTTGTTCAAGGGTCCACTGTACTTTACTCAACTTGCTTTTCGTGATGTTTACTTAACTCTGTACTTTCAAGGTTCAAACCCCTTTCTCACATACGCCCCCTGCTGGGGAACTGAGAATTGCTCCAGGCTCTGAAGCTCCCCCTCCCAGGTGTGCAGAAGCCACTCCCCCACCCCTCACCTCCCACCTGCCCACCCTAGGTTCACCTCCTCAGCTCTCCCCTGCTGTGCTTCCCTCCAGCCTCTTCCCACCTCGATTATCCTTTGAACCACCCCCCAGACCCACATCTCAAGAACAATAACCTTGTCACTCCTCAAAAACATTCAATGGCTCCCTAGTGTCTATGGAACTGATCCAAATCCTTTAGCCTGGCATCCAATATCCTTCATGATATGGCCCTGAACCATCTTTCTGAAACTACACCTCCCTATTCCCCTGCTTTCCATGCAGTTTCTACTCATTCTTTAAAGGGCAGCTCAAGCTGCTCCTCCTCCAGGAAGCCACCCCAGATCACCACGACTGGAACATGTGCTGTCCCAGCCACTTCTCTAGCCCTGAGCCTATGCTGCCTTTTTCATGGCTGCATACGCCTTGTCTTTACAAGAACTAGCCTGTGAACTCCTTGAGGGCAGCCACCGAGTCTTAAAACAGAAGATGTAGCAAACATGTTAACCGCTGGTGATTTGGCACTTTCGTGGCCATTCCCTTCCCTTCCTCCTGATGGCCACGTGAGGCAGGCGGGCACAGGTTATGATCCCCACCCCCCCGACCCCAGCAGATGGGGAAACGGAGCTCAGAGAAGCTACGTGACCGCTCACAGTCACACAGCGAGCAAGCAGGAGGGCCCGGACAGAGCTGGTTCCTCCACTGTCCAGCTCTGTCGTTGTCCCAGTACCCCTGCAGTCTCCCACATCCCAAACCTTGTCTATGGAGAGTGACGGCCAATATTTGTCGATTATAATCTTTCATTTCCGTCCCTGGATACAGTACTGCTGCCACAGTGACCCAGTGTTTCTTTGTCGAAACGGGCCCCGCAGCAGATGGCCCCCTGGGCTGGAAAGAGCGGGAAGTCAGTCACATTGGCCAGGTCCCAGTGGAGCCCTTGCCCTTCACGAGCTGTGTGACCTTGGGAAGCTCCCCCTCCCCATGAGGGACCGGGCAGCATCCTGGGGCTCTCCAATTAGATGCTGGGATACTTTTTATTATTTTTATTATTTAGTAGGCCTTTAAGGCTTTGTGAGAAAACAGCCTATAAGCTAAGTAACGACTCGGCTGCCTCCCCCCACAGGAAGGGGGGCACAGAGTTCCTGTGCGGAGGTGCCCAAGGCCAGCAACCCCCTCACCCGTTCTTCCTTCACCACTCACCACCTGCAGCACCGAG
Organism: Lutra lutra; assembly: GCF_902655055.1. Classification (NCBI taxonomy): domain Eukaryota; kingdom Metazoa; phylum Chordata; class Mammalia; order Carnivora; family Mustelidae; genus Lutra; species Lutra lutra. Next base: position 138,817,220 of record NC_062285.1, read on the forward strand.
AGAAATGGGTTTACTTGTTCTCCAAGGTTAAACAGGGCCTCTGCCGACCTTGGGGAAGAGGTCAATCTTTTTTTTTTTTTTTTTAAAGATTTTATTTATTTATCTGACAGAGAGAGATCACAAGCAGGCAGAGAGGCAGACAGAGAGAGAGGAGGAAGCAGGCTCCCTGCTGAGCAGAGAGCCCGATGCGGGGCTCGATCCCAGGATCCTGAGATCATGACCTGAGCAAAGGCAGCGGCTTAACCCACTGAGCCACCCAGGCGCCCCAAGAGGTCAATCTTAACACTCAGCCACATCGAAACAAATGAAGTCCGCCACGTGAAAGCCGTCCACGTTCTCCGTGGTCTCGTGTTCTCCCCACCAAGCCGGGAGCGGCGATCGCCCCTGGCCTGGAGGCTGGAGGGAGGGCCACCACAGCAGTGTGGGACGCTCAGCAAGAGGGTGAGAAAGAGGTGACACAGGGAGGTTGGGTGAGTGTTGGGGTACGGGGGGCCTGAGGAGGCGGGGCTCTGCTCCAGCCTGGGCGCTGTCAGGCAGGGGACATCCCAGTAACTCTCATCCGGGGCCCCTGGCTGGCTCAGTCGGTTCAGCATGTGACTCTTGATGTCGGGGTCATGAGTTTGGGCCCCACACTGGGCACAGAGCTTACTTAAAACAAAACCAAAACCAAACCTTCGTCCACAGGGAGGGGCCTGAGGAAGCCGGGCAGGGAGGTTTGGTCCTTCTGTGGCCTGAATGATGTTCACGCTGTCGTCCGCATTCGGTGATGACCAAGGGGTCTTGTCTTTCTCTTGATTATCAGGCGGAGTGGCCTTGTCTGGTGTTGGTATCTTGTACTGTTGTTTACCTTCTGAGTGAGGACACCAAGCTGTGAGGACTAGGCCCACTCCCAGCTGCCAGGGCCACTTCCTGCTTTTCATGGGCAATGTCAGAGGACAGAAGTCGTCTGGTCTCGCCAGCTGGAACAGCTCCTGGTACCCGCATTTTAAGATGTCTTCTCCTCACCACTGGCTGGCTGGCTGTGGACCCCCAGGCTAGCAGGGTCTAAGGCTGGGACAAAAGGAGAATGAGGCAGCCACAGGCCTCTGCTCCGTGTGTGTGTGTGTGTGTGTGTGTGTCTGTGTGCGCGCACGCGCGTGTGTTGGGGGGTGGCACCTGGAACTCAGCAGTCCAGCTCGCTGTTCCAGCCACTATGGGAATCAGGCCTGGGTGTGAGCTGCGGTGGCTGGGCCTTGCCCAGAGTCCTCAGCCACAACAGGGGAGAGCCCCCCCAGGCAGGAGGGAGCCCCCATGGTTCCCTCTCCCCAGGAGGCATCCGGCTACCAGCAGCTGATGCCTCAGGTGTGCTCTTGGGAGAAGCAGCTCAAGGGGAGTGGTGGGGGGGGGGGACCTGGAGGCAAATGGGGGACAGGGGAAGGAGCAGGGGCAGAGGTGACACTGGGGACCAAATGCAGGAGACAGAAATCACAAAGACTCAGTTGGAACTGGCAGGTGAGGGAGGGGGAAGCACTGAGAACAGCCTGAGTCTGACACCAGAGGCACCAAGCACCGGCAGGGCCTGGACAGTACAGGTCACAGGCATCGTGGGGCCATTACTGCCTGGTAGGCAGGGAGTCCCCCCCCAACCCGTCCCAGCAATCATATTCACGCATAGTGATCATTTTACCCAAAACCCCCCAGAAAACCCTGGTTTTCTCCGAAGCATCTGATTTGGCAGGACGCTGAGGTGAGAGCTAAGCAGAGAATGGGGCTGCTCCTGGCTGGGACTGGGGCCACCGTGTGGGGCAGTGGATGCCTAGAGGAGAGGCAGGAGGTGTGACCCTTCCAAGGACCCACTCCAGATGACACCGGCACCATGAGCCTTCATCGTGAGGCTGGGTGGGCTGAGGCAGCAAACCTGACAGAGAACGAGGTGGGTCACTGGTCCCCAGGTGGGCTAGTCCTCTGGACCTCACTCTTCTCTTACCCCCTGTACTGGTTTTCCATGGCCACTCTAACAAATTACCACAAATTAGATGGCATGAAACAACAGAAATTTGTTCTCTCACAATTCTGGGGGCCACAGTCTGAAGTTAAGGTGTTGTCAGTGCAGGCTCCTGCTGAGGGGGGCTTCTGGGGGAAGAGTCTGTTCTGGTCTCTCTTCTAGCTTCTGGTGGCCGCTGGCTTGCCTGGCGCTCCATAGCGAGGGGCGGCCTCAGCCCCGTCTCTGCCTCTGTCCTCACGTGGCCTTCTCTGTGTGACTGTGTCTTCTCTTCTGATAAGGACACCAGTCATTAGACTTAGGGCCCACCCTAAACCCGAGAGGATTTCATCTTGAGATCCTTAACTCATCCGCCTACAAAGACCTATCTCCAAATAAGGTCACATTCCAAGGTCCTGGGTTGGCATGAAATTTGGAGGGGCTCCATCCAACCCACTACACCGCCAAGAAGCCTCGTCATTGGTGTCCCTTGAGGTTGAGGCTCTGAAGAGGACGTCCCCGCAGAAGTAGGCCCAGGGACCAGGTCCAAAGCCCTGTGTGGCTCTGGGGGCTACACGGCGGGTGTAAGGGGCTCCGAGGAAGCTGCCGCTGCCAACCACTGGGCCACCATCCTGGCCAAGCCTCCAGGATCCCAGTGAAGATGGCCACGAGGGCCCCACTGGCCCCTGTCACCACATTTTGTGGGGCACACCTGGATCCCCCCGCCCAAGAGGCTGCTGCCATTGATGGTCAGTGAGGCCCACTACACATCCGCGAGGGCACACGGCCACCCGAGCCATCTGCCCGGCCACCTTTGAAGCCGCATTCAAGCTACGGCTTCTTCATCCCTGAACCCCGGAAGCAGGCTTTGCTCAGGACTTTGCAGTCTCCGAAGATCCAGAAAGAGGATGAGGGCTCCGACTGGAGTTACCAGACAGCATGTTTACATGAGAAAAATCAAGGGAGCTGAACTTGAAGATGGAAAAAAAAATGTGGACAAGTGGGAGGCAGGGGAAACCTGTGGCTCCCTACAGGGGACCCCGCAGTCCCCTAGGTTGTTTCTGCTCAAGAAGCACCAGCCATGGGGGGAGTGAGCGGGAGATGGACTGCTTTGAATGCTCCAGGCACAAAAGTATGGAATTGCTATTTTTAACTTCAAAGTATAGGAGATACAATATGGTTCACAGGCTGGGACAGATCAGGGAACATAAGAATACATCGTCTTCCCAAATGAGAAACAGGAAGCGAAATTTGAATGATGCTCCTGTTGCCTCACAAAGGATCCTGAAATAGCCGGAGGGTGGTCTGCTTGGGCACAGCACCTGTTAAATGACACAGTGGCCACCTTGTGGGTGCCTGGTCACTGAGCAGAACCAGGTGCTGGGCCTCAAGGCAGGCTGGCCAGGGTCCCTGCAGCCAACCCTTCCTGAGAGCCTGATGCTGGGGAGACCAAGGGCCTGGGGCTGGGAGGAAACACAGCCTCCAGCTGGCTGGGGGAGGCATGGGAGCTGGAAATGGTCCTTGGAGGAAGACAGATGGTCCAGGGAGAGAAAAGTCAGGTGAGTTTGGGGCTGGTGGACAAAGCATGTGCGGACGGCCTCCTGAATCCTCCCAAGGACAAGAGACTTTGCCTTTTGGGGAGTGCGTCGAAGGACCACCGCACACTGGGAGAAATGGACGCTAGTAAAAAATATAGATAGATAGATATGTAGATATCTATATCTAGATATCTAGATATCTAGATATCCTGCTGGCCTGAGGTTGAAGCCTGACGGGACGGGGTGGGGGTGGGGCTGCAGACTGAGACCAGTGGGAGGCTCGGCAGGGGTCCGGCGGGGGGCCAGGGGAAGGAGGAGGCTGAGTGAGGAGGCTGTCAGCAGGCTTAGGGACCGTGGGGTGGGGAGGGGAGACATTTAGGAAGATACTGTGGTGTTCCCAGCTTGCACACCCACCAGGGAATACTGGGGAGCAGCCCGTTGGGGAAGCAGGCAAATGACGAATGTGCTCTGGAAAAAATAAAGTCAAACAAAAAAAGAATCCTTGTGAAAATGACCCTCAGAGTTTGGAACCCGCCCTTCCAGCCCCCATCGAAAGGGAAAAAAAATAACGGGAGCTGATAAGAAAGCAGAAAGTGTCATCCTGGACGATTCCAAAGGCGGGGACCACTCCGTGATGAATAGCGTTTACAATCCATGAATTTCCGTGGCCTGCTTCGGACATCGCCCGCTTCCCACCCCTGTGTGTTCTGGAAGTCTTCAGAGGAAACATCTGCCCCAGAACATGACATCACCGATGTGACAGTCAGTGTTGGACAGAATCTCTCTAGCAGACCCCGCCTTCACCTAGCAACCTGCACGTCGGCAAACTAACAACTTCACTCCTGAGGTGATGGCGTTGCCCTTTGTGCTCAGATCGAGGTCAACCTTCCCAGCCGGGGACTCCACCCGGCTCCCAGAGACCCCGAGAACAAATCAAAAACAACACGACTGAGAAGCTGGGTTGGAGGACGTCGTGGCTGGAAAAGCCATGGGCCGGAGCCAGGGGTGGAGGCCCTCTGCCCCGCGGACTGCGCCCCTCCTGGGTCAGGAGACGTGTCGGAGTCGCAGCGCCCGTGGGGCGGGCCGGACCCGCGGCTGTAACACTGGTGACTTCTGAAACGGATATAATTAATCTCCTTCTATACACCAACCAGCCAAGGTCCAAAGATCCCCTGGCCAGCCTCGGGACGAGCTCATAAATGGCAGAGCCAGGCTTGGAGCCCAGGTCTGACTCAAGGTCAAAGCTACACCCGCCATGAACGTTAGACCTCAGATCAGGCCATGGAGGTGGCACAATCTCAGGCTTGCAGGGACACCACAGACAAGTCCCCTCAAACTGCAATTCATGTGAATGCCGGCTGAGTGCCACTTGCGTCACACCTCTCTCTCTCTGTCCTACCACCTAAAGGGCCCTTTTCCCCAGTTGGCCGTGAAACCGCGTTCAACACATGTGAGCACACAGACACACGTGACAGGACGTATAAACCAGACATATGTCCACACACGGGTACAAGGAAGACTTCTGTCAGCATGCCATGTCCTCAGTACACCACCAGGAGACCAAACCCTAGTACTAGCATCACAACAAGACAGGTGGGGAGTTTTTTGGTTTTTGTTTTTTTTTTCAGGTGGGAAGTTTTTTTGTTTTGCCTTTTTTAAAAAAAAGATTTTATCTATTTGACAGAGAGAGAGAGACAGGGAGGGAGAGAGAGCACGCCGAGCAGGGAGCCTGATGCGGGGCTTGATCCCAGGACCCCAGGTTCATGACCGGAGCCGAAAGCAGACGCTTAACTGACTGAGCCACCCAGGCACCCCTCAGGTGGGGAGTTTTAAAGATAAATTCAAGACAGTGACCGAAGCAGCAGTGAACAGTGTCAAGCATGACCATCAGAAAAAGGCTCTTTCTAGAAGGAGCCCGCCTCTCGGGGGTTCCTGGCATGCATCAGTTACTCTGCCCTACTGACTCAGGGCTTCCCAGATTCTCCTCCACCTCACTCGGTGTCCAGGGCGGCTTCACGTCAGCACTGCACCCCTGGAGCTGGGCCCGGCTGCCAGCTGCCAAAGACGCTTACCTCTGGTCTGCGGCATCCCCGGATGCTGCTGTCCGCTGGGCCACACAGTGGGGACCGTCTGGGCCCATCTGACAGACTCACCTCCAAAATCGAAGTGACAGAAACTGATCTCTTCCGACAGCAGCGAGACAACGGCCTCTGTGAGGACAGATTACTGACACACAGTCCCGGTTGCCAGTCTTCCTCCGAGTCACAGTTAGAGGGAGTGACACCGAAACAGCCATCGGGCTAAATATCTTGCTTTCTCACAGCACCATGACTCTGTGAGACAGTCAGCTTTCGTTCTTTAGTCAGCGCAGTATTTTTAAAATGTGAACACTTTGTAATAAACTCAGTTGGACGCTGAGGCTGTTAGTCTCTGGAAAGAGCTGGTTTCAGGCACTTGTGAATCGGTTCTTCCAGCCCTGATGAAATGGAAATGGGGTGTTGTGATTTATAATAAGAAATATAGGGACGTCTGGGGGGCTCAGTCGGTTAAGCATCTGCCTTCAGCTCAGGTCATGAACCCAGGGTCCTGGGATCGAGCCCCGCATCGGGCTCCCTGCTCCTTGGGAAGCCTGCTTCTCCCTCTCCCACTCCTCCTGCTTGTGTTCCCCTCTCTTGTGTGTCTCTGTCAAATGAATAAATAAAATCTTTTAATTAAAAAAAAGAGGGACGCCTGGGTGGCTCAGTTGGTTAAGCAGCTGCCTTCGGCTCAGGTCATGATCCCAGCGTCCTGGGATCGAGTCCCGCATCGGGCTCCTTGCTCAGCAGGAGCCTGCTTCTCCCTCTGCCTCTGCCTGCCATTCTGTCTGCCTGTGCTTGCTCTCTCTCCCTCTCTCTCTGACAAATAAATAAAATCTTTAAAAAAAAAAAAAAAAGAAAGAAAGAAAGAGATTTGGTCTTTGTCTCTGTTCCTGTCACACAGTTCCTAAAACCCCTGTCCTTTCCTTTCCAAGAGCGATAGGGACCGCTCTTTGTTAGAATACTTAGTTTTGTCCCCCGTTCCTGAAATAGCCCCGGGTAGTAAAAGAGAAACAGGTGTCTTCTGTTATTCCTAACAAGCCCCTTTCAACCGAGCCAGTTTGTGCCGATGGCTGACCCAGTGGCTGGGGGCTCCCAGGTAGCCTGACTGGCTGCCAGGGGACCACGCGGGGATCAGAGGGTGGGTACTTCCAGCCGCTGCCCCCCAGCTCCTGGGGAGGAGGTGAGGCTAAAGGTTGAATCAATCATCGATGGCCAATGATTTAACCAACAGATGCCATATATGAAACCTTCACAAATCTCGAATACGGACTTTAGAGAGCTTCCAGGCTGATCACCCCGGGGAGGCGCTGGGAGGGTGGCGTACCCAGGGAGGGCGCGGAAGCTCCTTACCCCTTCCCCCATACCTTGCCTCCTACATCTCTTCCATCGGGCTGATCCGAGTTGCATCGTTCATGAGAAATGGGTAATCGAGCAGGTGAACGGTTTTCCTGAGTCCCGTGAGCCACTCTGGCCAAGGAATGAAGCCCTCGGAGGGGCTTGAGAAAGGTGGTGGGAACCTCCCACTTAGAGCAGGGAGGTCAGGAGTACAGGAGACAACCAGGATCGGCTTCTGAGGTTATGGGGATGCAGGGGCATGGGGGACAGCTCTGCGGGACTGGGCCCTTCCCCGGTGGGACCAGACGCCATCTCCAGGCAGATGGTATCAAAATGGAGAGAAATCGTGGACACCCAGCACCAGCCAGAGGAGCACAGAAGGGCTGGGTATGGGGAAAACCCCCACACGTCTGGTCTCAGAGGTACTGTGCGAGAGGGGAGGAGAAGCGGGGCATCTTTTCCTCATAAGAGACTCCTTAACCTTCCAAAGAAGTGCCTTTATTTACAGCGCTTAGGAAAGGGGGAAAAAGCTCTAGAAAAAGGAAAATTTCGGAATGGGCCCAGGTGCACTGAGTATCCGGTAGGGTCTGGCTCGCCATCTTTCACGGTGACTGGTGCTCACTTCCAGGTGGTGAGGACGGTTCTGCCCGAGTCTCGCGACCGGCCCCCCTTGGGCCCCAGCGACTGGCCCTGACGACTTCTCAGCTCTCGGTCAGCGCCATCGCCCTGTGCCAGCTCTTCATCATAGCTGGAAACAGAGGATCACCTTCAGGGTTTGGCAGAAGCGGCAGCAGCGCTGAGCACGGCCAATCCCGTAAATCCCACGTCGCCCAGGGAAGCAGCCCGCCCCCCAACTCCCCGACATGCCTCCCGCCTGCCAGCCCACCAGACCCTGCCGGAGACCACAGAGCAGGCGGGTACAGACTTGCTAAATTACTCTGCGAACTGTTCCCACTCCTGCCGTCGGCGTTTTCTAAAGGCTTCCTACCAGGTGGAAGTCGGCAGTGACCCCCAAGGAAACATGAGACACCAGGGAGGTGAGGGAGAGGACAGATGTCTGGGAAATACTCTTACACACAGCATCTGGGGGCAGGTATGACGGACCCACTTCAGACGGGGAACAGGGTGTGAATGACCCACCCAGGGGGAGGGGACCAGGACAGGGTGAGCAGGTCACCTCTGCAAGAAAGGCCAGATTGAGCACCCACCAGCTGAGGCCTCCCCTGCACTGGCCCACTAGCATTCACGCGCCAGACCTGTGCAGTGTGAAAGCATGGCCTGTGTAGGACACAGAGCCTGGGCTTCTGCCTCAGAAAGGACGGAGCTAGAATCGCGGATGCCCCTGCCCGATTCGGACGTCTGGGTAGTCCCTGGCTTCTCTCGCCACAGTGAGCCCCTCCTAAGGGGTCCTCGAGGCTGGAGAAATGTCACTGCACCCCTGTGGGACCTGGCAGGTGCAGGCTCTGGTGATGGGGTCTCCTAATCCCCTAGTGACTTCCCATCACCCTCCTGATGGATCCCCACTTTCCATCTGACCCTGGGGAGAGGTTTACTCAGTGTCCGAAGGTCTGTGGGATCAAATAAATCCCAAGACTTCAGATTCTTAATTGGGGCCTTTTAACCCTGTGGATCAAGAGCATGAAAAACATTTCTGTTCCCTAGTAAACCTCCTTCCTAGGCGTCCTTTGGTGGCCACGCCCTGACTGAGGAGCCTCTGTCGTAAGTAGATGTTCCTGTTCAATGCGAAAGGTACGATGCTGCTCAATTAGGTTGTGTTAGCTGAATTTTGCTGACTTCTCGAAAAGGAGCTATTTCTGTTCTACATTTATTCCCAGAATCGGAATCCACAAGCTGAGAGTAGTGTGCGGGAGAAGCTTCAGAAGCTGAAGAACATATTTGCTGCCTTGTGCTTCTGCTGGCAAATGGGGGGACGCAAGGGAAAGGTGAGGAGGAAGAAGGCCAGTTTGTTGACTGTTACCCACATGGCAGTCACTATGGGGTTTCCCTCTTCCAGAATGGGGATCAGGGCGACAACGGAGGGCCCTCCTCTCCCCTATCTCCTTAAGGAGAGATGATGCTGCAGGGAGGACTCCCCAGGGAGGTTCTGCCTGTGGGGGTCCCTCCCCACCCCAAGGACTGCTAGAGCCCCTGACTCCCCACTCACAGGTTAGCACTCCCCATTAGCACTCTGTTGCTGGTTCTGTGTCTCCATCGCTGACCTGAGGACTGCAGTGACCCCCATCTGTCTGGCTCACAGTTCCCCCCAGCACCTCACTGCTGGGTGGGTGTGGAGGAAGAATGCACTGATGACCGGTGGGGGGGGAGTGGGGGAAAGGACCACACAGGGCTCACCAGCCTTGCTGTGCCTGTGGCAAGCAGTGGGGCTCTGGGATGGGCTGTTCCCAGGGGTGCTGCTGGGATGGTCTCCTAGGGCCCCTTCTCATTTGAGCAGAATGACAAGGGGGTTGCAGTCACTGGCACGGTCCAGACAGTATTATTTTTTTATTTTTTAAAGATTTATTTATTGGGACGCCTGGGTGGCTCAGTTGGCATCTGCCTTCAGCTCAGGTCATGATCCCAGGGTCCTGGGGTTGAGCCCCACCCACATCAGGCTCCTTGCTCAGCGGGGAGCCTGTTTCTCCCTCTGCCTGCTGTTTCCCCTGCTTACATGCGTGTTCTCTCTCTCTAACAAATCAATAAATACAAGCTTAAAAAAAAAAGATCAGGGATGCCTGGTGGCTCAGTTGGTTAAGCGGCTGCCTTCAGCTCAGGTCACAATCCCAGGGCCTTGGGATCAAGTCCCACATCAGGCTCCTGTCTCAGTGGGGAGCCTGCTTCTCCCTCTCCCTCTGCCCCTGCTCATGTGCCCACTTCCTCTCTCTCCCTCTCCCTCTCTCTCTGTAAAATAAATAAAATCTTAAAAAAAAGATCAATTACCTTATTTAGAGAGGGAGAGAGTGAGTAGGGGGAGGGCCAGCGGGAGAGAGAGAATCTCAAGCAGACTCTGGGCTGAGCAGGGATCCCAATGTGGGGCTGGACTCTGCATCTCACGACCCTGAGATCGTGACCTGAGCAGAAGGCAGATGCTTAACGGACTGAGCCACCCAGGCGCGCCTGGACAGTAGGGCTTTCAAGGGTGTACAAGCGTATACCCAGCAGCTTCAGCCCTGGGCCCTGGAGGCTGCAGACACAGAAAGTCAGGCCGCATGGCTTGAAGGCCAGGATGGCGATCAGGGCAACAAGAGCACCTACTTCTGGGGGCCAGCACCGGCAGCATGACCTCGGGCGGCTAACTGGCGCCGGGCTTCCTCCTCTTGCTTCTGGCACACTCTGGAGACCGCTGCGAGCCCCCCATGGGAGGCAGAGCACCGACGCGGTAGAAAGTCAGGGCCCTCTGTGCCCACGCAGCCGGCTACCGCTGCAGGAGGCCGTGGCTGGGAGTCAGCAACGGGCTTCCTGACCGTGAGGTCCTCTGAGCACTGGGGAGCAGGCCTGCGTGGAAGCGCCTGGATCGATCAGCTCTGCGCGGGAGCCCTCCTTACTCACAGGGGTGGGGGGATGCCGAGCGGGTTGGGGGGGGTCACCTTTTTGCTTTGTCAGCTAACAGCAATGAGACTCGGACTCTGTCTTTAACCGGAAGTGGGGTGTCTGCCGCCCTCCCCCAATAGCCCCGGGGCTCCCGAGAGCCCAGCCTGCCGCCACGGTGGCTGGAGGAAGACTGATCCCCTCAGAACTCACCGGTCACCTGCAAACCCCCGATTCCCCACCTCATCCTGGAACGTCCTCTGCACCTTCCTGCGCTAAACCCCGGCTCTCCCTGAAGACACGGCTTCTCTGCCGCCCCTCCAGCGGGGGGTGCTTTCCCTCGTACCCGTCATGCCCCTGGGTCTGGAGGGAGCCCCCCCACAAAGCCCCCCTCCCAGGTCAGCAGGATCCACCACGCGCCTTGTGCAGTTACCTGTAACCTAATTCCTTATGATTCAGGCCCCTGGCTCACAGTTCTTGGTCAGGGCAAGTGACCAGACAAGAGACCCCAATTCCCTGACCCATTGCACCCCTCCATGACCTCGTCCTCCGCCTCAGCTCAGGCCCGTTCCCACGGCTCCCGACCTTGTTGTGTCCAGTAACCGCAATCCCGCAAAGCCCAGATTGCAGACCCTCCCTCTGACCTCTGCCTCTTCTTCCCCCGCTCGCATCCCTGCGCCCCAAGCCCAGCAGCCCGCGAGCACCAGGACCTCCAGTCCCCTCCCACTGCCCCCACTGCCCTCCCCTCTCACCCTCCTCCCTGCCCGACAAGCCCCCAGTGCTGGCCACTTCCCGCCCTCGGCTCACCCTGCACTTACCCACTTAACCACTGCCCGTGGCTGGAGAAAACCACCCCCCATGCTGAGTGGTCACACTCGCAGCTCCCCACCACTGCCCCGGAGGCCCCACACTGCCCTTCTGAGCTGACCCTCCACCCTCCCCGGTGCTGTGCGCATATGTCAAGGGCACGCACGGTGGAGACAGCGCCGTCAGCCATGGGCTCTGGAGTCCAAGTCCCCACGCCCGTAACGCCCGCCCAGGATCGGCGTGCGGCACACGAGGTCCACTACAAATTTCTTCCTTTGTTTTCTTGAAACGTTAAATGTGCATTTTTACTTTTACAGAAAGACTAACATGACCCTAACACATATGCCCCTTCCATTTGGGGCACTGTTTCTTCTTTTCTCCAGCTCCCCTTCCAGACCTCGCAGCCCACACAGACAAGCGAACACGTGTCTCTTGCGCACCCTTCTCTACAACGAGCTTTCCTCCCGCAGCCCCCCAGGCCCCACCATAGCTCCTGGGCCATGTTCTCAGCGGTCACTCACTATCCCACAGTACGAACCAATGGTACATCACTCAACCACTGTCCCCTTGACAGGTTCTCATGCTGCTCCCACTCGCAGTCACCACCAATAGGCCACTGTACCTCTCCAAACCTTGTTTCCGCATGCGTGAGAGGGCGCTCATGACAACACTGACCTCAGGAGGTCTCTGGGGAAATGAAGCTCTGCACAATTTGGGGCATGTGGCAGCCCTCAGCTGTCAGCAATCATCGCGAACATTCTCGCCTTCCCAACTCTGTGAGATCGCTTGCAGGAGCCCCACTCAAGCGGGACACACTGAGGCTCGAAGAGCTGCAGAGAGTTCATCAGGGTCCCACAGCTCCAGGTGCTGGAGCCCAGGTGTGCGCAAGGGCTCTCTGCTCCATGGTGGCCCGGAGAAGGTAAGCCATAGAGCTCTCCTGGTCCCACCTGTTCCCACCTGCTCCCACCTGCCCCAGCGGCTCACGTGGTGCCCAGCAGGTGGCAAACATTTCATCAATATTGATCAAGCAAAAGACGGAGACAAAGCCCTAGTTTAAGACACGTTTTTCTGCTACAACACGACCTATCCTGTAACACGGATAATAAATGAAATACTTGGCCCAAGGCAAGTCCACACATGTATAGAAAATCCACGTTGGGCTGTGGCGCCCCTCAACCCAAAATGCACAAGGACAGCCGCCCAGTCTGCACACAGACTTACAGGATTTCGTAATTGCCGAGGACTTCCTTCGGGGGTGACTTGTTCCATTTACAGTCTGGAATCTCGCCATTCGGGACCGCAATATTGAGAGTGTCGTTGATCAGGTTATACTTCAGGATTCGGTCGTTGGCAGTGCTGGAGGTGAGAGACGGGGACGCGTTCACCTGGGAGAGGAAAGGAACCGCATTCTTCACCGGGACAGCGGACTCCTGCGGCGTGAACACATGCACTGCTGAGGAAAACGCCAGCTACCACACACTTTGGGTCAAACTGTCATGTCATACTGTTCGTATCTAATATCCTCTAGTACTTCATATAGGAAGCATTTTTGGATCTGCTTTCATTAGCTATTGGATGAAATATAAATAATATTGAAAACAGGCCGGGATTATGACTTGCAAATCACTTATCACACAAATAAAAATGTTAAGTGAAGGTGTGCCCAGGGGGGCTCAGTTGGTTAAGCATCTACCTTTGGCTCAGATCGTGATCCCTTGCACTGTTGTATGTTAGCTACTCTGCTAGCAGCACAGAGACAGAGTCTGGCTGTTTGGGAGAAACTGGATTCTAAAATCTTTAGAGAAAATGATGGGGTGCCTGGGTGGCTCAGTTGTTAAGCGTCTGCCTTCGGCTCAGGTCATGATCCCATTGTCCTGGGATCAAGCGCCACATCAGGCTCCCTGCTCAGTGAGGAGCCTGCTTCTCCCTCTCTAGCTCTCCTGCACTTGTGCTCTCTCTTTCACCATCTCTCTCTCTGTCAAATAAACAAAATCTTTTTTAAAAAATGTCAAGTGACTGTAGATCACAAATACAACTTCCGTGTCTACCTGTGTGATGAGCTCTGTCTCAAGTACTGAAAGCACCCCCCACCCCTAGCTTTGCTGGAATCAGTGAACCAGATCACCCTGACCAAGCAGCATCGTGGGGTTGGAGTAAAAAGTAATGCCCCCCCTTTGAGTAATCTCTGTACTCAACATGGGGCTCGAACTCAAGACCCCGAGATCAAGAGTCGGATTCTCTACCCACCGACTGAGCCACCCAGGTGTCCCAGGGGGCCCCTTTTTGGCGAAGGGAATAATTAAGTCACCAACAAAGCAATATTCTGCCAAATTAGGAACCCATCTGAAAGACAGAAAGTTAGTCCCATAAGGTCCCTGAGCTGCTAAGCAATGTCAAACGTCCACAGGTTAAAATGCACTTACTGTGTGGAGAGACCCACAGGACCTCAGTTACAACCTACTTACTCTTACTTTAGGCAAAGCTGTAACACTCTTGGTTAGCTGTTCCCTCAGGCCGCAGGAGAGCGGAGCAGCAAGTCTGCAAGTGGTTCAGGTTTCTCCCGAACAGCCAGACTCTGTCTCTGAGCCGCCAGCAGAGTGGCGAACGAACAACAGTGAAAGGGACTGTACGAACCTCAGGCACCCTTGGAATTACTATGCTCCCATACCAGAACGCCAAGATTATCATAAGTATGCTAAAATTAAGGTCTGTTATTACGTTACAGTGTTATTCACAATTACGACCTAGCTCGTCAAGGAAAGCTTGACTTCCATTCAAGTGACTTTTTTTTTTTTTTTTTTTTAAAGATTTTTATTTATTTATTTGACAGAGAGAAATCACAAGTAGGCAGAGAGGCAGGCAGAGAGAGAGGAGGAAGCAGGCTCCCTGCTGAGCAGAAAGCCCGATGTGGGGCTCGAACCCAGGACCTGGGATCATGACCCGAGCCGAAGGCAGCGGCTTAACCCACTGAGCCACCCAGGCGCCCCAAGTGACTTTTTTTTTTTTTAAAGATTTTATTTATTTATTTGACAGAGAGAGATCACAAGCAGGCAGAGAGGCAGGCAGAGAGAGAGGGGGAAGCAGGCTCCCCGCTGAGCAGAGAGCCCAGTGCAGGGCTCGATCCCAGGACCCTGAGATCGTGACCTGAGCCGAAGGCAGCGGCTTAACCCACTGAGCCACCCAGGCGCCCCTCAAGTGACTTTTTTTTTAATGGAAAAAAAATGCTCCATAGCACAATGGGTTGCACAGTGGACTTTGAAAATGGAAAAAGAGAACACAGAAACATTTCATATGTGCACCTGCAAATCCCTCTCTATCTCTACGTATATCTCCATGCAAGCCCAACCCCCTCCCCCTGCCCAACAGTTTTGGCAGATAACAAGTAACCTGGAAAATACTGTTCCGGAACAGTTTGCTCTCTGATAAGGCGGCTCTCCCAGCAGCTTCCTGTAAGGGCTCCCACTGCACTTCCCTACAAGGGACCACTCACTATGACCTCCTTTTGAGACTCAACTTTCCTGGACTGAGCTAAAGGACGTGAGCCATCTAGCTTGGCCGGTGCTCAGAGGCACACACAAGGAGACGAACCAACGGAACAGACGGCCCTTGTTCTCATGGCATGTGTCCCCTGAGCCCCAAGCCCCTCTCTCTGGCCACAGAGCAAAGCAGGGCAACCCCAGCAAGGCAGGCTCTGGGCCTCAGGTGCGACGGCCAGCGCCCACGGGCGGCTGAGGCAAGCATCGCCCAGGCCTGTCGCCAGGGAAACGATGCATGCCCCGAGGCCAGCCACAGCCACAGTGTGCACGCCTTGAAAGAGGACAAGGGATCCACTCCCAAAGTATGCCTCAGTGACGGGAAGATAATATGCCTTATCTCTGGCCGGTAGGCTACCGCCTCCCACAGACTTCCGGGTCTGGGAGCTCCTTTCCTGAATAGCAACAATGTCCTCTTGAGGACAGGACAGGGCCTCCAGGGCACAACGTGCCCGGAAGCACCCGGGAGCACCACGGCGCTGAGCTCGGCTGAGTGATCCGGGCTTAGTGCCAAGAGATGGGGAGTGGCTCCCTGTCCACCTGCAAGCTTGTGGCGCCTGCGCACCGTCCCGTTCCACCTCCTCAGCTGCATTGGCCCAGGGCCTGCCCAGAGGCTCCAGGGTGAGACGGGCAGAGGCAGCCGCTGGGGCTGCAGCCGCAAGGTTACCTCAATCAACCAGGGCTTCAGCTTGTCGTCGATGATGATGTCGTACCCGTAGCACTCGAAGCAGTGTTTGTCGTTGTTCATCACCGGCTGCAAGAGAGGAAGCGGTTTGCGTGGTGGCCCCAGGGGGCCTGGCTGACAACACCACCAGAGAGGCCACAGGCGGTGGGGCCTCGTGACCTCCTGGCGGTGCTGGGTGCAGGAGTCTCACTGCCAAGGCAGCGCGCCTTCCTCCACCCCCAGGGCTACCCTCCCTCCCTGCCAGTTCCTCCCGCTCCTCGGCTCAGACTCGGAAACTGCACTCAGCCGCCGACAGGCGACATCCCGAAGCAATCACGGGGGTCTCCGGGCCTCACTCATCTGAGGCCTGATCTGAGCAGCGGCATCTCTGTCTGCGCAGGACTGTCCCCGGAGCGGACACAAGTCTGGCTCCACAGCCGGCACACAGAGTTCAGCCTGTGCAGTCTCTCATCGCAAACACACGGACGCTATCCACCAGGCTGCCAGGCCCTTCTCGGGCCCTTAAGGATGCGGGGTGCCCGGTCATGAACCTCTGCTCTCCGTGACAAGAGTCAATGCATTTACTGCTGAATTTTGGATTTTCTTTTTAATGTTCAATTCTACTTCATAAACTGGTCTCCGGGTACATCAGAAACCTTGCTGGCCGCTCACAGTGCAGATTCCCAGGCCCAGCCCTGCCTGCCTGGATCAAAACCTGTGGGAAGGCCCAGCAAGCAGCTACGTCCCGTGCGCCCTGGGGACCCTCATGCACCCCACAGTGAGAGCAGCATACAGACATGACAGTAAGGCCTTTTTAAGCCTTAGTGGGTGTGTTGGCTCTACTTTAAACACTGGACTTAGAACTCAAACTCAGGCCAGTCCAGCCTGACCCTCTGGAGGAAAACCAGGTGGGGGGCGGGGGGCAGTGGAGAATCGGGGGCTGATTTTTCAGTGGAGTCAGTGGAACTGCATCTCCCCGGAGAGCTTGGGGTACGATCCCCCGGCCACTGCCCACACCACTGTCCCAGCAGCCTCTGCAGGACAGGAAGTTGCTAACTCTCTAACCCCCGACCCCGCTGTCTCCCAGTTCCACAAAGAAGGCCTCCGAGGCACTGAGGAGAGCATCCACTCCGCACAGGACCTGATGTCTAGTCCCCAGGCCAGGCCAAGTGCCCTCAGGTCCCACAGCCGTGGGGCAGTCTGTCGGGGGCCCCCTCGGCAGGCCTGGGCCCCAATGCCTGTCCCTGCATGTCCATGCTCCGGGGTTGAGCCTCCATTTCGCTATGAGTCACAGGTGCCGAGCATCTGGGAGCCACACGTGAAGCTCTGAACACAGCGGCCCAGTGCTGGTGGCCCGGGGTCGACTCCTTTCTCTTTCCCTCAAAAACATGCCCGTCTGCTTTGAACAGTAAAACAAGACACAAACAAAAACCACAAACCAGCCAACAAACAGCAGACTTGAGGCAACAAACAGAGAGGTAGTGTCCGGATGCCCACGACGTCACAGAGCCGGAGGCCTAAACACGGGGAGGCCACCGCGAGGCCACCCCTGACCGTCCGCTCACGCCGAAGTATGCCTCCTGCATCCACGGGCCCAGGGGAGCTGCCAGGAACCCAGCGGGACTCATCCGGCCCCTGGCGCGCCCCACGCAGCACCTCACTGGAAGCTGGGCCCGAAGCCGCCTCGGCCTCCAGCAGACACGTGCACACGAGGGAGGCGAGCCCGTAAAGACAAATCTTTGTGGCAAGAAAACAAGCATCCCCCACTGCCGGCACCTGGCGGCCCTCCGCTCACAGGCTCCGCCCAGTGCCCCCCGGCTGGCCACCCACCGCCACGGCCTTCAGCGACTGCACGATGATCCAGTGGATCTCGTCGAACAGCTTGCCGGTCACCTCCTTGCCGCGGGTGCTCTCCAGGTACAGCCGCAGGTTGCTCACCGTCCATTTGCCCCCGTGGATGTGGTTATAGTCTTCCTGGTGACAGCAAAGGGCACAGTGTCCCAGGCCATGCATCCTGAGAAATCTAGCACCTGCTTGTCCCCCTAGAACATGTGCTGGGGCCCCCTCTATGGGGATGCTTTATTTTTTAATTTTTATTTTATTTTATTTTTAAAGATTTTATATATTTATTTGAAAGAGAGAGAGAGAGCACGAGAAGGGGGTGGGTCAGAGGGAGAAGCAGACTCCCTGCCAAGTAGGGAGCCCGACGTGGGACACGATCCCGGGACTCCAGAATCATGACCCAGGCTGAAGGTAGTTGCCCAAACAGCTGAGCCACCCAGGCACCCTGGGTATGTTTTAAACTACTCACCTCTAGTAGTTAACACGATTAGTAATCCACGTCTTGTGGTGCATGCTACAGAGTGCCACCCAGACCCCAAGTTCAAGCCCAGACACTCTTCTGGCAGAAACCCTCTCTGGGAGCCACCCATGGCTAACGGGAGCAGCCCAGTGCAGGGCCCCTTAGTCCCTGATCCATCGCAGGTGGCTCTGCGGGATGGCCCAGTTCCAGGCATCCCGCAGCAGCTGCGTCCCAGCTCGACCCTCCCTCCGCCCTGTCTGGACTCCCCCCGCCAATGCTGCCCTAGCAGATCCCCTGTGCACTCATCTCTACCTGCAAGCCTACTTCTAGAGAAGCTGCACACCAGCACCAGGCACTGTGGTCCAAGAGCACCACCCACGTGACTCCTCACGATGTCCCATCCGTGGGTAAGAGCCTCGGGGTCAGAGGGTTTATGTGACCGCCCCGAGCTTCCACCCAGGCCGTGAGGCAGCTAGCACCGAGCCCAGCTTTCTCACCCTCATCCACTGCTCTTTCCATGCCTCTGACCCCAAACACTGACTCTCTACCCAAGGCTCTCTTTTGGAAACAAAAAGCTAGAAAACCCTGAAGCACATCAGGAGGTTATGAGACCAGGTTTCGTTTCCCTAAGTATAAAGATGAGAAGTGGGGACAAGGGGTGCCTGGGGGGGCTCAGTCGGTGAAGTGCCTGTCTTCGGCTCGGGTCATGATCCTGGGGTCCTGGGATCGAGGCCCGCACTGGGCTCCCTGCTCAGCGGGGAGACCGCTTCTCCCTCGCCCTCCGCTCATGCGCTCTCACTCACAAAAATAAATAAATAAATATTTTAAAAGTTCTAGAGGTATAAAGTATCTACAACAAAACACTGCCTTACACACGCGTAGATATAAAGAGCAGCGAACGTCTCCTGCTTTATGAACATCAGGAACATTATTTTATCAGATTTATTTCAGAACACTTAATCAGTCAATCTGCAAACACTGCCCACGTCCAGGTGCACGCCTCCTCTTTCCATCCCCTTCTCTGCCTGCTGGATCCATCTGCCTCCTGGTGGGCCTCCCACCCACATGCCTGCACCCCTACCCCAGCCCCGAGGCCTCCCTTGTCATCGGTCCTTTGCCATCTGCCTCCCCTGCTCTCCCTTGAACTTCTGAGGGTGGGGATGCCCCTTTGCAGTCTCTGACCCAGGCACCGGGCTGTGCTCTGCACCCCGGGACGCCGGTGGGTGCACTCGATGGACAGCTTGAGCATTTCGGTGTCTGGTACCACATCTGCCCTTCACACAAAGTCTAAATGAGAGCCATGCGAGGCTGCTACTCAGGAATGAAACTCAAAGTCAGCACTTTCTCACGTTCGCAAGCAAAGCATTTACAAATAGAACCTCTGGCACATTGCTGAGATGCTAAGCTAACAGGCCTGCCCTCTGCTCTCTTCTTCCGTGGATTAAAAAAAAAAAAAAAAATGGCTTCTGTTCCTTATTGGTGAAGTGACTCAGCTGACTGGTGTCCTGAGAAGGCCCATCGAATGGGGCCCTCCCAATGTCACTGTGGCTCCCCAGCGCCCGCACTCCCCCGCCCCAGCAGCTTAGGCAGCCAATGTGCTCAGGAACACCCAGTGGACTTAGGTAGGCGCTGTCATGTCCCAGCCCACACCCAGACCTCGATAATGTGCTACTTGGCGACGAAGGGCCCGATGTCACTGCTCAGCTTTCTCCAAATGGCTGACCAGTTCTGTGCCGCGTTCCATGAGACTCATCTTCCTAATTCTTACAAATAAGGTTCTGGTCAAGCCATCCTTGCTCCTCTAACCTTGAACGTGTGACAGTGGTGCTCACCAGTCTGCTCTCAGGGGGACCTGCTCGGCAGTGAATCAGGGTCCGCTTTACCCAGAAGACCGGCGAGGCCCTCCGTAAATGGTGACCAGCAACATAATACCAGGGGTCCTGCTGGCAGATAAGGTGCCCCAGGGAGGCCGGGGTGACTTGCCCAGTCACACGGAGGGTAAGGGATGGACAGGGGATGGAGCCCAGACTGGTCTGACCAAACCTTTCAGTAGGTTCCCCAAAAAAGCTTGTTTTCTATCAACACTTACCCTCTTTCCATTCAAATAACATTTAAAAAAGGACCTAGGTACAAGGCTTCCAATCAAGCAAGATCTGAACAGAAGAATCTCTCATAAGGAAATGAGACCTTTCGACCATTTTTGTCAGGACCCGAGGAAAGGCCCAAAGTCCACACAGAACCTACGTCCTGCGTCCCGGCCCTCGCTGACCTCACCAGGTACCCCTCACTCCACCACCCATGCTCTGGGGGTTCCGGCTACCCTGACTTGCTCACAGCCCCTGCAGTACTCCTTCCTGCCACGGGGCCCGGCCCACGCTGTCCCCTCCGCCCGAACACCCTTTCCTGACCTGAGTCAGCCCCGCTCACACGGCAGGTCTCTGCTCGGACACCACTCCACTGCTGCACGGAGGGCTTCTCCAGCCCCCTGGACGAGGGACCCCTTCATCCCAAGCTCTTCTGGACGTGCATTCTCTGGTCTCAGAGCGCACATCTCCGTTCATGATTACGCAGTCCTCGACACCTATCTCCCCCTGACAGGCCCAGGCTCCTTGAGGAGGGACCAAGCAAGTTTCTGCCCATCGGTGTAGCCCGGGCGCTCAGTGCGGGACCAACCGAGACAGGCGCTCAGCGAGTCATGTGCCCCCTCCCACCACTCCACGAGGGACGGACATCACCGCCTTTTATAAATGAGAAACCCACGCTAGGCTCGGACACTCAACTTGCCCCAGGTCACGGGACCAAAAAGGCAGGGCTCGACCTCGGGCCTTTCTTTCTCCGTGAGCCCCCGACCCGAGGCTGTGCCAGAGCGTCTGGAATTCCACTCCTGCGGCCACCTGCCTCTCTGGCAAGTAGAAAGAAACCCACACAATGGGCCTATTTCCTCTAGCTTGAGAGAGGGACGCGCTTACCCCGTGTTTCTGAATGGCGACGTTGGTGAGATGAACGAACATGTTGTCTAGCTCGCTGGTGCTCGGCGTGTACTTCACGGTGCAGAAGCGGCAGAATCCGAGCTTATACCTACGTGGAAAGGGAGACTATATCAACACTCTGAGGAGAAGCATCAGGAAAATACAAGGCTTTAGGGCACCTGGGTGGCTCAGTCGGTGAAGCGTCTGCCTTTGGCCCGGGTCATGCTCTCGGGGTCCTGGGGTTGGGCTCCCTGCTCAGCGGGGAGTCTGCTTCTCCCTCTCCCTCTGACCCTCCCCTGCTCCTGCACTTTTCTCTCTCTCAAATAAATAAAACCTTAAAAATATATGTATATAGAATACTTTGTTCCCTTCAAAGAGCCCCTGGTTTTGGTTTTAAGCCTTTTAATTTTTTTATTGCCATTATCTAGGGGGGGTTTTAAGCTTTTTTAACCAAGAAGAGCTCCTTTTTTATTTTCTATTGTTCTTTTTAATAACCGTCCTACTAAGATATAATTCACATGGCACAGAACTCCTTCACCTAGCTAGAGCACACAGCTCAGTGGTTCTTGGTATCCTCAGAGGTGCACGACAATCGCCACTCGATTTCCCGCGTTCGTCGCCCCACAGAGAAAGCCTGGGACCGTTAGCAGTCACTCCCCAAGCCAGGGCTGGGCCAACGCCGAGCTGCCTTCTATCTCTGAGGAGCGGCCTACCCTGGGCGGTCAAAGCTCCAGGCAAAACGCTGGTGGCCCTTACATGTAGCAGCGCAGCGGGCGGTACGTGGACACCAGGACATACAAGCGGAGGTCAAACTTCCTCCCGCCAATGAGCAGCGGGTTGTTGATGTAGAGGGAGATCACGTAGGCTTCCTTGGTAGACTGAGTCACGAACCTGAACGTGTCAGAGAAGGTCAAAGTTAGATGCAAAGACCAAAGGTTGGTAACAAGCCTCTGCCACTCATTAAGTGAGAGGCTGGTATGTCGGGGAGAAAATGGGGTCAGGTGGATCCATGGAAGAGCCCCCGAGCCTGTGCCCTGCCCCCAGAGGACAATGCCAGCGGCCCCTGGAGCCCACCAGGGACGTGCTCCCTGGACCTGACCCACGAGGGGGTCAGCAGTGTGCACTCGGACTTAAATTCTCTGCACGAGGAGAAGGTGACCCTGTCACTCCTGAGAACCCTGACAGCGAGCCACCAGCCCCCAGGAGAGGATCACTGTCCAGCACTGACGAGCAGGTCAGGACCCTCAGAGACTAGGGGAGGCCCAGGCAAAAAACTGGTACCCTCAGTTCTAAGGAGCCCTCAAACCCCGGGCAGAGAGCTGACCTGACACAGCCTAGCACCAGCCCCACTGACGGCACACCCTCCCGTGTGCCTCGCACGGGTTCACCTGTTCCATCCCCATCTTGTCCCCACGGGGGTGGTGCTGTTGGTGTCCGCCATCTACCCGGATGAGGCATGTAAGCGTCTACCGAGACAAAACGTACTCAGTAAGTGTAGACAGGGATTTGAAGCCACGTACACTGGGCCCAGATCTTAAGCGGATACTTTACTACCTCAGAAGTCCAGGACTGAGTGGGTCTCACAGAAACTTCCAGAACAAAGAACAGCCCACAAGGGTCCCGGCTCCTGGGACCGTATGCTGGCTCACACACTATTTCCCTTTGCAACTTGCCTCAGGTGGGATCCTACAATCAATCACACGACGGCAGCCACGGAACCCTGCCGTGGTGCCCATCATGTGGCGAACGCCATACACCTACAGAAGCAAGTAAGGGTCCCCGGCCGCCGGGCAAGGCTGACTGGGTGGCCTGGAACTCCCAACTCGGAAGCCCCCGGGACGGGTGGGCCCTGCACTCACGAAGACGTCTTGCTGTCCCGGGACCACTTTTTGATCTGCGAGAGCTTGTTGATCAGAAAGATGCCCTTCCCCTGGGCTTTGCCGCAAGGTTTCATGATCCAGGTGCTGGAGGGGCTCTTCCTGAACTCTTCCACGAACAGGTTGTAGTCGGCGGGCAGCATGTAGGTGACCGGAACAAAGTCTGAAAGGGGAAGCAGAGGGGACAGCAGTGGGTGAGCCAGCCCAACGTGCCCACGGGCAGGGACACATGGCCCCTGCCTTTTCTGCGGCCGCTTCTC
The DNA here is from genome assembly GCF_902655055.1 of Lutra lutra. Taxonomy (NCBI): domain Eukaryota; kingdom Metazoa; phylum Chordata; class Mammalia; order Carnivora; family Mustelidae; genus Lutra; species Lutra lutra. Next base: position 138,840,068 of record NC_062285.1, read on the forward strand.
GCCCCCGCCCCCCCGCCCCCCCGCCAGGATCATAAGGACAAGCCCCTGCCGTTCAATTCCTGCAGGATAACCTTATCACCTCTGTGCTAAGCCCTTCACAAACCTTTAATCCCCACAGCCCCCTGTGGCCTAGGTCTTGTTATCATTCCCATTTACCAAATGAGGAAACTGAGGCCCAGTGAGACGTCAGAGGGTCATCTACTTTTCCTGGGTAGATAGAGGGATTCTGAAACTACCCCACAGTCCAGCTTTTACCACCGGACCGGAACCTGGGAACCACCAGATGCAGCGAGGAGCCTCATTCCAAAATGCAGCCTGCCGCTTGGAACAGGCTTCCCGCCACCTGCGCGCCAAGGTCTCGCGCTCCTGCACGGGCATCGCGTTCCCAAGATGCTCCCAGAAACACAGATCCCAACATGAGCCCCCGCCCTGCCATTTTGGAGACGTGGAATGAAAGAGGTGCCCAGCCCAGCCAGCACGGGCCTGTCCCCGTCTTGGTACCCGGTGTCACTAGGGAACTCAGGGATTTGTTTCAAACCTGGGGTCAGCGAGAAATGCACAAACCCAGATAGAGGTATTTCCCATTTTCGTCTTTTTCTGCTAGAGGGCTCCCTTCCTTCTCCAGCTCCTTCCTGTATCTTTTAATATTCTTCACCATCAGGTCCTTCCGGGTCAGCTCGTAGTGGTTCGGAAAATGGTTCACTATTTGATCGTCTGAGAGCCGGTAGCCAGTTTCGACACTAAAAACGTTCCGGATGGTTTGTACACTCATCCTATAAGGGAAGCACAGAAGGGGCGTGTGGGGCACAAGCTCAGAGCGGGTCCACGTGGGGGCAGGGCTCGTCAAAGCTGGTGACGTTCCCCCCACCCCCGGCACGCGGGCCAGGAGACGCCTGGCCCAGTGCCGCACAGGGTGGCGTCCAGTGACCGGCTGAGCCCGGAGCTGTTGGGGGGCAGGGGGGCTGTTCTCAGGCTCATGGTGGACGGTTTCACTCCGCAGCGCAGAGGAGATGGTCCTAAATGCTCGTGGGTTCCAAGTCCCCTGACTGCGGACGCCAATCCGATGAAAGGACCTCCTCCAGACTCTGAAATCAGCAAAATCATTTACCCGGTATTTTCACCCAATGTCAAGAAGGACAGGGACCATTTTAAATCAGAATCACAGGGTGATTTGAGGGCCCTGGGTCAGTACTTCATGTTCATACAGAGACCTCTGATGGGCCAGAACTTGGATGAAATGAGGACGGGTGAAAGACAAAGGGATTCCTTCTAATCTTCTAAGACAGCCAGTCTCCCTGCCACCCTCTCTGCCCTCCTTGCCCCACAGAGACGCAGGGAGGGAGCGGGAAGGACAGGACCGGCCCTCACTCTGGAACCACCGCCAGGGGCGAGGCGGGCTGTCTGTCAGTGGCTTGTCGCTCCTGGCCCCAATCCACCCCACCGGGCCCAGGCACCAACTACAGAGGGCTTCCAGCACCCAAAGCATTTATTTCTCTTGATTCTACGATCATGGGAATAATGGGAGTTTTAAAACGTTTTAGGAGGGAAGAGCTCGACCACATGCAAAAGCAGAGAAAAGTGCAGAGAGCCCTATTACTGGCGTCGCGGCTGCGGCCAGAGGCCAGCCTTGCTGTGGTCCTACCCCACCCACGCCCCACAGCACCGACTTACTTGGGAGTGATTTCCAGACACAACGTCCCACCCAAAATATTCCAGTCGGCATCTCTAATAGCTAAGGGCTCTTTTTTATATTATACTATATCCTATTTGATACTGTTATCGTAACTAAAAACAGTCATTTCTGGTATCATCAAATATTCATTGGTGCTCACACTTCCTTAGCTGTCTGAGGAATCTTACTTACAGCTTGTGCAAAGAGCCAGGCTCTTCTCTCTCCCATGGCTCTTGCCATCTGTCTTCTCCCTCCTTTCTTCCTATGCTATTGATTTGTTGAAGACCTTGAGTCACCCGTCCTCCAGGAGAGCTCCAGGGGTCCTCTCACGTTCCTTACTCAGCATGGCTGCGCGGGTGTCCCCTCCCTCCCTCCTGGTCCCCTCCCACATGCTGCCGGTAAATCAGGAGTTGGACTGCAGACTGGGGAGCTGCAGGTCAATCTGGGGGCACATCTGCATTTGGACCGGCCACGTTTAAGTGCTCATCAGTCCTGTGGTTAGTGGCTCCCGTACAGGGCAAGCCCAGACCCTTACGTCATTAAGGGAGGCAAAATGGGTGTGTTTCTACACTGTCATTTCTCCCTCGTGTGTTAGCAGGAATATTTCTACAAGAAGTTCCCCTTCATCAACAGTTTGGATACTCAAAACATAGTTCATACAGAAAAGACGAACAAAATGTTTGTTCCTTTCCCTTTACCAGTAGTTGTTTCCCCACCATTCTCAGGTCAGGTGATGGATAAGATATATTCTGGGTATCCAATACTGAAAAGCAAATGGCCCCGTGTTAGCAACTTAAGACAATATCCACTAAATCCCATCTCGAGGTTTTGGGGACCAAGACGTGGGCTGGGGGGTGGGGGGGCACCTGGGTGGCTCAGTCGTTAACCGTCTGCCTTCGGCTCACATCATGATCCCAGGGTCCTGGGATCGAGTCCCACATCGGGTTCCGTGCTCAGCAGGAAGCCTGCTTCTCCCTCTCCCACCTCCCCCTGCTTATATTCCGTCTCTCACTGTCTCTCTGTCAAATAAATAAATAAAATCTTAAAAAAAAAAAAAAAGACTCGGGGCAGGGCTCAGTAGAGGGTGCTTCTGCTCCCTATGGCCCTGACTGGGGCCACTTGGAGGACACTCGGGGTATTCAGTGTATGATCCGACCTGGAACATCCAAGAAGGCTTCGTTCCTGCCTGGCACCTTGGTGGGCATGGCTACAACCGCCCCACACAAGCCTTATACATGGCTTCTCCAGCAAGATGGTCCCAGAAGTCAGGCTTGTCCCATGGCAGCTCGGGGCTCCCGCTGAGAGTTCCCATAAAGGAAGTGGAAGCTGCTAGTTTCTTAAGGCCTGGGCCCAGACACGTCTCACTTTGGCTTTGCTCTGGCCGAACATGTGGCAGAGGCGGTGGTGTGCCACTTGGAGACCAGCCCTGAAAGGCCTGCAGAGCTTCCAGCCTCCCTCCTGGCCCCTCGCCACCGCAGGAGAGCAAGCCCCCACTCGCCGGCCGCAGGGACGGGAGAGCTGTGTGGAGAGAAGCCGCTGTGCTCCTCGCCCAGGGCAGCCAAGAGCAGACGAGCCCCAGCTGACCTCCCCCAGGGGACCGCAGATGCACGGGGGAGCCCAGGCAGAATCAGCTCTAAAAGTACCACCGAGCCAAACCTATAAATGCTATCAAACGGTTGTTCCGAGCCCGTTTTGTGCTGTCTCGTTACACCCATCAGTTTGGCCCTCAGACAGCTCATGCACTCGCTCTGGGGTAGCCACGCTTTCGTGTTACTCCTGCTTCCTGCCCGTATGCAAGCTGTGATCTCACTGTCATCATATTTATTGTTACACAATTTTCCTAACTGCTTTAGAACTGTCAGTTGTTTTATTTTTTGGTAACATTTCTTTTTTTTTTTTAATAAAGATTTTATTTATTTGACAGAGAGAGAGATCACAAGTAGGCAGAGAGGCAGGCAGGGGTGGGGAAGCAGGCTCCCTGTCGAGCAGACAGCCTGATGCGGGGCTGGATCCCAGGACCCTGAGACCATGACCTGAGCTGAAGGCAGAGGCTTTAACCCACTGAGCCACCCAGGCGCCCCTGTCACTTGCTTTAATGGCTGCGCCATAATCCACCTGCTTAACGTGGGTACCTTTCCCTATAACCATTTAACATTTCGCTGATGTCAATGTTTTACCCTAACACATTGTTAAGACTTAATGGGACGCTTAGTGCTTAAAACAGGAGCTCTGAGGAGTTCAAATATCCAAAGTGACACAGTTCTACTCTTTTCTCTCTCTCTCGCTAAGACTAGCTCTAAAATGCTTCTCATGTGGCGTGAAGAAGGGAAGGGAGACGCTCTGCACCCTCCCAAGCGTTGATTAATCACTGAGAGAAGCAGAAAGGACTGAGGGCTGGCTAAGCCCATGGCACGGAGCCGTGGGACACTAAAGCAGTAAGTTCAAAACACTTTTTTTTAATGACATTTCAAGATTTTATTTATTTGAGGGAGAGAGAGAGAGTGTGTGAGCGAGCGCAAGTCGGGGGCAGGGGCAGAGCGAGAAGCAGACTCTCCACTGAGCAAGGAGCCCAACCAGGGGCTCGATCCCAGGACCCTAAGATCATGACCTGAGCCAAAGGCAGACGCCTCAAACTGAGCCACCCAGGCGCCCTACAAAATGCTCTTACTCGGCCTTTCTTTCAGAGCTCCTCCGGAAGCAGGGCTCTTCCTGTTATTTCCTTCTGTGTCAGAGAAGAATATAAGTGTGACGCCAAAGCATGCACGGCCGCTGCATTTCTCTACAAATGCTCTCTCTGCTGGCATTCCGTGCTCGCCAAGGGAAATCGCGTTTTGGTTTAAAGTACAGGTACCTTAAACTGCTACAGGGGCAAAGAGTCATCCCGGGGTGCCCGGGTAGCCTGGTCAGTAAGCGTCTGCCTTTGTCTCAGGTCATGATCTCAGGGTCCTGGGATCAAGCCCCACATTGGGCTCTCTGCTCAGCGGGGAGCCTGCTTCCCCCCCCCCCCTCTGCCTACTTGTGATCTCCGTCAAATAAATAAATAAAATCTTTAAAAAAAAAAAAGAAAGAAAAAGAAAAAGAAAGGGTTTTCTCTCTACTCGCTGTGGGAGATGGAAGCTGGATGCCAGTGCACTCTGCACCCGGGCCAGCGCCAGGCTCTGGGTAAGCCGGACAAGGTCCTTACGTCGTGAGGCTCGCGGTCACATGTAAAGAGGGCACAGGCGGGGAAACCACATTGGCTTCCTGACACCAGGGAAAGCAGGCTGGGGGGCTGGAGAGGCACCGGCGGCTTCCGGGGCAGGCAGCTCAGGTGCGCTGGTTCGTGAAGGACAGCGACAGCACACGCTTATGAGGCGCCCGTCACAGCCCATGCTCCGTGCTTTACTGAGTCATTCAAATTTCAAACAACTGGATTTGCAAAGAGAGGTTGAGTCCTTTGCTAATGGCCACAGAGACAGCCGTGGGAGAGCCAGGGTGGGAAGCCAGGCATGACCTGTCTCCAGGGTCCAGACGTCTAAATGCCGGATGCGTCGCCCCTCTCAAGGCTCGGCTGAGGGGGCAGAAAGCACAGCCTTTACACGCGTGTGGAAGCAAGAACGTCTTAGTACGTCAACAGGGGAAAACATGCCGACTGCCACACCAGGGCGTGAGGGAGAAGGAAGCGGCTGGAAAGAGGCCGAGGAACACCTCTCGAGGCAGCAGAGGGGAGCTGGGCTCAGGGAGGGCGGGTGCACGGGGCAAAAAAGCCTCCAGGGGCGCCTGCGTGGCTCAGTCCGTTGAGCGTCTGCCTTTGGCTCAGGTCACGATCCCAGAGTCTTGGGATCAAGTCCCACATCGGCACCTTGCTCAGAGGAGAGCCCGTTTCTCCCTCTGCCTGCCACCCCCCCCCCCAGCTTGCACTCTCTCTCTGACAAATAAATAAAATCTTAAAAAAGAAAGAAAGAAAAAGCCTCCAGAGCCCCACCAGCCCGCCCTTCCTCAAAGATTCGCGGGGGCAGGAGCTAAAGAGGGCTGGGGATGGCAGGGGCAACCGCAGGTGGCAGTTTGGGCACACAACCCTGCCCGAGGGTGGAGGCCGCCCCGAGGCAGGGAGCAGCCCGGCTGTGGACAAGGGAGGACGCAGGACCTCACCCTGTGAAGGCGGGGAGGCAGGCGGGAGCAGGAGTCTAGGAAAACCCGTGTTTGCCGTGCCGAACCCTGCTGCCCTGCTCCTCGCGCCACTCGCTTCTCAGCTGTTGGTAACCAGTCCCACCGGCACTGTTTGCGGTGAGAGGAAGCAAAGGGAGGCAGAGATCCCCCAGCGCTGGACAAAGGCACTGACTGAGAACGCCGACCGGAGGGGACTCCGGCTTCTCACCATGTGTCTTAGCCGTGCTGGCTTGTGCGGAAGCGTCCCGGGACGTCCGACGCCAGCCTGCCACGCGGGAGTGCGGGAACACGCGGGGACGTGGACGAGCCAAGGGCGTTCCTGTCGTATGCTCCTAGGGGGCCTCGGGGCGGAAGATGTGTGATGGGAGGTGTCCCTTGGGCGCACAGCCTGCGCCAGCATTCACCAGGCGACAAGCGGCCTTGGAAAAACAACTGGATCCTGTTTTCTCTACTTACCAGTAAAAGTTCCAATCTTCGTTTTCTGTCACTTGGATCCATCCTCTCTTTTCAAAGTTATTTATCAGCACAGACTTCTCGATATCAGTGACCCATTTCACTTTTCCTGCCATAATCCTGGAAGAGATCAACGTGTTAGAGGTTGGAAATGTCAACAGCAAGACACTATCCCTCACACACCCCAAGCTACCCCGACCCGGGCTGTGGTTCTCGGCCATCTGGCAGAGACATCTGGCCATGTCTTTTGTTGACACAGCTGGGGACACGGATGCCTCGATGCTGCCCGACACCCTATGGCGTATGGGACGCCCCCTCCCCCCACAGCAAGTCACCCAAGCCAAAATGTCAACGGTGCCAAGACTAAGAAGCCTGGCCTGCGGCAAGGGGGGGGGAGGCAGCAGTGAGAGTCACCACCCGATGGGTGTCGCCATGGCGACAGGAGCCACCAGGCAGAGGTAGCACCTGGGCTGTGAGACCTGAGGCGGGGGGTGGCCCTCGCAGGTGGCAATAGAGGACCCTGGAGCTGGCTTCCGGAGGCTGGGTGGGAGCTTGTCCCAACAGGAGCACCTCCCACCCTGTCCAGCGCTGCTACCTCCCTGCTTCCTCCCCTGCCCTGCTCCATCTCACTCTCTGTAAGTGCAGGTGACCTTTAGCTGACCACATCACTGCCTTTTACTAGCCTCCGTGGCTTCCCAGTGCTTTTAAGATCTGCAGACCCTCAGCCCTCACCTGTTTCTCCTTCGCGTGCTATGTTCTCGCCACACTGGACTTTTCTGCCCACACTCTGCCTCAGGGCCCTGGCATGTGCTGCGCGTCTGTGCCTGTGGCACTCCCCCACCCCTTGCCTGGCAAAGCTGCTGCCCACTCATCGGCCAGCGTAAGTGGATGTCACTCCCTCCACAAAGCCTCCCTGACTCCAGACCTGGTTCACGGCCACTCGGTGCTCCTGCACTCCTGGCCCTGCAAGAGGACCGGCAGCTGGCTTTCTTCTTCACTGCTTTGGGCCCAGGGTCTAGCCCTGCACCTGGCATGTGACAGATACCCAATCAGACTGACTGACTGTAGCCCCAGGTCTGTCAGCACCACTGTGTGACTTGGAGAAAGTTAAAAGATAAGACCTGGGTCTGCCTTGCCTCGGGAAAGGGAGAAGGAAGACAATTCTGTGGAGCTTTCACACAAAACCAGCCCACTGCCTCCTCACCCTGCCCAGTAGTGGCAGTGTCACAGAGCTGGGACTTGAGTTCGAGGGCCAGTTCTGAATCTCACAAGCTGTGTGACTCTGGGAAAGCTACTTAACCTCTCTGAACCTCTTGTTTCCTTCTCTCTATGAACAGCATGTACCCATCTCACAGGGCTATAGTGAGGATGAAATGAGTGAACAGTGGAACAGTGCGCAGCATGTAGAAAACACTCAAGAGGTATCTGGTGGTACTGTTGACATTGTCACCACTTTATGGATTTGGACGCTGAGGCTCAAAGGTTAAGAGCCCCTTTAAGAATCAGACTGAAGGGACCCATGGAGCCCTGACTTGAGCCCACGGTGACCCAATTCTGATGTGCCACCTCTTCACACAGTCTGCTGTCCCCCCCCCGCTCTGAACATGGGCTTCATCAGGATGCCCATGCCCCCCGGGGTCAAGGTAAGAAATGCACGGAACTGCCCTCTGCAAAACGAGAAGCCGCCCTGTGATGACAGGAGGCTGTTACTGTGGAAAGTCAGCCGCCGCCGCACAGAAACGCTGGCAGAGGCAGCACGGGAACGGAATCCCTGCGCGCTGTGACCCCACACTCCTCCCTGGGCCAACCCCAGCCTGTGTCCAAAGCCCTGGCGAGTTTACGCTCTCCCCAACTTCAGCCCTCACAGCCCAGCAGCCCAATCCTGCTCCAACTCTGCCCCCTAGAGTCCAACCACAGACTTGGGATTGTGGGGAGAACCATCCCCCAGGCAGGCAATGACAGCCCCAACACCACCCCTCATATCTCAGTGCGCTGCCACCTGGCACAGGTGCTGACCCGCAACCCGCCTGGGGGTGACCCAGCAGGGCCATTGATGGGGCCATGTTGGAACAGTCAGAAAACGCTTCCCAGGTGTGATCCCCAAACCCCATAAAGCAGACAGGGCACATATTCTCATCCACACTTTATGGAGCAGGACACAGAGCCTCGGAGGTCAGGCTTTCTCGTCACCCCACCCACCACTTCCGCAGGCCGCTAAGGAAAACCAGCCTCTCAGGCCGGACCCACCATAGGGACTCCTGGAGCCAACAGGCACGGCCAAGTTCACTTCAGCTTCAGGGCCTGCTGCTTGGGGTTCGTACCTACAACAAAATGAACACACAGGCAAAATGTACACGGCCCAGAACTGAGAGACGGTCTGTGAACACGGCAAAACCGTGTCTTCTGCTGAACAAGAGCACGCCACGAGCTGTCTTGAGGGTCTTTTCTTATTGTGATACATTTTTCTGGATTCTCTTACTTCTTGACTCCGGCGGGACTTTCTGGGCCACCCTGCCACTCCACTTCACACGCCCCCAGCACCCGCCTCCCTGCTGCTCCCACCCAGGGCTTCTCACCCAGCTCCGCTGATCCCAAAGCTGCAGGTCAAAGGCCACCTCCCCCAGGGAGCCATTCTCGTCACCTTTTCCCTCCACTGAACCACCCAGCCTTCCCTATATGTCTCCTGCCATCTTTGTTGGCACACAGAACTTCCTACCTTGCCTTTCTGGTCTTTGTTTACCTTCCTTCTAGAGGAAAGTAAGGTGAGGAGAGGACTCTCTTAGTCCCCTGCTTCCTTCTCATCCCCCTGATTCTTTCTAGACTTAGGTGTGAGCATTTGCAATAACGTTCACAGCGCATGTGGCAGGCCCCACTGTCTCCAGCACCCAGCCGTCCGGCACACGGGGAGGGGGGCAAACAGTGCCTACTCCTCACGAAAGTGAGATAACAGACACATCCCAAGGGTCAGTCCTTTGAATCTGACTCTGTTTTCAAGAGTTACTTTCCTGTAAATATTATGGGTTGGAACTGTATCCCCAAAAAAGATATGTTGAGGAGTGCCTGGCTGGCTCAGTCAGTAGAGCATGTGACTCTTGATCTCAGGGTTATGAGTTCAAGTCCCACATGTGGCATAGAGATTACTTAAAAAAAAAAGAAGGAAGTCTGGACGCAGGGACACATAGACACACAGTTCGGAAGATGGTCACATGAACATGAAGGCAGAGATGAGAACTGTGCAGCCACAGCCCAAGAAAAGTCTGGGTCCATCACAGACTGGAAGAGACCAGGATCCTGCCCAGATTCTTCGGGAAGAGCACGGCTCTGCCAGCACCTTGATTTCAGACATCTGGCCTCACTGAGCCACTCACTTCATGGGACTTTCAAAGTACAGCCCAGGAAACGAACTCAAGATATAGCCATCCCAGGCACTTGAAGAAAAAGGAAATTTACACCTATAAAGAGTTTTAAGTATATATGTGGGAGACAGCACAGTAAAGTGATGTGCAAAAGGACAAATAAGTTGGGGCGCCTGGGTGGCTCAGTGGGTTAAGCCTCTGCTTTCGGCTCAGGTCATGATCTCAGGGACCTGGGATCAAGCCCCAAATCGGGCTCTCTGCTCAGCAGGGAGCCTGCTTCCCCCTCTCTCTGCCTGGCTCTCTGCCTACTTGTGATCTCTTTCACACTGTCAAATAAATAAATCTTAAAAAAATAAAAAAGGACAAAACATTTATCTATAGTTTAAAAAAAAGAAGAAAAAGAAAGAAATGAACTAAGGCCACCTCTCCTTTAAAGAGACGTGGGACCAGGGCGCCTGGGTGGCTCGGTGGTTTAGGCCGCTGCCTTTGGCTCGGGTCGTGATCTCAGGGTCCTGGGATCGAGTCCCGTGTCGGGCTCTCTGCTCGGCAGGGGGCCTGCTTCCCTTCCTTTCTCTGCCTGCCTCTCTGTCTACTTGTGATCTCTCTCTGTCAAATAAATAAATAAAATCTTTAAAAAAAAAAAAGAGAGAGACGTGGGACCTCTTTCCAGAAATGCACCAAACCAGCATGATAACCACCACTGGGAACCAATGACAAGGCAGCCTCAGCAGAGCCAAAGGAGGGACAGCGGTTCCCCCGCACCTGAGGCTCGGGCACTCGGTTCATTTCCTGCGCTCACACATTCATGCGGACTCGCCAGTTTTCTTGGGGCCTCCATTTCCCCCATGAAGAAAATGGGAATGAGAGCCCCAGGGCTTTGGCAGGATGGCTGAGATTACTGGGAGGTCGGGCGGGTGTGCTTGTGGTACACCACAGTTCACCGAATTTGAAACGAGCGCACCTGCTTTCCCTGAAGGTTTCTGACGCTCTCCCCGATTCAGCCCTGCATGCTCCTCCACTTCAGCCCCTACTTACAGTGGGTGGGCCGGGCTCCTGGCCAGGTGCTGGAGGTCAGCCCTGCCCTCACGGAGGAAGTAATTCGATATTTACTTTATCACCCAAAACAACAGCCACGACTTCTATGAAGCGCCAGGATCCACCAGGCACAGGGCCGGGCACTCTGTACGCGTGCTTCTCTACTTCCTCTGTCCCTCAGGCTCACACGCTGCTGGAAGGCAGGTGTTCATTCTCCCCGTTTACACACGGAGAAAGTAGGGCTCAAAGAGTAGCAGGCAGGGGCGCCTGGGTGGCTCAGTGGGTTAAAGCCTCTGCCTTCGGCTCGGGTCCTGGTCCCGGGATCCTGGGATCGAGCCCCACGTCAGGCTCTCTGCTCGGTGGGGAGACTGTTTCCCCCCCCACCCCTGCCTGCCTCTCTGCCTACTTGTGATCTGTCTGTCAAATAAATAAATAAAATCTTAAAAAAAAAAAAAAAAAGAGTAGTAGGCAGAGCACAGACTGCAGCCTGTGGATGCCATGCTGCCTCCCCTCCCCACTCTGTCAACTGTCCCTTTACCCCACAGGGCAGGGGGTGGGTGGACTGGTCTCTGTCCCCCAACACCCAGCCAGGGCCAGCCACAGTCGGGGGCTCAGAAATGGTGTGCAGAACAGACAAAGGAACCCGCTGGCCACAGAAGCCAGGGCTGACTCCTTCCCAACCTTAAGAAATACGAAGCCCTGCCCTTAGAAAAATCAATAAAGAAATACCAGATGTCAGACAGTTCTCCTGTTACTTCCTCCTAAAACAGGAAAGAAAAATAAGTGAGGTTAGCAGGACCGTGTAATGAACTTGGTAGGTAACGACTGTAGTGGGGTTCACATGAACTGAACGTGAAGCCATTGGTCAGCTACTTTCAACACTGAGCCCCACAGGAAGGGATAAAGACGATGTGGTATATATATGCAATGGAATGATTACTCCACCATCAAAAAGAATGAAATCTTGCCATTTGCAACAACGTGGATGGAACTAGAGGGTATTATGCTAAGCAAAAGTCAAAGAAGGACAAACTACATGATTTCACCCGTATGTGGAATTTAAGAAACAAAGCAGGTGAACATACGGGAGTGAGTAGAAAGATAGAGGGAAACAAACCATAAGCGACTCTTAACTGCGGAGAACACAGAGGGCTGCGGAGGTGGGTGGGGGATGGGCCGGATGAGTGATGAGGATGAAGGAGGGTACCTGTTGTGATCAGCACTGGGTGCTGTATGTAACTGACGAACCACGGAATTCTACTCCTGAACCCGATATCGCACCGTATGTTAACTAGAATTTAAATAAAAAATTGAAAAAAAAATTTAAAAACCCAAACTGAGCATCATAAAACCTAACCCAGAGAAACAGAGTTAGGTGTGTGGTGATCTTTGTGCTGGCTGTGCTCGAATCCCAGTGGGCTGTCCCCACCTGAGGTTCGCCAGCCAGGGAAAGGCATTCTCGAGGCAGGCAGTTAGCTATGTTCAGAAAGTGATGTGGGTCCCTCTGCCGGGGCCGGTGGGCAGGACCTTCAAAAGCTTGAGGACAGGTTTCCACGGGGACAGCCCTGGGTGTCTGAGCTTTGACAGCCCAGCTTCTCACCCACCCGCTCAGCTCTGACAGCCACCCTGTGCAGGGACCACTACGGGAGACGTGAGCACCTGAACGAGGTGCTCGTGGACAGTCCCGATCCAGGGAGGCAAGAGAGTCATTTCACAAGCTGGAAGCCCCGGCAGCAAGGTGCTTTCACAATCCAGCAAAGCTCAGCTGTGGTCCTGAGGGGGAGGTGACTCTTAATCCCGCCAGCAGCAAATGGTGCCAGCTCTACTCCAGAAGATTCCAGATCTGTCTATGCCTCTCCCCAGCATCCCCATAACCCTGGACGACCGCAGCAGGCTCCACTGGTTTCCTTAGCACCATCACCCCATGGCACCCATGCTCTGCCTAGCAGAGTGACCCTCTCACACACACAAAGCAAATAAGGTCATCCTGCTCATAAGCCTCCAGGAGCTTCCATTAGCCCCAGAATACAACCATCACCTACAACCAACTACAAGGTGGACCCCATGTGATCCGGGCTCCCCATCACCTCTCAAGCTTTGTCTCCAGCACCCCTCCCCATCAGCCCTCTGCAGCCCTGGGCCGCCTTTCAGCTCCTCACACCCACCAAGCTGCAGCCTGTCTCAAGGCTTTGCTCTCCCCCACATCTGGCCCCTTCTCGAAGGTCAGCTCTTCAGAGTGACTTTCACAATGCCAATCTCAATGCCCCCACTCATCACACTTTACTTCTCTGTGGCCGTCAGGCTGCACACAACTGTTTAGTCCAGGGCCCACAAACCCACTGCACCAGCATCACCTGGAGCTCGTTAGAAATACAAGTTCCTGGGCGCCTGGGTGGCTCAGTGGGTTAAGCCTCTGCCTTTGGCTCAGGTCATGGTCTCAGTGTCCTGGGATGGAGCCCAGTATCAGGCTCTCTGCTCAGCAGGGAGCCCGCTTCCCCCTCCCTCTCTGCCTGCCTCCCTGCCTACTTGTGATCTCTCTCTCTCTGTCAAATAAATAAATACAATCTTTAAAAAGAAATAAAGAAAAAACAAATAGAAGTTCTTGGGCACCTGGCGCCTGGGTGGCTCAGTTGGTGAAGTGACCGCCTTCAGCTCAGGTCATGATCCCAGGGTTCTGGAATCGAATACCGCATTGGGCTCCCAGCTCGGCAGGGAGCTTGCTTCTCCCTCTCTTCCCTGCTCTCTCTCGCTGTCTCTGTCTCTCTCAACTAAATAAATAAAATCTTTAAGAAATAAATAAAGAAAGAAAGAAAGAAAGAAAGAAAGAAAGAAAGAAAGAAAGACCAATTCTTACGCTTCCCCCAGCCCCTACACAGATGCGCATACTTGGACTCCCTGGGAGCGGGCCCAGGAATCCGTATCTGAACAAGCTCTCAGGTGAGATCCCAACCCTTGCCCAAGTTTGAGAAGAACTGGTCTAGTTCACGTATTTGGTTCCCTGGTGATTACCTGTCTTTGACACACATATCTCACGTCAGGAGAGCAGAAGTGTTGTTCTCAATCACTGCCTACTGAACGCCCAGCATCCAGAACAGCGTCTAATAATAGCAGGTGCTCAGTCAATATTTGATGAATTAGCAAAAATAAAGAGGTGAATTCCCTTCCCTCATGCAATCAAACAAGCCAAGCAGTGCTCAGGCACAGCCCAGCCCTCCAGAGGCTGGCAGACCCGCAGGTGGGAGAAAATGGTAAACAAACACCCCCAGACGTTCACACTTTTTCCAGGGGCCTGAATTAGGAGATCTGGAGTTTAGCAGATCTCCATGGAGTGAGGGAACATCTCGGGGAATATCCGTACCCCCAACCCCAGGAGGACAGAACTTTGCAAAAAGGCCTTTCATTTCCCGGAGTTATGACCACTCCCTGACAAAAGCCAGGCCAACCTTTCAGGAGAAACAGCAAGCAGAGGGAAGAAATTATATTCATAGAATGAATGCACTTTTCTGGGTCCAGCCATAAAAAACGGGAGGCTCCTCCGTCCCCAAACCCACTACGCAAACACTTTGGTCACTATCACTTTCAACAAAGTCCCAACGAGGTCAGGATTCTAGGGCGTTTCAATTCCTTTCCAGCTAGTCTTCCTGGAAAAGGAAAAAATACCATCTTTAAAGAAAACAATCAATAGTGTAAACGACGACTTCGAAACAGCTGGATGGCCCCGTTCTAGCTCCGCACGCCCCTGGGAGACAGTGCCATGTTCTACAGCAACCACTTAGCAGGGCTTGTAATGTAATTGGCACAGGGCAAGACCAATCTTTTTGTAACTGCCACAAACCAGCACTGAAATGTGCTCAGTACAATATTTCCGTGAACAAAGAGCCTCTCTGCAAACCCTAACCTGCTTACAACAATGAGATTCTTTTACTTCTAGAACGAGTTCCCTGTAACGCCCCGGCTACTCTATGGGCTGCTCGGCTACCTCCGCCTCCCATCCCCTTGGACTGACAAACAGGGAGCAGAAATGCTCAGGTCCAATCCAGCACAGAAGGGCAGGCAGGGCGGGGGACACGAATCCATCTCCTAACCAGCGCTGTCACCACAGGTCCCCCGCCCCCTGCAAAAGATGCAGGAGAAACAACACAGACTGCAAACGAATGGGAAAAGCCTAAACGATGAAATTCTGGGATAGCCAATATGAATCAGAATGCAATTACAACGACCGGGCAGCACAGGGAAAGTCACAGGAGCTCGGAGGAAAAGCGGGGGCACAGTGGTCAGCGCAGGCTTCCGGGAGGACGCGGGTCCGGCAAGCTGCCCCTAAACAAACCACACGGCGCGGCCGCGGAGACCTGGGCGCTCAGACCCGCTCGCGCATGCGTACTCGTCCACCAGGGCCGGCCACACCCTCGTCCGGGGTTGCGGCCTCGGCGGCGGGGCCTCACCTGTGGGCGCAGAGCCCCGAGGAGCGCCGAGCAGCGCGCAGCTGGGCGGCCCCGCGCCGTGCCCCGGCCCCGCCTCCAGCCCCACTCCGGCGCGGGCAGGGGGACGCCACTCGCAGCCCCGCGGACCGGCCCGCCGCGCGAGGCGCTGTACTTCCGGGGCGGCGCTCTGGCAACCGAAGACGCCGCCGCTGGCGCCGCGACTGCTTCCGGGGTCACATTTTCCTGGCTCACCTGTAGGCCCCCAGCTCCGTGGTGCGGGCGCGCGTCCTACGAAGAGGAAGACGGTCCATCGCGGGGAGGCTCGCAGCCTTCAGGACCCAGAAAAGAGGTCGAGAAAGGTCGAGGCGCGAGGTCGAGCCTGACAGTGGGAGGCAAAGCCATGTGAGGAATTGGGCCCGGGTCTGGAGCGCCCTTGGTCTCCTCTGCTGCTCAGCTTCCCAGTCTGCAAGGTTGGGACTGCAGGTAGCGCCGACCTCGCAGGGTCGAGTGCATCCTGTGCCCCATTCGTACTAATCAGTAAATGTAAAGTCAGTACTCAGAGGTCCCCACATTCATGCTCAGTGCCCTCTGAGCATGGGGCTGATTTAGTTTCTGAAACTATGTTTTGTAAACTCTCTGTTAGGAAGAGGCAGCGCGGCCTCGTGAGCAATTTAAAACCGGGGTCAGACCTGGATTGCATCCTCGCTCCAAAATCACGGCTATGTGCCTTTAGGCAGGTCGCTTCCCTATCTGAGCCTCAGTTTTCTTGTCTATAAATGGGGATAACAGCACTAATATTAAAGGGTTGTTAGGAAGATTATTCCAAAAAAAGAAAGAAAAAAAGAGAAAAGAGAAGAAAGAAAAGGCGGGACGCCTGGGTGGCTCAGTTGCTGAAGCAACTCCCTTTGGTTGGGGTCATGATCCCAGGGTCGTTTGCTCGAGGCCCCCATCAAGTCCCCCAATCAGGCTCCCTGCTAAAAGATAAATAAGATCTTAAAAATAAAAATAAAAAAAAAAGCAGGTGGTATAGCACATAATAGTTGCTCAAATTGTTGAAATAATTCAAAATAAAAGCATGTATTCCAGATGTTTGTCAGCCACAAAAGTGCATTTAGAAGCGGCATGAAAAAGGAGGAACAGAATTTTACAACCCTGCTCTGATACATTCTAGCTGCTTGGGCATCCACACAGCCCAGTCTCTCAATTACAGTTTCTCCCCAGAGATACAGGAGTAATGATCATCTCTCAGGGGCAGAAACGATTTTAAATTCCTGGTGGCTAGCACCTAGGAAAGTGTATGTTTTACCCCAACCTTGTATATGCTTGTGTAGTATATGTGCCATTCCAAAGAGTGTCGCCAGCAGCCAAAATACCAGAAGGCTTGATGACAACCACTGCCGAGAGATCAACAGAGAAGAGAAAAAAAAAAAAAATGTGACCAATGTGAAGAATTAAATGGGAGGCAGATAACCCGCTGAGGAAGAGACAGGAATTGGAGATACTTGGTGCTAATCCAATCTTGTTAAATCTAGTTTAAAAAGTCATCAAGGGCTTTCTATTGCCATCAAGATGAAAACCAGACTCCTTAGCATTTTTACTTTTTTTTTTTTTAAAGATTTTATTTATTTATTTGACAGAGATCACAAGTAGGCAGAGAGAGAGGAAGGGAAGCAGGCTCCCTGCTGAGCAGAGATTCTCTCTATGCAGAGCTGGGATCCTGAAGTGAGCCAAAGGCAGAGGCTTTAACCCACTGAGCCACCCAGGCACCCCAGCATTTTTACTTTTAAAGTACTTAATATCTGTCAACCTTTTTCCAGTTTGGCATCTCTTGTGCTTAGAAAGACCCATCCTCACAGGTTGTAAAAAGCATAACTTGTAAGAGGCCAAAAAGAACATCAGCCAAATTAAGTGATAAATTGAAAATGTGTGCATCATATGTGACAAAACATTAGTTAATATCCACAATATACAAAGAGTCTGCACAAATCAATAAGAAAAAACTTTTAATTTGGAGGAAGAGATGGAACCACAAATCATACAACAAAAGTAAAAATAAATGTTTAAGAATGTGGAAAGATGCCCAAATCACTAAAAATTAATGATACTGAAATTTTCAGTGAGGTGGGTTTTTTGTTTGTTTATTTGTTTATTTTAACACTTTATTTACTGGGGCACCTAGTAACAACCAGTTGTTGAGCCTCTGCCTTTGGCTTGGGTCATGGCCCCAGGGTCCTGGGATTGGCCTGGCATCGGGCTCCCTGCTCCGTGGGAAGCCTGCTACTCCCTCTCCCACTCCCCCTGCTTGTGTTCCCTGTATAGCTGTCTCTCTCTCTGTCAGATAAATAAATAAAATCTTTTTTAAAAACATTTTTTTGAAAATATTTTATTTACTTTTTGAGAGAGAGAGAACAAGTGTGTTGAGGGACAGAGGGAGAGGGAGAAGCAGTCTTCCCACTGAGCAAGGAGCCCACGTGGGCCTGAATCCCAGAACCCAGGGATCATGACCTGAGCTAAAGGCAGATGCTTAACTGACTGAGGCTCCCAGGCGCCCCTCAATGAGGTGGTTTTGCTGACTAAATTAGCAAGCATTTAAAATCTACTTACAACTAATATTAGAAAGGCACTTGCATCCACTATTGGTAGAAATACAGCTTTTGGGAGGCTGGCAATTTGTCAGTATTCATTAAAACTGTAACAAGTAATATATTTAATTATATACAATTTGACCTAAAAATTCAAATTTTAGGTATTCATTCTATAGAAACTCACAAACAAAGATATATGTACAAGAGCATTTAGTGCAGTATTTTTCTAATAATAAAAAGTTGGAAAGAATATAAATGTTTAGTAACTTAAGTTTGGTTTGCTACTTTAGGTTCATCAATTTAATGAGATAGTATTTTACATATTCAAAGGGATAAGGTGGATCTACGTATGCTGACCTGGAAATATATGCATGATATATTACATTAAAAAGGCAAATTACACAACTGTTTGTATAGTATGGCTTTTAAAATTGCTATGTATAGGGTGCCTGGCTGGCTTGGTTTGTAGATCCTATGACTCTTGATCTCAGGGTTGTGAGTTTGAGCCCCATGTTGGGGGTAGAGATTTCTTAAAAAAATTTTTTTTTTTTTTTAGGGGCACCTGTGTGGTTTAGTCATTAAGCGTCTGCCTTTGGCTCAGGTCATGATCCCAGGGTCCTGGTATGGAGCCCCGCATCGGCCTCCCTGCTTGGTGGGAAGCCTGCTTCTCCCTCTCCCACTCCCCCTGCTTGTGTTCCCTCTCTGGCTGTGTCTCTCTCTGTCAAATAAATAAAATCTTAAAAATAAATAAAAATAAATTTTTAATTAAAATTTGTATGTATAAGCATCACATATAATTTAAGAAGCATAAAAATTAAAATTAAAAAGCATTAAAAAGTCTGAAAAAATATGCACAATACTAGATCCTTTCTTTTTTTTTTTAAGATTTTATTTATTTATTTGACAGACAGAGATCACAAGCAGGCAGAAAGGCAGGCAGAGAGACAGAGAGGAGGAAGCAGGCTCCCCGCCAAGCAGAAAGCCCAATGCGGGACTCGATCCCAGGACCCCGAGATCATGACCTGAGCCGATGACAGAGGCTCAATCCACTGAGCCACCCAGGCGTCTTTATACTAAATCCTTTATAATATTAGTTGTAACTATATTTTAAACGCTTGCTAATTTAAATGAGTCCTTCTTTTTGGAAGCTGGGATAGAAGGTAGTTTCCCTTTTTGCAGCCTATATTTTTTGTCTGAATTTTAGTAGTGCAAAAGTACTATTTTGTAATTTTTTAAAGTTTAAATAAAATAAACAAACTGTTTTCAATTTTGAAAGGGCAGTCTGAACATATGTACTTCTCTTCACACCCCGAAATCTCACTGAAATGACAGAAGAAATACAGAAGATGAAATCATTCAAGAGTCTAAATAGCAAAGGCATCCAAATAGAGAAATTACCCTAAAAGGTTAAAGGTTTTGTCTTAAGATCATCTGTCTCTTCGGGGCGCCCGGGTGGCTCAGTCTGTTGAGCATCGACCTTTGGCTCAGGTCATGATCTCAGGGTCCTGGAATCTGGCCCCATGTCAGGCTCCCTGCTCTGCCTCTCCCTCTACCCCCTGCTCATTCTCTTCTCTCTCTCAAATAAAATCTCTTTTAAAAAATCATCTGTCTATATCAGGCCATCTGTAGTTGCTAAGGATAGATTCGCTATACGGCGTTGTCCCTGGTGCTGGTGGGTCCAGCAGGCAGAGCAAGATTCATTGCCCACATCAGGGAGTCCCCGTGGGTAGAGCGACACCGGAGCTGTTACGTGGCAATGTCACAACACAGGTTACTGCAACTCCCAGTTTGTATGTTTTGAAGGGTAATAATTGCATAAACTACTAAGTTGAAATTGTGCCAATGTAAATACATTGGTTGTTAAGTTCTTTTCAAGGGCATTATTCTCTTGAAGTGCTAAGATATTTAAATTACAGAAACAGTCTAGCCAGAAAAGATCAGTTTCCAGACTGGGTTTCCGCATAAATGACCAGCTGCTGCAGATCTGTGACATGGCCGGGAAACTAGAAGAGATGCTCCCGACAGACAAAACAGTGAGGAATTCTTGCCAGATGAGATGAGAACAGATGAGTGGGGCAACCCCCCGTAAAATGAGGACAAACATTCCCAAACGAGCAAAAGAGGGCCACTCCAAAAAAGGTGCATTTTCTGAACAAAACCCTGGAATGCCCTGGAGATGAGAAGCAAGAGGGAGTGTGAGGAAAATACACGCGCTGACAGTTGGCCAGAAAGTTTATTAATGGAATTAACGGGCGGTTGGTCTGCCTCCCCAGAGAGCAGTCTCATGTTTTGGCTGAAACCGCGGTCTTCGACGGCTCAGGTCACCATAACAAATCACCAGCAACTGGTTGCCTTCCACACACCACAAACTGATTTCTCTAAGTTCTGCAGGCTGGGGAGTCCAAGATCAAGGCGCTAGCAGGTGTGGTGTCTGCTGAGAACTCCACTTCCTGGTTCATAGGCAGTCTTCTTGCCTGTGTCCCCACGTGGCAGGAGGAGGCTAGGGAGCTCTTCGAGGTCTCTTTTTTTGTATGGGCACTAATCCCATTCATGAAGGCTCTACCCTCGTGACCTAATCACCTCCCAAAGGCCGAGCCTTCTTCCATCAGCATCACATTGGGGATTAGAATTGCCGCTCATGAATTTGGGGGGGGGATGTAAGCATTCAGTCCATTACCCCACGAGAATAGATAGTTCATAAAAGACAAAGTTCAGGGGTGCCTGGGTGGCTCAGTGGGTTAAGCCTTTGGTCCAGGTCATGATTTCAGGGTCCTGGGATCAAGCCCCTCATCGGCTCTCTGCTCAGCGGGGAGCCTGCTTCCCCCCCCACCTCTGCCTGCCTCTCTGCCTACTTGTGTTCTCTCTCTGTCAAAAAAATAAAATCTTTTTTTTTTAAGAGTTCAGACAAAAATATTAAAGAACAACAAAGGCACAAAACTCAGCAAAAGGAGATCATACCAAGGAAATAGAGTTAACAGAGTTACTATTCTAGGTCAGAAGAGACAGCAAACCACGGCCAAATCCTGCCTGCCATGTTTTCAACAATTCAAGAAAACTAAGACCGGTTCAATTGATTGGACGAGAGAACACACTAACTTTGAACCCCAATTAAGTGAAATCTATCCCCCTCCTACTCCCCCCCCCCCCCCGCAAATTACATCCCTCTCATTAGTGGACCTGTATTTTCCAAGAAAAAAATTATATTCGATCATGTTTCTAATTTCATCAATTAAAAAGTGAAAATTTGGGGACGCCTGGGTGGCTCCATGGGTTAAAGCCTCTGCGCTCAACTGGGGTCATGATCTCGGGGTCCTGGATGGAGCCCCCCGTCCGGCTCTCTGCTCGTCGGGAGCCTGCTTTCCACTCTTGCTCTCTGCCTGCCTCTCTGCCTACTTGTGATCTCTGTCAAATTTTAAAAAAAGTGAAAATGGGGACGCCTGGGTGGCTCAGTTGGTTAAGCAGCTGCCTTCGGCTCAGGTCATGATCCCAGCGTCCTGGGATCGAGTCCCGCATCGGGCTCCTTGCTTGGCGGGGAGCCTGCTTCTCCCTCTGCCTCTGCCTGCCATTCTGTCTGCCTTTGCTCGCTCGCTCTCCTCTCTCTCTGACAAATAAATAAAATCTTTAAGAAAAAAAAAAAAAAAAAAAAAAAAAAAGTGAAAATGTGTATAAGTTGTAAGTGGCACAGCCTGGATTTGAAGCCCAGAAACCCGACCGTTCACACTACTGCCCGGAAAATAAGGGCCACCTCCTGCAGAGACTGGGCATTTCCTAGCCTTGATGGGAGGACTCCCAGACCCTCCCCACAAGCTCCTCCAAGGGCCGTCACCATTTCCACTCAGCGCCATCTAGTGGAACCAGCGCGAAGCGCAGCCTCACGGGCTCGGAGTTCCCACCCACCAAGGTGCGGTCACTCCGGGCCTGGTCCCTCCAGGGGCTCCAGGCCTCAGTGTTCTGTCACTGTATTTACTGGGGTGGAGGGAGAGCACAAGCAGGGGGAGCTGCAGAGGGAGAGGAAGAGGGGAGCCCGACACGAGGCTCCATCCCAGGACTCAGATCACGAACGGAGCGAAGGCAGACGCTTAACCGACTGAGCCACCCAGACGTCCCTGTATCCTCCCATTTTTTACAAAAATTATGTCAAAATAAATATAACATAGAATTTACCATCTCAAGTGTACGGTTCAGGAGCGTTAAGTGTATTCAAACTGTCGTATAACTAATCCCAAGGACCTCATCTAACCTTGCAAAACTGAAACTCTACCCATTGAACAACGACTATCCGGGTCCTCTCCCCGCCCCACCCCTACCGCAGGCAACTGCCGTTGTACTTTCTGTCTCTTCGAATTTGACTACTGGAGCGACCTTATATAAGTGAAATCAGACACTATTTGTCTTTTTGGGACTGAACACAACGCCCTCAAAGTCCCATCTGTGTTGTGGCAGGTGTCCGGATCGCTTTCTTTTTTTAAAGGTGAATAATATTCCATTGTGTTTACAAACCACATTTTGCTTATCCATTCATCGGGCCATGGGCATTTTGGTTGTTTCCACCTTTTGATTACTGCGAATAACGCTGTTCTGAGCATGGGCGTGCAAATATCTGTTCAAGACCCTGCTTCCAGTCCTTTCGGATATCTACCCCGGAGGGAGCTGCTGGCTCACATGGTAAGTTAATTTTAATTCTTTGAGGAACTGCCGTACTGTTTCCCATGGCAGCTACACCATTTTATATGCTCACCGACAGGGCACAAGGATTTCAGGTTTTTTCCATATCCTTAGCAATACATATTTTCTGGGTTTGTTTTCATCTTTGTTTTAAATAGCAGCCGTCCGAATGGATGGGATAAAAAAGCAGAGTCAAGGACTTTGATGGAGCCCCAGCCCCTTGCTCTGAGGCATCGTGACCCCCCCCCCCCCCCGGTGCCACTGTAGGAGCCAGGCCCCCACCCACCTCAGGCCCAGGATCCGACCACCCACTAGCACCCAGCGCTGCCCCAGGCCCACCCCCAGGCTCTGGCTTATCGGTGTTTCTAACTCCCCCACCTCAGCACCTTGTGGAATGGAGGCCAGAAGGTGGGGCTTGGTGGCCAGACAAAGGGGTTCCAGACTGAGAATCTACCAAGGATGGGGAGGCGCTGTGCACCGGGAGCCCAGCTCTGGCTTTGTTATGACCATTTCTAGCAAGTGGGGTGGGGAGGGGTTGGGAAGGAGGTAGAGGTCCCCGGGCTCAGGGGTTGAAGTCCTGAGAGCAGGCTGCCTGGCCTGGGGCCAAAGGAATTGAGTCCCTGGGGGGTCAGAAACTGGGAGAACAGAGATGGGGAGGGGGTGGAAAGCGGGGTTCCCCGCTGGAAAGGGCCACCCCCCGAATAGGCCCTTTCTAGGTGCTGGTCCAGGAGTGAGACACAACCCCCGGTGGGCTGTGAGCTCTGTTTAGTGGGTCATGACCAACATTAAAAAACAAACATTAATTCATTCAACAAATAATTACTGAATGCCTATCCCAGGCTCGGCTCCGGTGGGAACAGCACACATTCCTTCGGGCAGAGCAAAGGATAAGCCAATAGATGAATAAAGGCAAATGAACCAGGTGGTGTATGAAGAGATACACGCGGATCTGCTGGGCCAGCAACTTCCGACCTCCCCACACCCACATTTTCGTCTGGGGCCTTCATCTCCCCCCATAGTCTGCAAGTTTCTTCTGCTCTGTCCCCTTTCCTTCCTCTCTTTTCTTCAGAATCAGTGGTCTGTCTTCTCTGACCCAAGGCCCTTGCACACCTGTTCTATCCTGCCACCCCTGCCATGCTGTCCTCCAGAGTGTGTCTACCTCCTCTCCCACACACCAAGGCCCCCTCACCGTCCACATGGTTGAGCAGGAAAGAGCACTGGATTGGGAGTCCCACCAGCTTCTCTTCGAATCTCAGTCTCGCCAGCTCTCTGGCTGCGGAACCCCGGGCAGAAAATGCAGTCCCTGAGCCCCTCGGTTTCCTGTCTCACGACCCTTGTCCCAGGCTTGGCACATGACAGGGAACCTGGCGTAGGAGTAGTGGGAAGGGCCTAGGATGCCGCGCGGCCCCGTCCAGGAGCCTGGGCTTGTGGGAGCTGGTCCCAGCTTTCCTCCAGTCCCCAGGTCAGGGCTGGCACAGGGTAGCTGAATGAGGAAGGGGTTTGGGGACCCCTGGGTCACATGGCCTCTCCAGCCTCATCTAGCTAGGTGACCCGGACCACAGAGACAGCAGAGGGTAGAAATCATTCACCGGCGACGTGGGCCCGAGAGGACCTTATGGGGTCGAAAGCCGTCCAGCTTCTGTGCTACCCTCTGGAGAGCATCCTCCAGAGCTGGCGGGAGGCACGGGCCCTCCTCATGCCGTTCCCCAGTGAACAGCCAGCCAGGCGGCCGTTTCTGTGGGGGGCCCAGTTTTCACTCCCGGCCCCCTTCCCGCCCTTCCTTCCCATTCCCAAGCCTGCGGGGACCTCGCCCCATTGCCCTCATGCTGGGCTCCCCCAACTGTCCCCTCGCCCTGGGGGATCCCAGGTGTTCAGACCCTCCAGCAGGTGAGGCTGAGTAGGTGTTTAGTCGGCGGTGGAGGAAAAAACAATGACGAAAGAATCGATTTATATCCCTGAAAGCCGCCCACAAGCTCTGGTTTTGAATACTTCGCTTCCTCTTTAAAACAGAAAAATGGGGGGGAGTGGGAGGGGAGCGGTTTGCAGGCCACGTGGAACCCAGGTCGGCCAGCAGCCAGGCGCAGGGGGCGGCTTCTAGTAGCATTCATTCGTGTCGCTGTTATTATTCATTATTAATGAAAGAGAAGCACTCAGATGAGGACCCCACGCCGTGTGTGTGTGTGTGTGTGTGTGTGTGTGTGTGTGTGTTCCCCTCACGACAAGACCCAGGTTTGATGGGCAAGGATGGGGGTTGAGGAGTCCAATGGAGTCCAAACCTTCTCTCCAAACAAATCTCAGACTCGTGGGAGATCGCGTGCCCCACCCCACCCCCAACACTGACCCAAAGCCAGTGAGAGAGATGGGGGGGGCTGCTCCTCCCAAGAGCCAGGGTCCTGCCCAGTCCCTCACTCCCCCCACCCCCCGTCCGGTGCCACTGAGGCTCAGGAATGGAGCCCTCGTCCGCACCGGTATCCAGTCCAGTCCTCTGTGTAGTGCTGTGCTGGGAGCACTGCGGGATGGATGGGGGGACGCCAGATCCAGAGGGGCTTTGAGCCCAAGTCTGGGGGACTCCGAGTTTGCCTCCCTTGCTCTCGTCGCCCCTGGAGGTGACCAGGCTGTGCACGACCAGCAGGGAAGGCAGAGTGCCCGTGGACGTGGAGGAGGCTGAGAAATGGGGACGCAGCTCCGGGAACTCGGAGCCCAGGTGTGGGGGCGGGGGGTGCTGGCCAGTCACCGTCTGCCTCACCCCCTGCTTGCGACTGCTCAATCTGGGCCCCTCACGACTGGGAAGGACAAAGGACAGCTCCCTGCGTGCATGAGCACCGGGGCTCCCCTCTCTCGGCGGGTACCTGACCCTCTCTCCAGGGCCTGGGCTCCGCTCTCCGGGGCTCCGGGGCCTCAGTTTCTCCAGCGAGAAGGATCTGCGCACTTCACCTGGCAGGACTTTTGACAAGATGGGGTTTAACCTGCACGAGGGGACGGATGCTGATGTCAGGAGCCCTTGTTCCTCCCTCCAGCCCCCCCGCCCCACTCTACCCCTCACCCTTGCAAACTATACCAGAGGCAGTTGTGCCGGACACAGGAATGAGGAGGCGGGTAGGGGTTGGGTGTTGGTAAGGAGACCAGAGAAAAGTTCCTGCCAGTGAGTGAAGCTACCAGACCTCAGGCAGGAAAATGTGAGGCCAGGTCTCCACCTCGGGACCCCTGACGTCCGGCGGTGGCCCTCTAAGGTTGACGCCTGTGCAGCACTGAAGGAAACTGAGGCTGGCAGAGGCGAGGAGGCAGGTGGAGACAACGAGACTGGCCCAGGCCCCACAGGGCGTCAGGGGCCCGCACGGACCTGGCGCAGACGCTGGAGAATATTCTCCTGGGCAGACTCTCCGAAACAGGCACACACTCCTGGACAGGCTATGTTGGCTTTTATTTTTCTCCCAAGGCCTGAACTTCCAATTCCACCTCCAAAACGACCCACGTATCAGAGCAGGATTCAGGGCCCTATGCTATTTACTGGATACTTTTTCCCAGTTTCATCCTCCCCTCTGGATGCTGAGTCCCCTGAGGCAGGGGCTGTCTACACCCTGTGTTGTTCCCAGAATCACACTGCTCCGTGGAGATGCCACAGGGAGGTTTGGGAATGAATGAATGACCTTGAAATTGGGAATTGGACATAACTGAGTTCACAGTTTTTTTTGTGGGCGGTGTTTTTTGTTTTTTGTTTTTTTTGTTTTTGCAGTATGACTTTGGGGCAGTTGCTGACCCTCTCTGAAGTCAGCCTCCTCATCTGTGAAATGGGTTCACAATGCACATTTCACCAGACTACACAAGAGAAATAGAATAGACCCTCCCAGACCCAATGCAGGCTGAGCAGTGAGCCTCCAGCCCCCAGTGGGCACCCAGCCCAGGCCTCCTTCACGCTCATTGGCTCCCAGAGTGCTCAGCCCTGTCCTTGATGGAGATGATCCTTCCTGCCACCTGGATTGGCTAGAAGCTCCCTCCTTTTTTTTTTTTTTTTTTAAGATTTTATTTATTTATTTGACAGGCAGAGAGGCAGGCAGAGAGAGAGGAAGGGAAGCAGGCTCCCTGCTGAGCAGAGAGCCTAATGAGGGGCTCAATCCAGGACCCTGGGATCACGACCTGAGCCAAAGGCAGAGGCTTTGACCCACTGAGCCACCCAGGCGCCCCTAGAAGCTCTCTCCTTCTGAGGCAAAGAGCCAGACTGGCTCGGATGGTCCAGCCCCATACCTCTGCTCACACCATTCCTTCTACCCAGACTGTCCTTTAGCGAGGATCTGGGTGCTAGGACATACACATTTGGCACATTCTGAGATACTTACCAGGCTGCTCTCTGATCCGTATCTATATGTATTCCCAGCACAGGTGCCCAAGAAGAAAGGGCTCCCCACCCCCCACACCTTTGCAACACTGCATGTCATCAAAAGCTTGATGACTGGGTCGTACCTCTGTCGCTTTTATTTGAGTTTCCTTCATTTTAGTGGGACAATTGTGACACACAGACTTCTTCAGAAGAGAGGACAAGCAAGATGACAGAACTTTAAGGAAAAAGAAGATTCCAGAAACCTGTTGTCCCCACCCCCCCCCGCCCCGGGTTCCTTCTCATTTTCCGAGGCTGGAGTGGGGATGTTTGAGACAGCTGTGACTAGCAGTCCTGAGACAGGGAACCCTGCAGGCCTGGAAGGAGACCCGAGGTCCCATCAGCAGCCCCCGCCATCACCTGTCTGACTTTAATTTCCTCCTGTGTGAAATGGGAACAACTGTACTTGTCCGATAGGTTGTGTTGTCCCACGGGTTGGGAAGGGCTAGGGAAGGCGACAGTCACTCATCTGTGAGCCACACAGCTACAGGGTACAAGGGAATGAAAGTGTCCCTGGGCCCCATCCTCTCGGGGTGTATGGACCACAGGAAGCGGACTGGGAGAGGTCCTTCTTGGGGTGCCCCATCCCCCAGAGCAGAGATGTGGGCTGCGGCGGCCCGGATGGTGGGGCCCGCCCATCCTTGTGCAGCATGGGTGTGTGACCTGGTCAGATCTGCTGTTACTGTTTTGAAAAAATCTGCTATCACGCTGATAAACTCAGCTGTCAGAAGGGATGTTATTTCTGGGCAAAAGGAGATTCTGCAGGACCAGGCCTCCTTCCTGCCCACAGCCACGTGGGCCTGGGCCCTCCTGCCAGACCTGACTTGAGTGATAACCTGGGGCCTTGAACCTGCCCCTGGCAGGGAAGAGGTGTAGCCCCTGCTGCAGGTCGCCCACGGCCCGCTGCCCGAGACCCCCACCATGCCTCTGCAGCGCATATCATCCCCTCCCTGACCCCGGATTCCTGGAATTGTCTGATGGAGCGGAGGCCTGTTCTCCATCCCCCTGACAGGCTGCGTGAGATTAGGTTATTTTGGTCAGCCGAGACTTTTGGTTTTTTTGGCCCGAGCTCGTGTCTATTAAATTCTCGTGGCCCTGAGTTGAGTGGCCTGGCTGGTTGAGCCTCCGTAATCTGCTTGAAGGCACCGGTCCTGTTTTCAGCTGTGATGCTATCCCTGTCCCGGCGAAGCTGGCCCCTCCGGTTCCAGGACAGGCTCGCCCTGCCAAGTCCTCCTGGCAGCCAAAAATCTGGGACTTAATTAGAATCCTCACGCTGGGCTGTTTCGAGTCTGATGCAGTGGGCTTTGTTTTGTTTAATCTTGTTTTGTAGGATCAAGTTTTAATTTACATACCAGAAAAATCTTATAAATTGCTTTCAGATCGTAAGAATTCAGCAGGATGAGTGTTTTATATATATGTAACATGCGATCACCCTCCTTAGTACCCTAGAACATTCCTTCGTGCCCCTTCCCAGCCCATACCCACCCCCACCTCCAGACCTCGCCACTAGTCTCCTTTCTATCACCATAGATTAGTTTCACCGTTCGTTGAACTTTGTATAAATGGAATTGCACAGTACATTCTCTCTTATGTCTGGCTCCTTTCAGTCATCATAATGTCTATTAAAAAGTTATTGTTTTATGGCCAGAAACATAATAGATGTTCATTGGAAAACTTGCAAATAATGTGCAAGGGTCAAAAAAAACTGCTTGATAATGTCCACACCTATTAATCAGTCTTGACCTTCTGGTATGTTCCTTATAGATCTTTCAAGGAAAATGAAAAATATTCTTCAACTTAAATAAACTCATATGATGCATATGATTCTCTAACATTTTTTTCTCATTCAGCCCAGCAGAGGTACAGATGTCTGTCTGTGTTAGCACATGTCCGTCTACCTCAAACTTTCCTTGGCTGCGTAGAAACAACAAGGTTTATACCCCGCTGATGGAGACTTGGGCTGGCCCCCATACTTGATTTTCTCTTGTTTACCCAACTCTCTCACTCCATGGACAGCACACTTCATAAGAACAGAAAACTCCGGATGCATGGGTGGCTCAGTGGGTTAAAGCTTTTGCCTTCGGCTCAGGTCATGATCTCAGGGTCTTGGGATTGAGCCCTACATTGGGTTCCTTGCCCAACGGGGAGCCTTCTTCTCTTTCTCTCTCTCTCTCTCTCCCTCTTCCCCTTCCCTTGCTTGTGCACTCTCTCTCATTCACTCTCTCAAATAAATAAATAAAATCTAAAAAGTAAAAATAAATAAAATAACAATAAATTGACGAACTACCTTCCAGAAAGATCTGTTTAATCATGTGTTCATTCTGCTCACTTTTAGTGAACACCTACTCTGTGTCAGACACTGTCCCAGGTGCTGAGGGCACAGCAGAGAGACGTCTCTGTGTTCGTGGAGCCCGTGTGCGCCCCCCACACACTGGGAAGGCCTGAGGTCATTTTCCCTCTGTCCACCCTCACTCAATTCCCATGTGCTTTTGAAATACATTCCCGTTTGCATGAGAAGGGACATCTCAACAATGGGGATTTGTTTGTTTTGAGAGAGAGAGTGCATGTGCTGGGGGAGGGGAGGGGCACAGGGAGAGGGAGAAAGAGAGCATCTCACGCAGGCTCCGCACCCAGTGCAGGGCCCGATGTGGAGCTCAGTCTCAGGAGCCTGAGATCATGACCTGAGCCGAAACCAAAAGTTGGATGCTTAACCCACTGAGCCACCCAGGGGCTCTCTCATCAATGTTTTTTTTTTTTTTTTCCATCAATGTTACATTACATCAACGTTAAATTACATTTCTGTGATTTCCCTTAAAGGTGAAGATCATTTTATTCGTTTTCCAGCCATTTGTATTTTTTAAAAGATTTTATTTATTTATTCATTTATTTATTTATTTATTTGACAGAGAGAGAGAGAGAGAGAGAGAGCACAAGCAGGGGGAGAGGGAGGGAGAGGGAGGGAGAAGCAGGCTCCCCACAAAGCAGGGGAAGCCCGATATGGGACTCGATCCCAGGACCCCAGGATCATGACCTGAGCCAAAGGCAGTGGCTTAACCCACTGAGCCACCCAGGCACCCCAAGCCACTTGTATTTTATTACTTTCTTCAACACATAGTTTTTGAGTGCCTACTATCTGTTAAGCCTTGTTCTAGGCTCTGAGGCCACAGCAGGGAAAAAAGGAAAAAGGTTAGACAAATTTCCCTGTCCTTGTGGAGCTTATAGGCCAGTTGGGGGAGACACACAATAAACAAAACTAAGAACCACAGGGCTGGGTAAGAGGCAGTAAATGCAAGACAAGGAGTCAGGATCACAGTGTTCAGTGGGAACAGAGGGTGGGTCCCCAACGAAGGCGACGTTTGAGCCAAGATGAGAGGAGAAGACGAACTTGGCAGATTTCTAAGGAGAGAGCCATCCTGGCAGAGGAGACAGCAGGTGCGAAGTCACTGAGACAGCCGTGAACCCGTGTTTGCGGAATAGCACAGAAGCCAGTGTGGCCGGAACAGAATGAGCAATGATGTGAGCAGGTGAAAATGAGGCTGAAAATGTAAAATTGGGTTGGGTTAGGTGGGGCCTTGAGGCCTTTGGCTTTTACTCTGTGTAAGAGGACCCTGGGTGTATGTGAGCAACGGAGAAACGCAGCGCACTAGGAAGGACCCACTTCCTACGGGGGTGTCGGACGGGGTGCTCACAGGGTGCCCGCTGTTGTGATCCAAGAGAGCCAGAGCCAGGAGAGAGCTGTCCTGTAACATCTGGCTTTGGAAATCCCGGAGTGTTCCTTCTCTCACATTATATTCACTAGAACTGAGTCCCCAAAGAGGGGCGCCTGGCTGGCTCAGTCAGTAGAGCACGTGACTCTCGATCTTGGGATCGTGAGTTTGAGCCCCACGTTGGAGGTAGAGTTCACTTAAAAAAGAAAAAAGGAAGGAAGGAAGGAAGGAGTCCCTGAACCTGGCCTGCATTCACGAGGGAGGCGTGAGGGAAAGAACAGTGGAGGACAACTCTAGCGTCTCCAGCCTGAGCATCTAGAAGGGTGGGGCTGCCATCAGCCAAGACTGAGACGGGTGTGAGCATGGGAGGGGGTGAGCCAGTTGGGCTCTGAAGGCCTGTGATGCCTCTCGCTGGGCGGGGAGATGAAGCAGCCTCTTCGACGTCTTTGGGTTGTCCAATTCTGTTCTTCCCTGGAGTTCGCTGGGGCCTCGGCCCTCTGTTTTTGGACAGCTCTGTCCCAGCTCTTGGGGGCACTGTGGTCCTGCCTCGCACTGTGGCCTCCCTCCGTGGCCCCGAGGCTCTGGGGCTGGCCCCGGATGCTCCTGCCAGCTCGTCGCTCTCAGGGGTCCTGGTTGAGCAGAGCGGGTATGAGGCTGCCAGGAGGCCTTGGGCCCTGCCCATTCCAGGGGTTAGCAACAGACAGAGGACCCTCAAAGGCTGGAGGGCAGGTAGCCTTCTGTGAATTCTCCGCTGTGTGGAGGCTCCCTCCAGAGTCTGGGGAGAGATCTGAGGGAAATGACAGCCAAGGTAAGTAAGCTCTCTGGATATCCAAGACATAACTCAAGCAGCTAAGAACCAGCCTTGTCTTTCAAAAATAATCCTACTCGGGCACCTGGGTGGCTTGGTCTGTTAAGCGTCTGCCTTCAGCTCAGGTCGTAATGTCCAAGTCCTGGGTTCGAGTCCCATGTTGGGGCTCCTTGCTCAATGGGGAGTCGGCTTCTCCCTCTCCCTCTGCTGCTCCCTGCTTGTGTTCTCTCCCTCTCTCTCAAGTGAAATAAATAAAACCTTTAGAAAAAAATGATCTGGGGCACCTGGTGGCTCAGTCGTGGGTGTCTGCCTTTGGCTCAGGTCATGGTCCCAGGGTCCTGGGATCGAGCCCCACATCAGGCTCCCTTGCTTGGCCGGGAGCCTGCTTTTCCCTCTCCCGCTGCTGCTTCTCCATCTGCTTGTGCTCTCTCTGTCAAATAAATAAATAAAATATTTTTTAAAATATTACATAATAATAAATATTAATAATAATAAAATAATCTTACTGCCATTGACTCTTGCCCCCAGAGCCTGCTTACGGCTGGGAGAAGGATCTACCCGGCTCCAGGCTCTGGGCATCCAGGGACCCTCCCCCACCTCCAACTTCCCCTCAATCTCCAGCAGCGTCCCAACCGAGGATGCACAGATGCTTGATTCTGGCCATTGACCTTGATCTCAGTCATCCCTGAAGCTCCCTGGGAGTTCCCAGAGCAGCCAAGTGCCCTCCGCAGTCACACAGCCTGAATTCCTGGTTCCTGAGTCCCAGGGCTCTCGAGGCTGGCTGTGGGGTTACGCAGCCCCGCCCTGATCTGTGTAGACTCCAACGACACCAGGCAGGGCCGGCCTCATGTGTGTGTGGCGGGGGGGGGGGGGGGTCTTTTAACCCAGGGCCCAGCGGAAACTCCCCGACCCCCACCATGTCCCTGGACTTCCAGGGGTTTGCTTTACCTTCCTCCAGGGGGACCAACCCCCTTCCGTTTCTTGAGAATGCCCCCACCTCCTCCCCTCAAAAGCTCCGCAGACACAAGCGTGAATATCTGTACATACTGCCCGCCCCACTCCGGGTTGTAAAGCAGCAGGACCTCCCCCACCCTCCCTTAATGAAGAAAAGGAAGCTTCGAGCTGTCATAGAAACTATTTTAAAATGTGGTTCGAGGGATGCCTGGGTGGCTCAGTTGGTTAAGCAGCTGCCTTCGGCTCAGGTCAAGATCCCAGCGTCCTGGGATCGAGTCCCACATCGGGCTCCTTGCTCGTCAGGGAACCTGCTTCTCCCTCTGCCTCTGCCTGCCATTCTGTCTGCCTGTGCTCACTCTCTCTCCCTCTCTCTCTCTGACAAATAAATAAATAAAATCTTTAAAAAAATAAAAAAATAAAATAAAAAAATAAAATAAAATGTGGTTCGAGGGGGAGAGGTGATGCAAGGACAGAGGGAGGAAGCAGACCTAAAATAGGGAAGCCCA
Organism: Lutra lutra; assembly: GCF_902655055.1. Taxonomy (NCBI): domain Eukaryota; kingdom Metazoa; phylum Chordata; class Mammalia; order Carnivora; family Mustelidae; genus Lutra; species Lutra lutra. Next base: position 138,872,751 of record NC_062285.1, read on the forward strand.
AGGTGCTCGCAGAGCCCTGACTGAGCACTTCCTCTCTGAGTCCTGAACACACCGTCTGGCTTAGTCTCAGTGGGGAGCGGGGGTCAGACAACAGATGGGTTTGTGAATACCGAAGGTTCTGTGGAGGAAGGTAAAGCAAACCAGGTAACGAGGGATGCAAGTCGCCCCACCAGCTACGGAGAGACCTGGGACAGTCATGACAATCTCTTCCGGCACCCGCTGCCTTCCTCACAACAACCTTATGAGCTGAGTGTCGCTGTCCCTGCTTCCAGGCAAATGAGAGAAACTGAGGCTTCCAGGCCTTAGACTGTGTTGCTGCTCACAGAGGTGGGAGCAGAAGCCCCCGCCCCCAACCCCTGCCATATCCCAGTGTAACCGCACCTCTCTATCCTATGGCTCAGTGGGAGCGCTGAGCCTCGGTCTCTGGGCCTGCAAAATGGGACCATAATGAGGTTCCCAGAGTCTTCCCAATAGCTCCATCCATAGAGGGCGTCGCTAGCTGTGGGGTACAGCACAGTAGGGCCAGATGTGCAGACAAAGTGGAGGGAATGCTACCGGCCAGCTGCAGGGGTGGAGGCCAGGTGCAGGGGGGGAGGCCAACTGCAAGGGGGAGGGGCAGCTGGGCCTTTCCACTAGTTGGATGGAGGCTAGGCCCTCTCAGACTCAGGGCTTCATTTGCCCTCCAATACCAGTTCACATGGCTGGCAGGTCCAGTTCCTGAAGATCTCGTCCCTCTCCTGCTCAAAGCCCTTCTGTGGCTCCCCAGTACAATAGGACAGAACCCATCTTACTCTTTTGGTCAAAATGCAGCCCCCTCCTAGCCTTCAAATCCAGCCCTTCAACGACCTCCTCTCCCAGGAAGACGTTCCTGATATGTCTGAGTCCTCTCTAAGGAGCTGGACTCAGTTTTCCCTTCTTTTTCGTCTCTTAAGGTCTAGCACTTTCCGCCTGAGACCTGTTATATACTTCTGTCCTGGTCTTATCTCACTTGGAGCTAGGGATTTGCCATTGTCTCTGGCCTAGCTCCACCCTGAGACAAACTAGTCTTCAGGGGCACCTGGGTGGCTCAGTGGATTAAAGCCTCTGCCTTCAGCTCAGGTCATGATCCCAGGGTCCTGGGATCGAGCCCCACATCGGGCTCTCAGCTCAGCGGGGAGCCTGCTTCCTCCTCTCTCTCTCTGCCTGCCTCTCTGCCTACTTGTGATCTCTGTCTGTCAAATAAATAAATAAAATCTTAAAAACAAAACAAAAAACGAACAGTCTTCATCCTTGTCTTACAAAAAAAATTTTTTTTTTTTTTTTGGATTACCAAGTTAATACACATCTGTAGAGAAAATCTGGAAAATACGGAAAACTACAGAAAAGCACAAGGCAGGAAATTATACCACTTATCCTTAGGCCTAGGGATGACAACTATTCCCATTCTGCAGTCCTATATTTCTTTCCAGACTTTTCTTTTCTTTTTTTTTTTAAGATTTTATTTATTTATTTGGCAGACAGAGATCACAAATAGGCAGAGGGGCAGGCAGAGAGAGAGAGAGGAGGAAGCAGGCTCCCCACTGACTGGAGAGCCCGATGCAAGGCTCCATCCCAGGACCCTGGGATCATGACCTGAGCTGAAGGCAGAGGCTTTAACCCACTGAGCCCCCCAGACACCCCTCTTTCCAGACTTTTCTATATGAATTTTTTCAAAATGTGGGATTGTACTGGGCACGTTGGTTTGTAAAAGTGTGTTATTTCATTTAATCGAACATGTACCTCCAAGATACTGCTTCTTTGCGAACAGGTCAAGTCGAATCCTTGAGAAAAAGCCTCTGGGCTCCCTGACCACCTGCTGCGTGCCAGGCACCACCCTGAGGACTTCCTGTCTTTTACTCCCTCAGCAGCCGGGGAGGTGGAAAACGTCCAGAAGCACTTGTCTGTGGCCATACAAGGTATCAAGGCAGGACGCACATTCAATGCCGAGGGATCCCACGGTCCTGGGTCTTACTCACCAGGCTGCAGGTTCCCTCCGCAGAAAAAGTGTATATTAGAGCCCACACGAGATTCTGCTCCATTTGAAGGGGTTCAGACTTCCCGAAGCCTATCTACAGACCTCACGTTAGACAGGACTGAGGGACCTGGGTTCAAGCCCCAGCCCTCGAATGTCTCGGCTATGTGGCCTTGGACCCGTTAGGACACCTCTCTGACCTCAGTTTCTTCATCTGTACCATGGGGACACCTACCCTGCAGGGGTACAGGAGGGTTACATGAAATGACCCTGGCAACACGCCCAGCCCACACAACTCTTGACAGCCTCTCTTCTCACCCCACAAAGGTGCCCCCCAAAAACATCCACTGGGCTGGCGCGGGTGATGGGCTGCTGGGAGGAGCGGGCCTGCCCGGCTCCTGGAACTCCTGGCAAGGACCTCAGGCGTAACCCAGGATAGAACAGCAAAGCCCTTTAATGGGTCCCTCCTGATATTACAAAGCCTCTCAAAGCTGGAGAATTTTCCAATTAAGGTGTCCCAAGGCGAGGACAAGAGTCTGGGTTGGTGAGTGGAATGACAGGACCGTTGAAAAACCTCACCAGAGCCTGGTTCCCCCACGGGGGGCCCTGGCCACGGAGGCTGGCACTTCCCACACATACTTTCTCGGCTGGCCCTCTGGGATGCTCCTAACTCTTCCTCCTCCCCTCTCCTGCCTTGGGCAGGGGACCGTTCTCGCCTACGGAAGGTCCTGTCCTCGGTTCTTGGTCTTTGCAGGAAGTCTCCTGTGGCCATCCTGGCTAGAAGGCTCCACTGTCCCTCCTTGAGCACCTATGTGTGCCAAGCTGCCCAATGCCCTGTCTTCCCGTTGGCTGCTTTCTCCTTCACCAGCTCCAAGATTTGGGTGGGGGCTCCCTGCTGGCCTGGGTCATCTCTGGACCCCCGTCAGCTACCCCCCTGCCTGCCATAGAGTGTCAATCAATATTTGTTAAATGAATGATCCCCCCCAAAAGTCATATCAAGGACAAAACTCAACCCCAATTTGGTGCCAGAGGAACTACTGGATGGTGGATCCCTAAACCACTGAGAGAAGGGGTCACAGCCTCAGCAGGAGGGTTTCAGCTGGTGCTGGAGGATTCAAGGCCCCTGGAAGCAGCTCCTTGGGATGGAGGACCCCCGGGAAAGAAGGGGCTGTCCCTCTGGGTCATGATGTTCTCTTACAGAGCAGGATTCACGGCCTGATGGCCCTGGGACAGGCCAGCAAATCTCTATGGAGAAAGGAAAACTGAGGCTTGGGAGGTTTGCGCCCAGCTGTAAAGGGGTGAAAAGGGTACGAGGGCACTGTAGGATGTGGGACCAGGACTCTCTCTGCTGCCCAGGGGCTGGCTGGGTGGTCTTCAGCAATTTGCATCCTCTTTTTTCCCTTTAAAGATTTTATTTATTCACTTGACAGAGAGAGAGAGACAGAGAGGATGGGGAGAGAGGCAGAGGGATAGGGGGAGCAGATGTCCTGCTGAGCAGAGAGCCCGACACAGGGCTCCATTCCAGGACCCCGAGATCATGGCCTGAGCCAGTCAGACACCTAACCCACTGAGTCACCCAGGTGCCCCTATTTTTTTTAAGCTTATTTATTTAAGTAATCTCTACACCCCATGTGGGTCTCCAGCCCAGGACCCAGAGATCAAGAGTCTCCTCTGATTGAACCAGCCAGGCCCTCCAGCCTCCTTTTTGAGCGCCTCAGCTTCTGGATCTGTAAAATGGGACCATAATCCTCTCTGGATTGTTCTGAGAACTTTGATTGGTGCTCTGGTGTCTGTGACACCAGATGGCTATTTCTGCTGCAAGAGGAGGTCATGAGAATTACAGGAGACAATTCAGAGTGGTCAGCCATGGGCCTGGGGGAACTGAACAGGCAGACAGTGGTGCCTGCCACCCTTCTCCTTAGTGTTGTTGTTGTTTTCCTTAGACGTCTCACCTGGGGCTCTTTCCTGGGCTAATAGGAAGCCAAGGCCAGATAGAGGCCCCATTCTTTTTTTTTTTTAAAGATTTTATTTATTTATTTGACAGAGATCACAAGTAGGCAGAGAGGCAGGCGGTGGGGGGTTGGGGGGGATGCAGGCTCCCTGCTGAGCAGAGAGCCCGATGTGGGACTCGATCCCAGGACCCTGAGATCATGACCTGAGCTAAAGGCTTTAACCCACTGAGCCACCCAGGTGCCCCCGCCTTTTTTTTTAAAAGATTTTATTTATTTATCTGACAGAGAGATAAAGAGCACAAGTAGACAGAGAGCCAGGCAGAGGGAGAGGGAGAAGCAGGCTCCCTGCTGAGCAGAGCCCGATGCGGGGCTCGATCCCAGGATCCCGGGATCACGACCTGAGCGGAAGGCAGAGGCTTTAACCCACTGAGCCACCCAGGCACCCCTACAGGCCCCATTCTTATTCAAAAGTTTTTGCTTCCCGGGGCGCCTGGGTGGCTCAGTGGGTTAAGCCGCTGCCTTCGGCTCAGGTCATGATCTCAGGGTCCTGGGATTGAGCCCCGCATCGGGCTCTCTGCTCCGCAGGGAGCCTGCTTCCTCCTCTCTCTCTGCCTGCCTCTCTGCCTGCTTGTGATCTCTCTCTGTCAAATAAATGAATAAAAAAAAAAAAACTTAAAAAAAAAAGTTTTTGCTTCCTTCTCAACTATTGGATCAGCCTATTATGTTAGGACCCTTGCAAAGCAAAATATTTTAACCCACCCCTCCCTTGGGGACTTCTGTCCCCCATCTGTCCCGGAACTGTCCTTCCTCATCTGTTCCACTAATGTTTGTTGAACACCTACTATGTGCCTGGGTGCCTTCAGCCTCGAGACCCCTTGGGAAGCATTCTCTGCAGAGAGGTCACGGCTTTTTTTGGCCCACAGGACACAGGGTCCTTGTTTCCCTTCTTTGAGGCTCAGAGGATGCACTTGGAGAGGGGCCCCGTCTTACAGCGCTCCGCGCTCCTGCCTGTAAGGCAACCCGTGGCTCTCGAGAGGGATGGGATGGTGCCAGCTTTCTGGAGCTTCGAGGAGATGTGACCTGGGGGCCCTCAAGGGATTACAAAATCCGAAGATGTCCGAAGAGCCTTTAGGGAGGGGCCTTGAAGTTTAAAGTCTGCTGGTGTTTACTAAGGATTATCTGTTGGTGGTCACAGATCAGATCTCTTCTGATCCTCCCTACAGCCCTGCGGGGGTGGGGTGGGTCAGCCCATTTTCCTCCAGAATACTGAAGGGAAACTGGGCATCACTGCCAGACACTCCAGAAGTGGGAAGAAGGGATCAGGGGGCCCCAACAGGTAGCAAATGGCAGAACTAGGGGAAGGAGAACTCCCTTGGACCTGCTGTTCCTCCTCCCTCCCAGCCTGCAGGACTTAAGGTAAACAAGCCTTGTTGTTGTGTGTTCTTGGGAGGGTGGTTACTTTGTAATCCCAGCCTGGCCTCTGCCTTCCTCCGCCTCCGCCAGGCTCCTGCCTCCACCTACGGATTGTTCCTCCCTCTCCCTAACCCGCCCCAGGCCGGGTCCCAGCTACTAGAACTTTCGGATTCTCCTTACCCCCTGGGGGCTCTGCACCCTCCCCCCCATTTCTCCAGGCCCAGGAACTTCAAGGCAGTGCTGGTGCTGGTGTGGAAGGCCAGGGAATGGGGGTGCGGTGGGTGGTACAGTTGGTAGGGTGGGGTGGGGAGGGTGTGGGATGCTGCTTATGCTGTTTCTACCAAAGCATCACTCAGTGTTCACATCTGTGAAATAGGCTCAAAAATACTTGATTCCAGGGGTGCCCTGGAGGCTCCATGGGTGAGCGTCTCCCTTCGGCTCAGGTCGTGATCCCAGGGTCCTGGGATCGAGCCCCACAAGGGTACCTCTGCTTAGCGGGGAGTCAGCTTCTCCCTCTGTCTCTGCAGCTCCCCCTGACCGTGCTCTCTCTCTGTCAAATAAATAAAATCTTAAACAAACAAATCCTAATTCCAGGTGGGGGTCAGGGCCGGGGCGGGGGGGGGGGGGGTGGGCAGAAGGAAATGGGGAGGTTTTTTGTTTTGTTTTGTTTTTTAAATAATCTTTACTCCCAGAGTGGAACTCAGAACTGTGGTGGGAGTTTTAGGAGTCACCCGCTCTGACGACTGAGCCAGCAGGGAACCCCAGGAATGAGTTGTTGTTTTGTTTCTTGGATTTTTTTTTTTTAAAGATTTTATTTATGTCTTTGACAGAGAGAGCAGAAGCAGGGCAAGCAGCAGGCGGAGAGAGAGGGAGAAGCAGTCCCGGCTTCCCGCTCAGCCGGGAGCCCAAGGTGGGGCTGGATCCCAGGACCCTGGAATGAGGATCCCAGCCGAAGGCAGACGCTTAACGAACTGAGCCACCCAGGAGCCCCAATGGAGAGTTTTTAATGGGTATAGAGTCTGTTTTACAAGATAGAATTGTAGAGATGGGTGGTGGTGAGCACTGCACGCTGTGTATTCAATGCCATTGAACAGTACACTTAAAAACGCTTAATACGGTAAATTGTGCGTATTTTACCACAATAAAGAAAATCGAGAGAAACAGAACAAAACCTAACTCCCCAAACGGCTAGCGCAGAAAGCATCACTCTTCGAGGGGGGAATTCCCGCTGTCGTTCGGTCCTCTCCCACGCTCAGTTTTCTTATCGGTAAAAGGGGCTTGGAAAAAAGCACCGAGCCCTCAGCGCCCCTTGGAGGGCGAAGGGGACAATCCGTGTATGACCCTGGATCATACACCCGGAATCGGCCAACGGGTGTGTCCACTAGGCGCGGGCCGAGTGCACCGCGGGGCGCAGACGGCTGGCACTGCACTTGCCACCGAAGAGCCGGGCCCGGATCCCGAGCCGCGGGGCGGGAACGGGAACAGCAGTGGCGGCCCCGGGGGGCGGGGCGGGCCGGGGGGGGGGGCGGGCCCGGGACCGGCGGTTTATAAGCTCGCGCGCCGGCCTCAGCGGCAGACAATACGCCTCCCGGCCCGAGCCCCCCGGACCCCGCGCCCGCCGCCGCCTCCGACGCGAGGTGAGTCCGAGCCCCTGCCACGGCCCTCACCCCGCTGCCCTGCGCCCCTGCGCCCGGCCCGCGTCTGACAGGTGGGCGCTCAGGGTGCTGCCCTGAGTGCAGAGCGGCTGGGAGCTTGGGGACCGGTGCCCAGGATTTTCCGTCCCGGGCAGCTATTGGGTGTGTCCCTTTCGGGAGACCTTTCGGGACCCCGGCTCCGAAACGCCCGTCTCCCGGGCGAGGTCTGCAGGCCCCCGCCGGCGATGGCAGCAGCCGCGTTCCCCGCGGGCCTCAGTCTGCGCGACCGTGCAATGCCCCGTCGCTCCGCACCGCCCCTCGGCGCGGACTCCCGGGGTCCCACTCCCACGCCCTCGGGGGGGGGGGGGCGGCAGCGGGGAGGCCGTGCGGGCAGGGTCGGAGCGCGGGAGCGCCAGCCACGGGCCGCGGCCGCACAGCCGGGTGTCCCCCGAGGCCGGGAAGATGGCGTCGGGCGCTGGTCCCCGCGGGGACCCGGGGCGCCCCGAGTCGCCGCGCACATGCGGAGGGCCGGAGAGCGCCTTTGTCCGGAACAGGAACTGCGCGCCGAGCGGGGCGCGGCCGCCGCCCCGCACCTGCCCTTGCCGTGCACAGGTGCGCCCCGCGGGCACGTCCGGCCTCGCTTTGCAAACCCGAGCAGCCCGCGCGCGCTCGGCGCTGCAGTGACCGCGGGCGTTCCATGCGGTGACCGGCGGGGTCCCGCCGCCAGCCCCGCGCGGCCGAAGCGACTCGGGGGAGCTCCGGGCTCCGCACGCTCTCGCTCGGAGCCCGGGCCTCCTGGGCGCGAAACCGCTTTGTAAACCGTTAATCGTTACTGTAATTTTCGCCGGCCTGAGCCACTCCGGGGGGCGGGACGCTGTTGTTGCCGCTGCCGCTGTAACATTTTCCCCCGAGCACCCGCGCTGGCCCGGCCCTCGGTCGGCTGTTCTCCCTGAAGCTTCGCTCGGGCTCCCCAGGAAGGGAGCGTTATTGGCGTTGTCCTTCCCGCGGGAGGAGGAGGGCGGGCCGTTGAGCTCTGTGCTGCTCCGAAGCCGGAGGCCTCATTTCACAGGTGGAGAAACTGAGACTTCGTTCCAGGAGGCAGCATAAAGGCAGGCAGAGCCGTTTTTCTGGGAGCCCCAACAAAACTCTCCACGCAGCCACCTCCCAGCTGTGTGGTCTTAGATGGGCTACCCCACCTCTGAGCCTCAGTTTGTCCCTTCTGCAGAATGGGTCCGTGAGGTTTCCCACCCAAGTGTTGGTGCCTGATCGTGGCTTCCCTTAGAGCGAACACTTTAACCTTATTTCTGATTACCTTGGGCATGCCTTTGGGGTAAATTCTCAGAGTGGCACATTTTAGGTGGTTATGGGTATGGCTTCACACTTTGTTCCCTAAGCGGTCTGAGGCTGCAGCTGGCTGGGGCCTTCGCACCTGGCTGCTGGTGCCGCTCTCCTCCACAGCTCCTGCTGTCCTCCACCCTTCCCTTCCCGCTCCAGGATTTGGGGATTTCCAACGCTTTTAAGCTCAAGGTCACAGGGCTGTCAATGATGGCTTTAGCTGTGGTTCCTTCAGCTTTACCGGTGTTAACGTTGTTTATGTTTATCTGTGCTTGTTTTTGGTTTAAAGTGTCTAGAGCATCTGGTGAGACTGGATTTCAGTCTGTGCCTCAGAGCCCTCCCGGGAGGTGGGGGGACCTATTTAATCAACCTTCTAAGATGGCTGCCAGGGGATGGATGGATTTATTTATTTATTTATTTATTTATTTATTTAGTGGGAACGCTGTCAGCAAGGATATTTCTCCAAGCACCAGGGGTCCTGTGAGGCCCTTTGTGGGATGGAGTGATACACTTAGCAGCGTCCCCCTGGGTGTCCTCCTTTTTCCCTGTCTCCATTTACTTGCTTGCCTCCTCTGAGAAGTCTTCCCTGATTACCTCATCTAAAGGTGCAGCCTTTCCTCTCTTCCTACTGGTTCCTCTGTGCAAGGACCTTACTGGACCATTTCCGGACGCTAGAGACAGATTGAAATTACCCACTTGTGGTCCCTTAGCGTGACTCTAGCTTGCAGCTCCATGAGAACAGGAGGACCAAGTGTCCCACTCAGTGGAGTATCCCCACCATGGCACGGCGTGGGCACACTGGGAAGAGGCTGGATGGAGGGCCGTGTGCAGGTTAAGTGTCTAAAGTTTTATTGGGGGTTGGTAGGTATGAAAGCTGGAGTCGCTGAGCTGAAGAGAAACCAGAGAGCAACACGAGCCCATTTGTTCTCTTCTGCTTGGCTGATATGCAGAAGGGGGTGCTTGGGGCCCGGCTCTGTTTGCTGGTTGAGTCTTGAAGTTGACCTGGGAGGTTTTTCCCCTCTCCCTGGAAAGCATCCTGTTTTTAGTGAACCTATGAAGTTTGTAGACAATTAATGGCTTCTTGCTTCCCCTGCCTCTAACACAGTGGATCCCACGAGAGTCCGGCTGTTTTTTTTCTCTCTGCTCAGAACAATTCCAAGAGGTTTCAAGGAAGTCCCAGGCTCGGTCGGGTTTTGTTGTCGGCAGCCACCGGGAAGCCTGCCGTGGGTCCGGAGTGGACACGTGGAGCCGCTCCCTCGTCTCTTTGTCCTGCCGGGGCCAGGCTCTGGGCGAAAGACAGAGCGTAAGCAAATAAGGTCACGGCCCCCAGTTCCTCTTTGGCACCTCCCGGCGGGGAGGCCAGGGCTGGTGGTCAGCGGGCGTGCGCTGAGGCGGGCCCAGGGAGGACAGCTGATTTCCCTAGTGTCAATATTAGGGTGTGACAATACAAAACACCCGCAGGGCCTTGCTGGGCCCTGCACGGTAAACCTGTTTTTCTGGAGGAGGGAGAAGATAGCCCATCACCCAGACTGAGAGGAAGTGCCCTCCGGAGCGGGGAGCAGCCCCCCTGGGGCTAGGGCTGGGGGAGCATCACTGGGATACAGACATTGAGAACTGAGCACTCTTGTCCCTGGCCCGCGCCCCCCCCCTCCCCGTGTTGGCATTTGTGTGTCTGTGGCTTGGAGCTTAGAAGAAGCTAGATCAAGGTGAGGAATGAAGCTGCCCATTTTCCTGTGTGCAGACGATGACACATCAGGAAAATCCCGGCTCTCACTGAGGTGGTCAGCATAGTATGCCCGTCTCCTGAGCTCCCGCCTCATAGTCCTAGTGGCCCGTTAGTGAGCGCCTGCTGTGGACCTAGTTAGCGCCTGCTGTGTACCGTATTCCCGCCTCAGCCTCTGCCTTCTCTTCACAGCAACACTTCTGCTGGCCAGGGTGTGGCGAGGTCAGGGTCTCTGAGCCAGGACTTGGCTGTCCCTGTAGCTCCCTTGTTCTGTTTTCCACTATACTGTCTGCCCCTCCCGCCCCAGACTCTCCCCATGCACTAGGTCCCTGCTCTGAGCTGGGGCAGACAGACAAGGTAAACATTTAATGAGACTAAAATGGGCCTAGTGCCCAATCCAGGTTTGTTTACCGAAGGTGCTGGGACGGCGCAGATGAGGAACAATGAATTCTGGGCGGGGAGGGGGTGGGTTTTGGGCCAGGCCTGTGCCAGCCCCGTGTACCAGCCTGGGGGAAGCAGGGGGAGCGCCAGTAAAGTCAAGTTGAGGGTTCGAAAGGGCCAGGACAAGTCCAGTGGGGGACTAAGGACTTTGTCCCAGGGAGGAAGTGGGAGCCCCCACAGCTGCTGACTGGAGGGGGTGTCAGGATTCAGTGAGTCATTGAAACTGCTCTGCACAGGGGCGCCTGGGGGGCTCAGTCGGTGAAGTGTCTGCCTTCAGCTCAGGTCGTGACGCTGGGGTCATGGGATGGAGCCCCCGGTCAGGCTCCCTGCTCAGTGGGGAGTCTGCTTCTCCTTCTCCCGCACCCCCTGCTTGTGCTCACTCTCTCTGTCAAACAAAATCTTTAAGAAAGAGGAGGGGGGGAGACTCAAAACTCTGGAATAAAGGACCCCGAGGGCTGCATCTGTCTCTCTTGGCTCCTCAGAGCTTGGGCCTAGCAGGGCACAAAATTTTACTTTAAATGCTTAAGAACTTTATTATTTTTTTTAATTTATTTTTTTAATTATTATTATTATTTTTTAAGTAATCTCTATACCCAACTTGGGGCTCAAACTCACAACCCCAGGATCAGGAGTTACATGCTCTACCGACTGAGCCAGCCAGATGCCTGCGAAACTTCTTCTAAACACATGCTTCTCAAACTTATAAACTGCAGGCCCAAGTAGTATCTTGGCCTCTGTCCTTTCTGCTGGTGATGGAAAAGCAGACAGGCCCACTTGGGTCCCCTCTCGGGTGTCAGCTGGTAACCCCTGGGTTTTCCTCACATTCCCTCCATCCGTGTTTTCTGTTGACGTCGTTGGAGCTGTGCATTACAACGCCACAGACCGGGAGGCTTGTAAACCACAGAGTCCTGTCTCACAGTTCTGGATGCTGGAAATCCAAGGTCAAGGTGCTGCTGACTTTTGGATCCTTGAGTGGGGGGGACTGGGGACCTGAAGGGAGCTCTCCTGGGCCTCTCACTCGGAAGATCACTAATCCCTTTAGGAGAGCCTACAAAGGTCTAATCCCTCTCAAAGGCCCCACCTCCTGATACCATCACCCTGGGCTTTAAGAATTTGGGAGTGGACACAAACCTCCAGGCCACGGGAAACTGGTGTAAAGCCACTTTCAGAATCCCCTGTCACCGAGAATTCTTCATCTGTTCTGCTTTCTCCGGTTGTGGGGATCTTGATAGATATGTGAGCAGGAAGGGACCTAAAAAGAAAATCTCCCCAATGTTTGTTTTGCAGACAAGGAATGAGGGGGTTTAGAGGGGCCAGGGAACTTGTCCAGAGCCGAATGGCCACGCTGGACTAGGACGCGGGGGGTCCCCCTCTGTAAGTAACGATCAGAAGCGGTGAGCCCTGGACATTTGCATAAATGTCATCCCAGTGGTTCCTCATCTCGGTCCTGTCACTCAGCAGCCAACCAGGACTTCAGCCTGTTGTTGTAGACCTGCCTGTGGCCAACCTGCCCCAAGTGTGCATTCGGGGAGGACGAGGGGGTGCTGGTTTGCCTCATTTCCACTAACGAACCTGAGTGCACTGAGCCAGGCCCGGCGTGGGGCCCTGGGGACCTGCTGCTGAATCCGGCCTTAGCATCTCCTGCCAAACTTGGACCTGAACTGGGTGCACGACCCAGATGGCGCCTCCCTGGAACGGAAGGCCAGGCTTCATGGGTGTGGGAAAGGGGGCTTCACTTTCACCTCTGGGCCACCCTCTCCGCTGCCGCGCTCAGAAGGCAGGATGCTGACAGGAGACGTGACAAACTGTCTGGCTCTGGCCAAGCCCGACGTACAGGGCCCCAGTATGTTTGGTCCACCACTATTGGATTCAGTGGAAACTATTTGGCATTTCAGGTCTCAAAGCAAGACTTTTTTTGGGATTGTCAAGGTGGCCTCCCCCCCACCTTTTTTTTTTCAATTTGTTTTTTAATTTTATTTGAGAGAGCACACACAGAGGGAGAGAGAGACGCAGTCTCCCTGCCAAGTGGGGAGCTCGACATCGGGGTTGATCCTAGGACCCCAGAACCCTGGGGTCACAACCTGAGCCAAAGGCAGACACTTAACCAACTGAGCCACCTAGGCGCCTGTTTTTTGCTGGGGGAGGTGTGGGGGCTTCCTTTTCATTCTGCTGTCAGCCTGCACTGCTGGGCGGTGTATTTTTGGAGCCCTGGGGTGGGGAGCGTGATTGCAGGGCCAGGAGGCTCTGAATTTCCGTTCTCCCCCCTCCTGGGTCCCCATCTGTGAAGTGGGGCAACTTCTGGGGGAGGCTAGGCTGAGTGATGCAAATAAGGACACGGGGTCACCAGGAGCAGTCACCTGCAGGCGGGAGAGGACAGTCCTTGCCCAAGGCCATAGGGGCGGGCCCACCCATCCTGTGGATGGCTCTGCCTGCAGCACCTGGGTTCCGAGTGACTCAGGCCAGCAGCTGCGCTGGGGTTCTGGTGGGGGGGCACAGTGCTGGTGAGGAGGCAGGATTGAGGGGCTGTGGCACTATGGGCCCATTCCAAGATGACACCTCCGGAATCACTGAGCAGCCCCCCCACCCCAGCACAGGTGAGTTTCCAACTTCTTACCTGAAACACCTTTCTTCTCTCTCCCTCGTTGTCACTCCCCGTCGTCTTTTCCCCAGTTGCTTCTCCATCACCGGGGAAGAGAGCCCTGCCCACCTGGGAGGAGCACTTTCAGGCCTCTGGGGTTCCTGATGGTGGAGGCGGAGGTGGGACTTCCCCACCAGGTGGGGACAGGCTGGGGTGGGGGGGTGGCTTGATTCCTGAAATAGACCTTTAAGACAGACCTTTTCCAGGGGTGCCTGGGTGGCTCAGTTGGTTAAGCATCTGCCTTATGGTTTCAGCTCAGGTCATGATCTCAGGGTCCTGGGATTGAGCCCCCACCATCGGACTCCCTGCTCAGCATGGATTTGGCTTAATATTCTCTACCTCTCCCTCTGTCCCTCTCCCTGGTCATACATCTCTCTCTAAAGTAAATTTTTTTTTTTAAAGAAACTTCTTTATTGCAACTTCAGCTTTCTTTAAGATTTATTTATTTGACACACAGACACAGCAGGAGAGGGAACACAAGCAGGGGGAGTGGGAGAGAGAGAGGCAGGCTTCCGCCGAGTAGGGAGCCTGATGCGGGGCTCCATCCTAGGCCCCTGGGATCACGACCTGAACCGAAGGCGGATGCCCCACCAGCTGGGTCACCCAGGTGCCCCTTGCTGTATTTTTGGAATCCACAAACCCAGCACGTGCACGGTAGTAAAAGTTCAAGAACCCAAGAGCACAGAGTTACAAATTCAGGCCCCTTCCCAAGTGTGTCCCAGAGAGACCCCTTCTCTCCTAACCTCCCGCCTCTTCAGGAGATGACCTCTGCAGATGGAGGTGTTTGTTACATCCTTTATATGCACATATGGCCGCAGGATTGCAGACCTGTGCGCGGAGCCACTTGACTTCCAGGTCCCCGCACGGGAACGCCTACAGACCCCTGCTCACGGTTTTCATGGGCCACCGGGTACCTGCACCAGAACATGCAGGATGCACCCTAGAAGTCAGGGGTAGGTGCACTTGGGACTTCAGTGGCTCCTGTCTCCCACTCTGCGTTTGTTGATGCCTTAGCCAGCCTTGGAGCCCCTGCTGGGTGGTAGGAAGTGGGCAGCATCCATATCTCTTAATCCTCTTAGCAATGGGAGGCTGCACTATTTCCACCCCTCTCTGAGTTAGGCTCAGAATCTGGTGACTGGTGGCCGTGGCACCTCAGAGCTGGGACTGGAGCCTGGGTCTGTCTTGCTGAGGTCTGGGCTTTGCTGCTCAAGCACACCTACGCTGTGACACCCGGGTGCTCCCTAAACCAGTGCATCACCCCCGTCCCTCACAGCGGTGGGCTGGTAGGGGGGGCAGGTGTGGGTGGGAAGCTTCCGTGGAAAAATCTGGTGGCTAGGTCTCAGCTGGGTCCACCTAGCAGCCGCTGGCCTGGCACCCAGGACTTTAGGGACCAGGTGCTGTTGCTGGAGCCCCCAGGTGTCACCAGCTGTTCCTGCTTGGCCTCCAGCATGCAGGGACACACAGGCTGGGCTGGGGGAGACAGTATGCACCTGTCCCCACGCTGTTACATGTAGGGGAGGTCATACGTCATGGGAAAGTGCACACAGAATGTTGGGAGCCTGGCCTCTCTCTCCATCTCCCAGCCCCACAGTGTCCCTGTGGCTGTGCAGGCGACTTTCTTCTGCCCAGAGGTGGGGTGGGCATCCTGAGCTCTGTGGGTAAGAGCGTGTTCCTGACGGCTTTTTTTTTTTTTTTTTTTTTTTTTTTAAGATTTTACTTATTTGAGAGTCAGGGAGCCTGACTGAGGCTTGCTTGATCCCAGGCCCGCGGCAGACCCTTAACCGACGGAGCCACCCAGGCGCCCCCGTGGGCTCTCTCCACAGAGTGTGTCGGCGGGTGCACGCGTGGGCTGCAGCCGGCTAGGTGCGCCTTCTTTCACCCAAGAATGGTCTGAAACTGCTTCTTTGCAAATCTGCTGGGGGGAAAAAAAAGATGCTTAGATGCTTCAAAGCTGTGCGGGCTCCCGGGCCGGCAGCTTCCTCGGTGCTGGGCCATGTTGGGCCATTTGACAAACGTGCTGTGTGTTGTGGGCTGGGGGCCGGAGCCGAGTAACACTGGCAGCTCCTGGTTTGTTGCCTTCCGGGGTTGGGGGCGCTAAGACAGTTTCCATCACGTTGTCCTCACAGCTCCCGGGAACGTGCATTCCTAGTATCCTCACGTGGAAGGGAAGAAGCGGGGGGCACAGAGAGTGTCCGTGCTCTAAGCTACCACAGAGGGAGAAAGAGCACCCCACCGTGGGGTCGGTTAGAGATGGGAGGGGGAGCCCCCCAGCCTGGCCCAGGTGAGCTAGGAAGGCAGGGTCAGGGCTGAGTTCCTTGGCGACCAATAGGAGGGTATGGACAAAGGGGACAGGATGGCCGGCCAGCAGCAGGGGTGGGGGCCTGACCTATCCGCGCTCGGCTCACAGAAGCACGCACCTGGAGTGCAGTGGGAGCGGGGGCTGAGATGGGGTTGGGCAGGGTTGGGGCTGGGGAGGTGGCCAGGGGAAAAGGGCCCTGATAGCAGCATGACACGACCCCCGAGTGGAGCAATGACCAGATCAGATTGGAGGGGTCCAGCGGGGACTGGACACCGGGTAGCCGCAGTAGAGCTGGACAGGAAGGGACCGGCGCTGGCCCGCCATGGCGTGGTGGGCCGGCTGCAGGGACCTTGCTGCCAGCTCTGTGGCCACACTCTGATTTCTCCCACTCAGACCTTGAGCCCCAAGGCCAGCCCAGGCCGGGCTGGTCAGTCTTTTGTGAGAACCTTACCCAGGGCTTGGATTAGGGCCCAATGAGGTGGGTGCAAAAAACTCAGCCAGGGTCAGAACGTGGTTGATGCTGGTTCTTACCAGAAAAATGAACCCCGTTACTTTGGGATTATTCTTCCCATTTAACGGATGAAACTGGAGGCCTCGCCCAAGATTCCCACTGCAGCTCAAGTGAGTGGTTGGGTTAGAAGGTTAACCCATGCAGGATCCCCCCAGCTGTGTATGGGGGAGGCACCACCCCACCGCTCACCCAGCCCTGGGGCTTGTCAGACACAGATCTCAGGCCCCATTCCCACTTGGTGTCCAGGGATTCTGGGACTGTCTCTGCTGGAGGCCGAGAGATGTTTGGACCATAGGTCAAGAGGCGGCTCAGAGGCCACGTCCAGGCCCAGAGCCTGGGGCTGGTGTGGAGGGCCACGGGGGCCAGGGGGCGCATGCAAAGGAGGGCTGGGACTGCTTTTCCTGGGAAATTGCCATTTGCATATTATCAAGCCCCCTAGGGCCTGGGGGCAACAGAGGTGGGAGCTCTGTCCCCAGTCCTTAAATGCTACCCTTGGAGCTCAAGGGCACCCAGACCCCCAGCGTGCATTCCCTGTGCAGTGTCAACAGTTTCTGTCTGGCTCCGTTATACCCTTTAAATCCTTCAATAGAGTTTTATGTTTTTCTCCGTAAGTTTTAAAGCATTTTTTTTTAAAGATTTTATTTATTTGATAGACAGAGATCACAAACAGGCAGAGAGGCAGGCAGAGAGAGGGGGAAGTACACTCCCCAATGAGCAGAGAGCCCGATGCAAGGCTCCATCCAGGACCCTGGAATCATGACCCGAGCCGAAGGCAGAGGCTTTAACCCACTGAGCCACCCAGGCGCCCCAGAGCATTTAAAAAAAAAAAATCAGATTTCATTCCTGACTACAAGCCTCTGTACCTGTACGTGTGTAGTCTGTCTGCTACCGTATTTTCTGGTTGCCTTGTGGTTATTGAATTTTATATGTCCATCTGGTATCTGGCAACCTTGAAACGCTTGGTGGTTCCAAAAAGTGATTCTTAGGACTCCTGGGTGGCTTAGTCTGTTAAGCGCCTGCTTTTGGCTCAGGTCCTGGGATCTAGTCCCACAGAGGCTCCCTGCTCAGCGGGGAGCCTGCTTCTCCCTCTTCCCCTCCCCCCCGCTAGTGCACATGCACCTGCTCTCTCTCTCTCTCAAATAAATTGATAAAATCTTATTAAAAAAGTACAAAAGGTGATTCTGTGTTTTCTGCATAAAGGCTCATTGCATGTCTGCTAGAAATCCTCTTCTGCCTCATCAAACTGATCACATGTTCTCTGGTGGCTTGAATGTTCTCTGTCTTTTGTTCTTAGAGCGGCTTCCTCCAACTTGCTGACTGAAGTCAGCTTGTGGCTGTTTGTGCTGGTGCCGCTGCCCTGACCCCGCACTGTTCTCCTGTGTGGAGGCTCCCTTTTCTATTTTTATTATTTTATTACTACTATTTTTTCAATTTTTATTTTCTTATTTGACAGAGACAGCCAGAGAGGGAACACATGCAGGGGAGCAGCGGAGGGAGAGGGAGAAGCAGGCCTCCCGCTCAGCAGGGAGCCCGATGTGGGGCTGGATCCCAGAATGCTGCGATCATGACCCAAGCCTAAGGCAGACGCTTAACAACTGAGCCACCCAGGCGCCCCTTATTATTATGTTTCAAGATTTTATTTATTTGACAGTGAGAGACACAACGAGAGAGGGAACACAAGCAGGGGGAGTGGGAGAGGGAGAAGCGGGCTCCCCACTGAGCAGGGAGCCCGATGTGGGGCTGGATCCCAGGACCCTGAGATCATGACCTGAGCCGAAGGCAAACACTTAACAACTGAGCCACCCGGGAGCCCTCCTTTTTCTGTTTTTAAACAAGCAAAACTGAAGTCTGACGGCTGGGTTAGGGGGTCAGCGCCTAGGGGGTGGCTGGAGGTGGGTCCCTAGGGCTGGGGTCATAGCTTTTAACTACTGCCTAGCCATCTGGAACGGAGGTAGAAGGGTTACGCGCTCCCAGCAGTACCTGTGCTGCAGTAAAGTTGCTAGTGGCATTTGAGGGTTTTTAGAAATGCCACCTGCTCCTCCCCGTGGGGTTCTGGTTCATGCTGGTCTGTTGGTTTTGGAGTGGGCGTCGTTGCCGGGTCTCAGGCCTGCACGCTTTTCAGCCCTGCCCGCAGGTGCTGCCCTCAGCAGGTGGTCAGACCCCCCCGCCACCGCCAGGACCCTGCAGGGGAAGGTGCGGCCCTCACGGGTCCGGGTGGCGTATGTCAGGCCACAGGCTTTTCGTGGCTGTCGTGGCTGTGTTTACATGTCTGATTTCTCCAGCCCTCACTCCCGCTAGAGCTTGTCTTTCAAGGTGGGCTTTCATCTGGAACAGACCTGAGACTTGACCAGCTTTCCCTTAGGAAATGGAAAGAGCCCCCTTGAGACAAATTCTGGGCACATGTTCTCTCCGGAACAGTGCTGCTCTTCTATACCCTTTCTCAAAGACCCCAGACCCTCAAATACCTGTCTGTGCCCTCGATGACATCACAGAGTATCCATTTCTCTTGATCGTGTTTTGGATGCCCTGTTGACTGTCCTGTCTCATCTCGCCCCAAGATACCTGGAGGGTCCGCACTTACCTCTGCGCCCCCGTGAGCTTGTGCCCTGGCTCTGCGTCTCCAGTCACCACCCTTTCATGGGGAAAGCACGTTGTGTGCACACTCTCACCTACACCCTGCGTCCCCGGCGGGTACCTGTGCATGTCCTGCCAAACGTGAACGCTGTCCACCCTGGCCTGGGGAGCAGGGGGACTTGGCTCTGGCCCTTCTTGGCTTCATCGTGAACTTTTCCAGGTCTCATCTTAATGAATACCTGCCTTGAAGGTTAGGGATCCAACAAGATAATGAGAGGGTCCTATCCACTCAGAGCAGGCTAATGTGAAGAATTGCAGAATTTTTAAGAGCCCGGGACAATAAGACAGTGGGTTGACGTGCAGAGGTCCCTCAGCATCCCACAGGTGCTAAGTGACCGCTGGGATTTGAGCTCCGGTCTGTGGCTTCCATATTCGCCATTATATTCTAGCCCTAAGTCTGTTCGGTATGGTGTGGGCTAAGTTGCGGTGACCTCGGTCACGGACTCTCCTACCCTGCTATCTCGGGATGATGGGAACAATTCTGATGTGGGAATCCACGGTTGTCATAGGAGAGCCCCTGGCCGCAAGGAACTGGAAACGCACTGAGTCGGGTGTTACTTTTCCTACACAGTGAGGGTGGCTGTGACTTGCAAAAATATAAGTGTCCGAGAAGGTCGTCAGAGAGCCGGGCCCCCTCCCTCTCTTCTCTGCTTTCTTGGTGTCTTGGTTATCCTTAATGTTCAGCACTTTGGTGTCACAAAGTGGCTGCCGCAGCTCCAGCCTTCTCTCCTGTGTGGAAGGCAGCAAGCGGGGAGAGGAGCTGCCCTGGCTAAAACCCCTACGTCGGACCTCAGAGACCCCATTGCCCAGAGCCAGGTTGCATGCACACCACCAGCTGCAAGGCATGCTGGGAAAGTGAGCAGGAGAGCCACAGTTGGCTTCGATGCACGAGGGTTCAGTCACTGTCTTTCTGTCTTTCTTCTCCCCCAGAGAAGAAATGTCCCACACAGGACCCCTCTCCAGGAACCTCTTTCTGAGCACCTTTCTGCAGGAGCATGGCCCGGAAGTGCTGGAGGTCCCTGGCATGACTGATCTCGTGGACTACTATGATCCAGGGCCCTCCCCTAACAGGTAGGTCCCAGCAACACTCCATGGGCCCCACCCACTCCCATTTCTGGCCAGTGACCTTGGGGGTACAGTTGGAAGAGCAGGGCCCCAGGGTGGAAATTCCCCAGGTGTGCTCATGGAGGCCGGTGCCCTGGGCACGGCCCCTTGGCGCTGCTGTCAGCCCACAGAGGCCCTCGGGTTCCAGCATATTCCCAGGATGGACCTTGGGCACTGCCACCAAAATGGCTTAAACCTCTGGCTTTAGGACTGGGTATCACCTGGCCCTCACTGACCATGATGTCTCATCAAGGCCTCTTGATGAGATGGTTCTAATTTTAGAAAATCAGAAGTAGCCTGAGGAAGCCCCTTTACACACAGGGTCTGGGGCCCAGGCTGCTGGGACAGTGAAGAGGGGATCTTCCCAGGGCTGGCCCCAGGTTCCAGGTGCTTCCCTTCTGCTTTAGGTCTTAGGAGTCTCTTAGGCATTAGGGCCTGGACCTGGGGATTGGGGCTGGCTGGGATTTTAGAGCTGGAGGGACCTGAAAATCTGCCTCTTGCCCTGTCCTGCTCCACTTGGAGATGACTAACAGGGGACATTCAGCGTGGGGCAGTGTCTTCCTGAGGTCCCACGGGGTACTGAGATAGAGGTGGGACCTCAATCCCCCACCTGAGATTGCCAGCCAGACCTCCCCAGCCTCCCATCCAACCTTCCGGCACCTCTGGACTAGAGAGCACGGACTCCAGAGAGACTGGACAGGTGGCTGGGGCTGAGCTGGGAGCCACTGGGACGCCTGTCCACTTGGAAATTCCCAGATGAAATGTGGGCCAAGCCCTGAGAGCAGGACTGAAGCCAGTCTGGAGGGTGTAGGATCTGGATGTCAGGTGTGAGTGCGTAGACCTCCTTCCCATCCAGGATTCGGTCAGTGAGAGGAGGGAACTGGTTAGCCCCTCCCTTCTGAAAAGGGTGATGACAACAGGTGGTTTCACGATTGGGTGCACAGGGAACAGGTCCTAGAATCACTCCCCATGAGGAGGAGGGAAAATTGAGACCCTGTGGGAAACCAGTCCCAGTTCCGGGGGGTTCGGGAGCCCCAGCACGCCCAGCCCTATTGCCCACCTTTGCCATCTTTCCTGGCAAGCCTCCAAGTGGGTGGCCTCTCCCAGGGCTCCCTAACCCTCAGTGTTCCTTGGAGGGAGAGGAAGGCTGTGACAGGGAGGCACATCTGCTGTTCACAGGCCCTGCATGTGTCTCTGCCCTCCCACAAGATGAGAGGAGTGGAGTCCCCCCAGGGATGGGACCTCGCTGGTCTTTTCTGAAGCAAAGTAGGAGCCAGAGGAGGGGTGCGTGAAGGTTCCCACCTCGCTCTGTGCCACACCTTGCCTCCCAGAAACCCAGGGCCCGATCTGCCAGGCAGGCCCAGGTATGTGGGGTGTCACTGCACAGCTACACCCCTAATTCTCCATGTCCTCACGCAGCAGCAACCCCGACGATGTGGCCATGCGGCTGGCCTTCATCGGGGACGAGATGGAAGTGAGATGGACGCTGCCCCGCATTGGCGAGCTGCCCGGGATGGCCGTGCACAGGTGGGCGGCCCCCAGGCCCTGGGAGGAGACCGCTCCTCTCCTGGGCAGCCCTGCATCCCTCCTCCGGGAGTCCCCAGCCCCTGCACCATGGCAGCACAGCAGAACCCAAGTGCTTTTCTCTGTTGCTTCATCAAGCCAAGACCGAACTTTTCCCAAAGGGTCTTGACTTAGAACGCTGACGGGAAGGTGGCGAGCTCAGCGGAGCTGTGTGTCCTGCTTGGTGGCCTCTGTCCCGAGCCCACTGTATTTTCATGGTTGGCCGGCATCTCTGTGGGCTTCCAGATGCTCACAGGACCACTCAGGCTGGGGGTGTACGAGCCCACCCCGGGGCCACAGCAGTGTGGTCTCTTGGTCCCCGGAGAGGCAGCCTTCTGGGGTGCCCAGGCCTCCATCAGAGCAAGGTCCTCCAGGGGGTAGGACCTGCCTTCTTGGGCCTGTGAACAGTGGAGCCTTTTCCCCATGGCCGGCTTCAGAACCCCAGACCAAACCCCCGTGGACTGGTGGGCGGAGGAAGGAAACAGGAAGTCAGATGACTGTGGAGAGAGACGCTCGTTGGCGGAGCCACCAGAGCAAGGGGACAGAGTGGCAGTGTGTGGGGGGGACACAGCCCTCTTCTCCCCACAGGGGTCCCCTAAAGGAAAGGCTGCAGCCCTGTCCCTGTTCCCGCAGTAACGGCCCTGCTCCCCCTCCCCTTTGTCACAGCTTGGCTTTTACCTACAACCAGATGGGCCTGAGAGGTGTTCTCCGAAGTTTCGTGGATGGTCTCACTAACCTCAGGGAGCACATACGGATCTGGAGCTTCCTGACCTTCAGGAACAGGGTAACTAAACCTTGAGATTGACTTACCTCCTGTACATGGTGCTGCTCGCAGCTCTGGAGTGGTGGGATGCCACAGACCCTACCCCTCCCTGTCGTCCTGCCCGCTTCCCCCCTTCTGCTGGGCTCGGGCTTTGAGACCCGTGCTTCACGGACTCGGTGCTGGGACTCTTCAGTGTGTTTGGCTGCTTCCACGCCTGTTCCCTGCTGTTCCCTCCCCTGGGACCAGCTCCTCACTCATCCTCCTGGTCTCCTCCTGAGCCGCTTTCCTGACCACGCCTCTTCCCTCCCACCAGCGCCGGGGACGGTCCCTCCCGAAGCTCATGCTCCCACTGTCCCCAGCCGATGAGCAGCCTGGGTGGGCTGGCTTCTCCTCCTCTGTCCTCTGTCGCGTCCTCAGCCATCTCCCCACCTGCCTGTGCTGCTCTTCCTGGTTTTTGTCCCCGACCGGTCCGGTTTGGAGATGCTCCTGCGTCCCCCACCTTCCCTGACTCGTCCTTCCCCACCCCGGCCTCAGCCTCGCGGGCTTATCCCTGTGTCCACAGAGCGGGCACAGAAGGAGCCGCGGAAGGAGCCACCTCTGTTCCGGGCTGGAGGGCCTCACCTCTCCCCCACCTTCATCCCACAGGTGTCCCCCAACCCCGGGCGCGGGCTGGTGCTGTCCCTGCTGCTGCTGGTGGTGCTGCTGCTAGGCTGGGGGCTTCAGGTCCTCCAGTGATGCCAGCTGCTGCTCGGGGGCGGGGCTGGCCTCGCCCCCCCTGGCCGCCACCCTGGCGGTGGCCTTGTTGGGTTTGTTGTCTTTTTAACGGTTTTCTGGTGATGCCTTTTTTATATTTAAAACGGAGTGCTGGGACACTACTGAGGTTTCATACTAGTTTTTTTTCTTTTTCTTTTTGTAAGAGAAATGAATTCATTATACCTCTGGGGTCGTTGCTGGTTAACTGCCCTTGCCAAGGCCTGGCTGGGCCTGCTCTCCTGGCCCCAGCCCACGTGAGGTGGCCTGTCCCGGGAAGGAGCCTTCCTCTCGAGGGGGGGCCCTGTGGCGGGCCGTGGGGGGAGTGCTGGCCACACCCCCATGTCTGTGATGCCCCGGGGCAAAGAGAAAATCTGCTGGAATAGATTTCTGAGGGGTGAGGAGAGCTCAATAAAATGTTGGTTTCCAGCTGGTCTCTGGTCCTCTCTGGGGGTTTGTCGCAAGGGTTGCCTCTTGCCCCCGGCGAGAGAATCAAGGGGGAGGGGAGAGAAGGGGCAGGGCGGGCGCCTCGCCACCTGTGCGTGATCACACACCTGCGGGCTCTTCCCTGCACCTGCTGTCATGGAGTTTGGCCCGACACAATCAGGTTTACGCCGCCTCGTCATGCCTCGTGCCTGAGATGTACCATTAGGGATTATTTCCTTTGGGCTGTCAGGCTCTTATAATTGGGCTGCCTCCCCTCGCCACATCTGCTCATCCAGCACTCCCTGCTGGAGCAGTGCAGCCTGGGGGGCCACTCACACAGCTGTGCTGGGGAGTAGGGGCTAGACCTGGGCCTAGTGCTGTTCCTAGACCCCGTCAGGCCCTCTCTCCAGAACGAGAGCTCTGGCTCCTTGACCTCCCACCCCGCCCCTACAGTCCCCCTATCTCAAAAGCCAACCCTGGGCTGGGGTGAGTCCCCACCTTCTGCAGCCTCCTCCCTGTCCCCTTCAGGTCCTGGATTCGGAGAACCTTCCCTGCCCTCCACTCAGCCCCAGAGCTGATGCAGCAGTGACTCTGCTACCCTCCAGCCCGGCCGGCCAGGTCCTGCACTCTCCCAGCTGCCCCCTCTGACCCCCGTGACTGAAGGGACCCTCCCAGCCACCACCGGGCTTTCCATGTCACAGTGCTCCAGAGTCTGGCCCTTCACAGCCTGACTTCACCTCCTTTCCTGTGTAAGTGGTCCCGTGGGGCTATGTCAGGCCCTCCCCAAGCCTCACAGGGCAAGCCCAGAGCCTGCCAGTTCCCAGGTCCTTGCTGGGAATGTTCCATCCTGACATCCTGCTCCACCCAAAGGACACTCCACCCCTGGACAGATACCCACCAAGTTTATAGACCTGGAAGTGACCCAGGGCTTTCCTGTGTGGCTGCACTGACCCCTAGGCCCTGGGGATCCACTGGAGAATCCGTAGCTGGGGATGTGGGGAGGCCAAACCCAGATGAACCTCTTCCAGGAAGTCCTCCCTAACCACCCGGGAGCAGCTTGCTCCCACGCACTCGGGTCAAACTGCCCATGTGCCCACCCCTTTCTCAGTGTGGCTGGGGCCGCCCGCGGCTTCTCAAGGAGCTTGGGGCTCTTCAGAGTGGAGGGAATGGAGATGCTGATGCCATGTCTTCTCTTGGCAGGAATCTGGGGACCCTCTCCCCAAGTGTCCTAGGATTTGCAACATTCTTCCCACCCATGGATGTCAGAGGAGCCCCTACTTTGCTAAGCTTGGCCAAGGGTTCTGGGGTTGTGGAGATATGGTCCCTCAAATCTCACATTCTATTTAAAAAGCCCACAAAGAAGCTAAGAACTGGGGGCTGTGTTCTGAGAGCAATAAAGGACTGAGAAAATGGGGGGTGGGGTGGGTTAGACCAGAGGCCCAGGCCTGTGGAGGTGGCTGTGGAGAGAATGAAGGATAGACAAGTGTCCTCCTTAGTGCTAGGGGGAGCAGCACATACAAAGGCCCTGGGGTGGGAGACCTGCCTGAGCATGAGGGTGGATAAACCAGCTTGGGCTGGAGTCTGATCGACCGCCTTGTCCGTTCATGCCCACCCGGGGCCGTGAGGAGCTTGCCAGTTTCTGCACCCAACACGAGGGGCAACCTCCTGACCTGCAAAGCCGACGTGGAGCTGGCCCTTGACTGATCTGCTCAAGACGGCCCAGCCTGCAAGGGGGAAACTGAGGCCCAGAGAAGAAAGGGGTCAGACCAGAGTGGCACTGGGGTCCTCTGACCCCAACCAGCCTGGGATCTTCTGCCCACTGATGCCTTCCAGTCCAGCCTGTGGGAGGGTGGTGAGACCAAGGCCCAGATGGGGAAAGGGTCACGGTCAGACCCAGCCTGGCTGATCCACGTGGCAACTTCCACAAGCTGCAAACAGGTGTTTAGCAACAGTGATACCGGAAATCATCCAACCCCAAAAAGGAAGGACTGGAGGCCCATCCCTCCTAGGAAGGGGGCAGGGGTGACATGGTCACCCAGCAGTCTCATGATCCCTAGACCATCAGCCCAGGATGCTCCCATCTCCTGTGGCCCCTCTGCAGCGGGGCCCAGGGGCACTGCCACGGGTTGGGGGGTGGGACACACACCCCTACCCTCTGGGGACCTGGGGTGGAGGCCGCTGGAAACAGTGAAGCCCCTTCCCAGAGGAGGTGACAAGGCTGCGGGGGCATGAGGGGCCCATCATCTTCAAGGTTTTAGAGGCTTTTGATTGCGGCCCTTAGTCCAGTCAAGATTTCTGGAGATGAGGGAAGAGCTGATTCAGAGAGCACGTGCCTAGGGAAGCCCACTCCTTCCAGGCACCCAGGTCTAGGCTGGCTGAGGGAGGCAAGCCGCTGGGAAGAGAAGCGGGCCCAGGGTCTCCACGGGCGTGGGACACAAATGTGGTAGCAGCTGTGATTCCTACCTTGGGGCCGGCCGGAACGATGGTGGCGCGAGGTGGTCTCCTCAAGGGGGCAGATGCTACCAAGGAACAGGCCCTCGCCCTGGGCCCTGGGCTCCCCCCAGAACTCCCCTCTCCACCCCGTGCTTCTGCCACTCACCCAGACTCAAAGTCTGCAGCGGGGGGGCGAGGGCCCATCAACCCGCCCAGGGCTCCCACAGTGGAGGTGAGCACTGCCTGCCCGCACCTTTGGGTTCCCCTGCTGGGCGGCCCCTGCAGTTCTGGCAGAGACGGTCATCCGCTTTCTGGAACTAACCTTAAGGCAGCACCGTATGCCCTTTGATTGCTTTTCCTTCTCCCTCTTCTGGCCTGGAGCCTGGCCGGGCCCTGAGGAGAAGGGCTGTGCCCAGAGAAGCAGAAAGGCCTGCCACGCGGGAACACTCACCCTCCGCCGCTTCTCCGGGGCTCCCTCACGTGGGACCGTGCTCTGCAGAGTGTGACTGCGATGCTGTCCTGCCCACAGCACAGCCAGAGCACCTGAGCCCAGACTACAAAGAGTCCCAGGGTCGCCAGCTACCGCAGCGCTCGGAAGAGGGTTCCCACAGACTCCGCACTCTTTAAAATAATAGCAAGGTTCGGGCAACCCTCTGGGTCCCCTCCCTCTCGGGGAGCTCTGTACTACTCCCCGAACTTCGCTTTGCTGCCCACCAAAAATAATAATAGCAAGTTTCTTTGCGAATGTTTGAAAATTTCTTAAAATGGAAGTTTTAAGAGATCGTTCTCCACTGAACTCCAGAGAACACAGACTCAGGCCATGGGAAAGATGTTTCCCTCGTCCTATGCAGGGCTCTCGGCCAGGGCTGTGGACACACGTGGGCATGTGGGAGGTCATGACATCTGGAAGGGCCCCTGGCGCAGAGTGGCCGGGAGCCAGGACAGCGGCCCACGCTGTGAGTGGCAGTCCCACGCAATGAAGGCCAGTACTGTGCAGAGGCTGACGGCGCCCCTGCTGAGAAACCCTGAAGAACTGAAAATGCGAAACCTACCCTGGATTTGACAGGTGTCTACACCACAGCCAACATTTATGGACAAACAGAGATCTCACACCCGGACGAGTTTCCCACTATTGCTGACGGGTGAAAAAGCCACTGAGATGTCCAGAACGTGACTTCTCCTTGTTATCAGCGGAGCCGCACATGTCCAGAACCTTCGTCGACTCCCGGGGTGTGGCTGTGCCATGGAAGGTCACAGGCACGGAGCAGACCCTTAGCGATCACCGCCTGCAGGGAAACAGGGCCCTCAGCCGGCCTCCTGAAGCCCTTCCTACCTGGCTAAAGACCTCTTCCCCCCAAGGGGGAGGTCGCTCCCTCACAGGTAGCCGGCAGGCGCTCAGTACTGGCTGTTGAGAAGATAAACCAGTGCAGGACGGAGTCTCCCAGCGATACAGTGTGGGGTGGACAGAATGGCCACCAAGGCCAGCTACATCTGGAAGCCCTTTGCTCTCAGTGACGAAAAGGCTGAGATTCCGGCTGTGGGGGCGCATGGGCTCGTGGGGCAGGGCGCGACAGGCCACAGGCTGAGCCTTCCCGGCCTCCTGAGCACACCTACGGGCCAGGTGGTCTCAGCCTGTTTTACAAAGGAGCCCAGAGGTATGAGGTCTGCCTCCGGGGTCCCTGGAACTCTTCTGACCCTGCTGCGGCTTCCCCCCAACCCTGGAACACATCTCAGGGGAAGAAACAGACCTCGGCAGGTCAAGAAATACTTGCTTTCCGGCTTTTTATGTGGCCTTCAAAGCACTTTGCAAACAGGGCCTCTCAGTCATTTGGACAAGGAGGCCTAGGGACAGACGGGGCAGGTCCAGGCCCGCTGCAGCGCCAACTGGGTCCCCTTCTCCCTCCTAAGCTGTGCCCCTGCCACCCCACGCACCAGGAGCTCCCACCGTGGGGGCGGGGGGCCTGGTCTAGGTCTCGTCATCCTCCAGCACCTCCACGTGCCGGTACGACCTCCAGGCCTGCAGGTTGCAGCTCTTCAGGACGGCTCCCAGCTGCTTCCCAGGCCCTACCTCGAAAGTCTGGGGGAACTCCGTGCCCCTCTTCCTCTCGTAAATGGCATGCATCGTCTGCTCCCACTTCACCGGGGAGACCACCTGCCGCACCAGCAGCTTCTGGATGTGTCTGGGGTGCATGTATCTGTTCCCGTCGACGTTTGAGTGGACGGACACCAGAGGCTTCCTGACACCAATCAACTTTAGAACTTGTTCGAGGGGCTCCAAGGCCGGCTCCATGAGGCGGGTATGGAAGCCCCCGCTAACGGGCAGCATCTTGGTGCGCCTGAAGTGATACTTGGAGGAATTCTCCCGCAGGAACTGCAGCGCCTAGAAGGAGAAGAAGTTTTAGCCCAGGACATCTTAGGAGAGGAAACGCCTGGCGAGGCGGCCTCCACTGGCCCCAGTCCTGCGGACAGAAGATGCTATGGGCACGTCCGCACGCTTCACCCCACAGACAGCTGCGAGGACGGACTCCCTTCCCCTCTTTTTTCCAGTACAAACCAGTCGTGTACACGGCGGCCCGGAAATCCTCCTCTGGGGCCATGACCGTTCACACGGCCCACCCGGGCAGGTGGCCCCGATGGGGCTGAAAGGCCGAGGCTGGGGAGCGTGTCCACCCCAGCACCCACTCCCATTCAGCCTCTCGCCGTCTGTCATCCACAAAATGAGCACAATCTCAGCAGCTTCACGGGGTTGCTGGGAAGCAATGGGACGGGAGGTGTGAAGGAGTCTGACAACGTGAGAACACACTGTCTAGTGGGAGTTTTCAGTTATAAGCCCGCCACCCTTCACAGCTTCTAACAAGCCCGTTTTCTTACTACGCCGTAACCCTCGAGATGAAAATTCTGGAGACTCCAAGCCTCGTGTCTTTCGATCAGAAGCCCATCATCTGAGCTTACTCTAAAGAAAGGAGCTCTGTCTCCTGGAAGCCAAAAGCCTTGCCTTGAAGGGCGTCAGCTCAGACGGGGCCTCCCAGGCTAAGAGGCCCAAACTTGGCCCTGTTTGCAAACAACATAATTCACAAATATTTAAAAAAATATTAGATATTCTTAAGAGACCCTAGGCCTCCAGGACACGGCCTGGGGCCTGGCACCCAGATGGCCCTTCCCGCTGAAGGGCTTCCTGTGGCTGATCTGTCTGTCGCCGTCTCTCTGTCCCTGTCTCTGGCCTGTCACCATCCGCAGCGGCGCAGGGGCTGGGCCCGCTGTTCCTGGGAAGACCGAAGGTGAGTCAAGGTCCCAGCGGCTGCCTAACCTGGGGTGATTGTGCCTTGCCTCTCCGTGCCTCAGTTCCCTCATCTAGAAAAGGGGGAGCACCCTAGTTATCTCACAGGTTATCAAGGGAAACTCTGGCGCCCAAGTGCTGCGTGACGGTTAACAATTGTCTTGTATGCCGAGCCCATACAGGTCCACTGGGAAAAACCATGTGACGGGATGGCTACGTGTGCCCCCAGAGGGCAGGAAGGGTTCGGATGTCCGGCTGGATGGCACTTGTTCACCCGTCTCAGTGGGCCCTGCCCTGCAGGAGGCCAAAGCATCATTTCAGCATCTCCAAGTGCTTTCCACGTTTAAGGCCTCTGGACTCATCCTGCCCACATCCTAGGTGGGGCCCACAGGAGTAAAGGCCAAGGCCACAGCCTCAGGGCCCAGGAGGCAGAGGCCAAAGGTTTTTTGTCCCATCATCCATGGTTGCAAAGGGACCCTCCTGCTTAGGGAAGCCCTGCCTTCATCTGAGCTTTTTGCTTTGGCACTGAAAGGCGAACGCTGAGAATCCGAGGGGTTGTTCACCCACGCACCCAGCTGTCTGGGGGCTGCGCGAGGAGATGCCAGCCCTTGTTTGGGGCCCCTCCCCACCCACTTCTGGGGTTTCCAAGGCCATTAATGGGAACGAGCAATGAGCTCCACAAGCAGCGTGGGGCCACGGTCACCCATCTTTCCGTCCTCTCAGGACTGTCACAAGAGAGACTCACTGGTTCCGAGGAGATTCACATAGACACTGGGCAGACGGACAAGGCCTCATGGGATGGGAGACGGAGTGCAGTTGAGTGGACAAGGAAGAATGAGACAGACTGGAGCTCTGTTCTGCCGCCACCATCTCTAAGCACTAGCCTCTCGCTCTGCCTCAGCTTCCTTCCACACACATGCATGGGACTCCCTCCCGGGGAGCACCAGGACGCAAGCAAGGCCTATAGGACTCGAGTGGTGTAGACATGGGCCTTGCAGCTGTAGCCCCTTGTGCAGGATCCAGCATGGACTCACTCAGCATCCCGGGGCCAGGACCCAGCTGTCCTTTGACATCGGCTGGTAGCGGCCTCCCTGCTGGGGACACCCCCTTCCCACAAACACACCCTCCACACACCATTCCCGGTGTCACCTCCTGAGGCCTCCTGGCAGCCAGCCTGACCCCCACTGTGCCCCAAACACACAGTCACCCGTTCCTGGCTTATCGGTCCATGTCCCCTCAGTGCTTGTTACAGAGGAGCTGCTTGAGAAATGTCTAGGGAAGCGTGAATGAAAGGAAGTACAGAAGGAAAGAAAAAGAACTTGAACTTGGATAAAAGCAGACCCCTAAGACAAGGCACAGTGGGGCGGAGTAACCTAGCAGGAATGGCTCCTCCTTTTGCTAAGGGAGCAACCAAAGGTTGTGAGAACCCCAGAATTTACTACAGGAAGGCCCTGGGGATCATCTGGTCCAACCCCTTTACCTTCTAGGAGGGCGGGGTGATTTGCTCAAGGGCCTGGCCTATGCATGGTGCAGTGGGGATGGCATCCCAGCCTCTTGCCTCCCTCTGCAGGGCTCGCCCCACCCCTTGCCCTCAAATACTTCCCACAGACCACAGCTTGGCAGAGCACCCATCACACCACCATGGGCTTCCTAGTGTGGGTGGGACAGTTCCAACATTCTCTGCGGACTGGGGTTTAGGAAGGCTGTTCCCATCAGCACCAACCTCCAGGTGTCCTGAGATCACCCTGCAATCAGGAAAGAGGTAGTTGGCCACCTCGCACACAGGGTTCTCTATGCCCAAAGTCTTGCAGTGCTCCTGGGCTTCCAAACACGCAATGTTGAACTTGGACCGAGGCTGGCCGAGGACAGACAACATCCCACTGGGGACAGCTTCCGACGCTTCCTGCATGGCCTCAGCTCGGACTTTCACTGCATACAAACCTATCCAGAAAGAAGTACATTTGGAAAAAATCAGGGCATGTGAGGAAGATGGGGGAAGCCCAGAGCTGTGAGACGAAGCACGAGTCCACACAGCGTGCTGGAGAAGCGGACGCTGGTAGTTATCAGCAGTCCCCAGGGCCACGGTTCTTCCTACCTCTATCTACTTTGCCAAGACGGCACCACCATCCCGAGAGGTGGGCACCGTCCTTGGCACTATACACATGAAAACACGGAGCTCGCAGCCTTCAAGCTGGCTTACTGTGGGACGGGATCCTCAGCCAGGTGTGATTTTACCTCAAGGCAAGGTCTGGGGGCACTTGTGATTGCCACAACAGCCGAGTGTGTGTGTGTGCGTGGGGGGGGGCGCAGGTATGTTTGCTACGGACATCTGGGGGAGTCAGGGATGCCGCCCCACATCCTACAACGCAGGGCCCCACCACCAAGTTAGTATCTGGTCCAAAACGTCGACATGCTGCTGGTGAGAAAGCCTGGTGCGGGCAGCGGGGTGCACAGGAGCAGACTCTGAGCCACATACAGTGTTTTGGACAAGGCATGACCTTTCCGGTCAAATTTTCAGTGAGCAGAATGAGGATGATACTAATCTGCCTGGATTGTTGTGAAAACTGGGAATGAAAGTTTCAGTACCACAGGAGTCCCCTACATCAGGCCTTACTGCCGCCACTTGGAGCTGGAGAAGCTGCGGCTGCCAAGGGCAACTGAAGAGCAACGCAGAGCCCTGGCGCGTGCGGCTCAAGTGCAAGGTGAGAGGTCTGTGCCCGGGGCAGGCAGCTCCAACGATCGTGATGTAAGAAGGCCTGTGACGACTGGACATCTGTCCTCCCGGTCCTGGGTCCGCTCCCTGAGGGAGGGGATGACGGGGCCAAGGAGAGGTTAAGGGACTAGTCCAGAGTTTCCTGGGACCACAGAGAGGCTCTGAGGGCATGGCCTGCTCCCCTCCTAACACATCTGCCTTCCCTCATCACCTACATACATTTGTACTGGACTCTTGGCCCCTTACACAGACAGGGAGCAAACGGCGGAGCAAATACAATGACAGCCTGAGGTACGAAGTAGCTGAGAACCCACAGGAAAGTGGAGAGGGCACGGGGAAGTCCTCCCGTGCAGGCATTAACAACTGCAAAATGTCAAGTGAGAAAACACAGGACATACACAGGCTCTAGCTCTGCATTTATGTGCGCAGAAAACTATGTGTGTATAAAACAGTTTTATTCGGAGATGTGCATATGCAGCATTTTTTTAGCATTTCCTTAACCATGCTATAATGCTGTTATTTTAAAAACACTGAAGTAAAAAAAATAAAACACTGAAGTAAAATAAATACATAAAATACAATGTTTCAAATATGTAGTTCACTGGTAAACCACCAGCTTGCTCTAGTTTCAAAGCTTTCCCTCTGTCATTAAAACACCCCGTATCACTCCCATCTCTCCTCTCCTCTGCCCTCCACCCCTGGAACCTCTAGCTGCTATCTCTGGATTTGCACATTCTGGACATTTCACACAAAAGGGGCCTCCTCTCTCACCGAGCAGGCTTTGAAGGCTCATGTAGGTAGTGGATGGGGTAGTATCAGCCCTTTATCCCTGTTACGGCTGAAGGACACTCACTGCACAGACCGAGCATGATTCGTTCTGATGAGGGGCATCTGGGCTGTTTCCATCTTGGAGCTATTTTGAATACTGTTGGCAATGTTTGTGCAGAGGTTTTTCTGTGTGGACGTACGTTTTTATTTCTTAGGCATATTCCTGCAGAACCACTGGGCCGTAGTTCTGTGTGCAACGGCTTGAACCGTCAAACTGGTTTCCACAGTGGCTGCACCATTTTACACTCTCTCTAGCCACGTCTGCGGGTCCTATGTTTTCTTTCCTTTGTAAGCTTTTTATTTATTTATTTGAGGTGGGGGAGAACACAAAGGGAGAGTGAAAGAGAGAAGCAGGCTCTCCGCTGAGGAAGGAGCCTGATGCGGGACTCGATCCCAGGACCCCGGGATCATGACCTGAGCTGAAGGCGGAGGCTTAACCGACGGAGCCACCCAGGTGTCCCTGAGGGTCCGATTTGTTCACATTCTTGCCAACACTTATTATTCTTGTTATATATTTTTTAATCGAAGCCACCCTAGTGGGTATAAGGTGTGGTTTTGATCTGCACGTCCCTAATGATTAGTAATGCTGAATATCTCTATCTCTTCGCATGCCTGTTGGCCGTTTCTGTATATCTTCTCTGGAGAAAGGTCTGTTCACATCCTTTGCTCGTATTTAACTATAAGCAAAACAGTTTAACTGGTTTCACTATGAGCAAAAATCTTAAGTGAAACTAGTATGCTCATGATCAAACGTTCATTTCCTTTTTCACTCCACGACTATCTGCTGGCCATCTGTCATGTGACAGGCACTGGTGCTGTGGGAGTGGACTGAGAGCACCCAGGACAGGGTGGGGGACAGTCAAGGAAGGAGAGTTCAGGAGACTACAAAAAGAAAATCCCCAAGGAACCCTTCAGGCTTAAAAGGGATTCAAGGTGAAGTCTGGTCCTCCCAACGTCATTCTCACCCATGTGCTCCCTTCTCCATCACCTGAGTGGGTCCAGAATTATTTTTGGCAGTATCCTTAGTCCCCAGTGAACCCAGCAAGAAAACACCCCGGCACCAAACCAAACCCCTTCCTGTGTACCTTCAGAAAACTCCATGGCTCCAGCAAACACTAGGGCTGCGAATTCTCCCACACTGAATCCAGCAGCAGCAACACAGTTCTCAATCACCTGTAGTGACAGATGCAGGACATGAGGCCAAGGTCTAGGGGTGGGGGAGGGGGTTCGGTCGGGGGCTCTGCACTGCAAGCTGGCAGGGTGTTCAGAGGCTCAAGGAGCCAGGAATAGGGAGCCACCAGCCTGGTGCTCTGGCTAGAAGAGGACACAAACAGAAGTGGCCTTGACAAGCCCTGAACCAGCGCTTTTACTGATGAGGAACTTTGCTGGCGAGTTAAAGCCCGCTGCCTGATTCTGGTGGAGCCCTGTCTCCAACCCAGGGCTCTGGATCCTTCTGTCTCTGCCCTGGAGATGCCTCTCAGGCCCAGGGAGCCGGAGGGAGGTACACAGAGGAGTGACTCAGTCTCTTGAATTTGATTCTTAGCTTGGGAAAGTTCCCTAACTTCGAGCTTCGGCTGTCCATCTGCGGGTTGGGGAAAGGGCAGGACCTACCTCACAGGGCTCCAGGGATGACACCAAAATAATGTCTCTCAAGCGCTTAAGCACAGACCTGGCCGAGGGTAAGGGCTCCGTGAATGCCACGACCACCACTTCACTAATTCTGTTACGTGTCCGAGTCTCCTTGCCTCACCCACAAAGTAACTGTGTTTCCCCAATGCGGTTGTGAGAGTGGAGTGCAGGGTTCACAGCAGAAGCTTCACGTTTACTGTTCTGATATTATCAAATGATAACAGCCACCAATTCGCACCTTCAAGTGCAGTGACATAGTCACACCATCCTCTTAATGGGCCCTCATTCAAGGTTGGAGTTCATCCTTCTAAAATCATTAGTAACAAATGACTGAGGATCATTTAAAATCGTTCAGGGGCGGGGCGCCTGGGTGGCTCAGTGGGTTAAAACCTCTGCCTTTGGCTCAGGTCATGATCTCAGGGTCCTGGGATCCAGCCCTGAAGCGGGCTCTCTGCTCAGTGGGGAGCCTGCTTCCCCCTCTCTGCCTGCCTCTCTGCCTACTTGTGATCTGTCTGTCAAATAAATAAAATCGAAGGGCATAAGGAGGGCACTGATGGAAGGAGCACAGGGTGTTATATGCACCCGCGGAATCACTAACTCTACCTCGGAAACTGATAAAACGTTACATGTTAATTAACTGAATTCAAATTAAAAAAAAGTAAAAAGAAACACATACACAAAATAAATAAAAATTTAAAAATCGCAGCCCAGTCTCTGTAGGTGGGACATGCGACTCTTGATCTGGGGGTCGTGAGTTTGGGCCCCAGGGTGGGTGTAGAGAACAGTAATAATAATAATAGTAACTTTTAAAAAATAAGTAGAATAAATCGCAGTCCAGCCCAAACTCGTCAGCCGCTTTCCCTGCTGTTTTCCGCTCTGCAGCACCGCACTTAACACGCCCAGGCGTTCACACCGTGTTTTATTCACCAACCCCCTCCCCTAACGCGCGGGCCGCCCCAGCGCCGCGCCCCCCGCTCCCACCTCGGCGGGAACTCGACAAGCCTCCGCTCACTCCGTCCCACGTGGGAGCGCGCGCCTGGCAGGCGGGAGCCCGGGCACAGCGCGTCCTCCCCGGCGGGCGGCGGGCGGCGGGGCGGCGGGCCTCACCGCGGGCTGCAGGTGATGCAGCTTCTCCACGGCGGCCAGCGAGGCCACGAAGACGGCGGGCTGGCAGTGCGCCGTGCGGTCCAGGGCCTCCTGCGGCCCGTGCAGGCTCAGCTCCAGCAGGTCGTAGCCCAGCACGCTGCGGGCGGCGGCGTAGAGCTCGCGGACGCGCGGGTAGCGGAGCAGCCCCCGGCCCATGCCCACCACCTGGCTGCCCTGGCCCGGGAAGAGCAGCACCGAGCACTGGCCCGGCGGCCGCCGCGTCGCTGCCTCCCGCGGCTCTTCCTCCGCGGCCGTGGCGTCTCGCAGCAGCTCCGCCACGTCCACGGCGCGCGGCGGGGGCAGCGGGAAGTCCGCGGCGCCGCGGCGGCAACCCGCGCCCCAGCCCCGGGCCCACGCGGCCGGCGCCACCCGCAGGATCATGGTGAGGCCCCGGCCCTCCGCGCGTTACCGGGGCGACGGAGGCCGGGGGGCGGTGGCGCGGCGCGGTCCCTGACGCATTTCCCGCCGGGCGGGCCGCGGCACCCGGGGGCGGGAAGAAAGGTTCCGCGCGGACGAGTTCCGGCCCCAGGCGCGTAGGGAAACCCGCGCAAGAGCGAGGAAAGCCCGGGCCGCCCCGCCGTCCTCCCGCAGATCCTAAACGAACAGCGAACTCAGTGTCTCGCTCTTTCCACCTCGCCTGTGAGCGGGTTTGAGACGGTTCCGCGTTGCTTCTCCGTCTGGTTTCTCAGCGGCGCCGTGCAGTCCGCAAGCGAGCAGCTCTGCCCCCGTCTCCCCTGCAAACCGCACGGGACCGCGGAAGCCGCCGGTTCGTATCCGCCCCCCGACAACGCCCGGGATATTTCTTAGACATCAGCTTCTTTGATGCCTCGCAGCAGCGCGATGGCGGGTGCCGCTATCTTCCATCCCTGGTCGAAGGCTCCAAGACTTGAGGCGCAGGTGGTTAGAGACGGAAGCGGGATCCGAGACGGGTTCCGGGCTTCGGAGCAGCGCGGGGAGGCGGGGTCCCGGGGGGCTAACTCCGACCTCACCCCCTCACCCCCACCTGCCCTCTGCTCCTCTCTCGTTCCCTGCCAGCCTGCCTGCGGGCCGGGGAGACCAACAGACACCCCCACGCCCCAACACACACTCATAACGAGAAAGATCTAGACGGAATTACACCAGCAAAGCGACTTCAGTGAGTTTGTCTAAGAATCGGATGCGCAAAGCCCTAACTCTCGGAACAGCCAATGCAGCCTGCCTTTTGACAAGGAAAAAATGGGGGAAAAGCCCTATATTCGACGAGAGGAGATTCGTTAAACGGGTTACGGCAAACCTATACCACTCTGTGGTCATCAAAGACGCGGAGGAGATTCTCAGGTTAAGACATGAGCAGAGCTCACAATGCCTGCAGAAGCCCATAAATCCGCAGGAGGGGAGCCTTCTAAAGAGGGGAACCTTCTAATCCACAAGGACTGGGAGAACAGGAAAGGAAAGAACCCTTACAAGCTGAAAAGCCGGAAGACCAGTATTACCTGACTTAGCTGACTCCAGACTGACACATTATTATTATTTTTTAAAGATTTTATTTATTTATTTGACAGATCACAAGTAGGCAGAGAGGCAGTCAGAGAGAGAGGAAGGGAAGCAGGCTCCCTGCTAAGCAGAGAGCCCCATGTGGGGCTCGATCCCAGGACCCTGGGATCATGACCTGAGCTGAAGGCAGAGGCTTTAACCCACTGAGCCACCCAGGTCCCCTGGACAACCAAATTCTTCTGGACAGTGTGGAGAGCTGAGCCACCGTCCTCCATACAAGAGCCTTCTCAAAAGCATGGGGACTGGCAGCTCTAGCCGCTTGTAGAGCTAAGGGTGAAAGAAGTTAAAATAAAGAGGATTATTTGAAGGTGTCTTTGAAGAACAGATCTATAGACCCCTGTCTCTAGCCACTGAGTGGTGCCCCTCCCTCACTCTGGCAAACATCTGGGGTTTAGCTCTGGAAAGGGCTGGACGGGCCAGGGACAGTGGTGAATGTGGGTACTTCGCCAAAACAGGTGAATACTGAATGCGGGGTGTTCTCCCCCACTAAGCTCCCAGAAACCCAAAGCTAGACCCTTACCCTCCACACAAGTGACTGAGGGACCCTGGAGAATCTGACCAGTCCAAGAAGAAATCTGAAAGACATTGACAGTCCCAGAAGTACCCAGACAAATGGCCCCCCAAGTTCCAACTTACAGTGATGCTAAACCAACAAATGCCGTCCATAGACTTATTTTCTTCCCTCCTAATCATGAGCAGCCAGCCAAGAATTCCCAAGCATCTGAGGAAAGCCTCTTACAACAGAAAACAAAACAAAACAAAAAACCCACAATGCATAGGTTTTAGATACTGAGAAGAAAATAATTTTTTTAAAAAGATTTATTTATTTATTTATTTATTTGACAGAGAGAGATCACAAGCAGACAGAGAGGCAGGCAGAGAGAGAGAGAGAGAGAGGGAAGCAGGCTCCCCGCTGAGCAGAGAGCCGGACGCGGGACTCGATCCCAGGACCCTGAGATCACGACCCAAGCCGAAGGCAGCGGCTCAACCCACTGAGCCACCCAGGCGCCCCGAAAATAATTTTTTTTAAAGAAAACTATCACAGATAGTAGAGAGGTAAGAGAACTGGCTGTATCCATGAAAAATGAACAGAAAGTTATATTCAAAAAGAACATTTAGAAAGCAAATAAGAATCTCTTGGAAATTAAACACAGTAAAGCAGTGGGGTGCCTGGGTGGCTCAGTTGGTTAAGCGTTTGCCTTGGGCTTAGGTCGTGTTCCCAGCCTCTTGGAATTGAGCCTCCCAGCGGGCTCCCTACTCAGCAGGGAGTCTGCTTCTTCCGTCCCCCGTTGCCCCTCCCCCTGCTTGTGTGCGCGCTCTCTCTCTCTCTCTCAAATAAATAAATGAAATCTCAAAAAATTTCTAAAGGAAAGCAAAGTCATGTTTAACTCACAAGTTAAATGAGAGGTGACCTTGGGGTAAACGGAGCAGAGAGAATACCAGGAAGCCCCTGGGCCATTTCACCTGTTCCTTAACCTGGGGGGTGGACACGCAAGTGTCTTTTCAGTATTATTTTACAGCGTACAGTGTTTTATATACATTTCTGCTTGTATGGAGCATTTCACAATTAAGAAAACCAAGGCAGCAAATGTTTGTTACTGTAGAAAGGGGCATCTGATTTATTGTAAGGGGAAGAAAAATTATAAAATCATTTGTAGCATGAAGGCATTCTTGTAAAGATAGGTGTGATATGCTTAGAAAAAGTCATGCAGGGGCACCTGGGTGGCTCAGTCCTTAAGTGTCTGCCTTCAGCTCAGGTCATGATCCCAGGGTCCTGGGATTGAGCCCCGCCTTGGGCTCCTTGCTCAGCAGGGAGTCCGCTTCTCCCTCTCCTTCGGGCCCTCCCTCTCCCCATGCCCATGGTCTGTCGCTCTCTCTCTGTCAAATAAATAAATACAATCTTTAAAAAAAAAGAAAAAGTCATGCAAACACTCACTGAAGTGTTGACAGTACTTTGCTCTAGGCGGTGGGAGAGGAAGTTGCTTTATTTTTTTTTCCTCTGTGTTTTCCAATTCCTTTGCAATAAATTTGGGTTACTCATGTAATTAAGTAAACACATAAATAAAATACAAGGATATACTGTACTTGAATCACACTTGGAAACAGGAAGCTGAATGACCCACCGGTTAAGAGTGCAGATCCTGGGGGTGCCTGAATGGGAATCCTGACTCCAAGGCTGACCAGCTGTGTGACCCTGGGATGTTCCTTATCCTCTCTGAGCCTGTGAAGTGGGGTTAATCCTCCGGGGCTTGGGAGGGTTTTGCTTGTGTCAAATCCTCTAGGGTTCGGCCCAGACCTGGCCACCTGAGATGCTTAGTATATATGCCAAATGCCCAAGAGAGGCTCTGTGTTTAGTGCTATGGAGTTCAGAAGTCATTGCCCACTTAGAATGGGGGTGGCCCAGACTTGGGGTTCTGGAAGAGCTTTCTGGCAGGACACTGGAGAGCCATCCAACTCGGACATGTGGACTTGCCCAGGGTGGGGGTGGGGTCGGGGGTGACCTAGACAGGGGAACAAAGGTGGGAAAGGGTGGGGTGGTCAGCTTGACCCCAGGGCCAGGGGAAAAGGTTGGGACAGGACCCTAAGTAGTGGGAGCTTTGGAGGGTCCTCGGCAGAGGAGGGGAGTGGCAGGAACAAGAGGGGGGCTGGGGGCCAGCTGGGGGCTGCGGCTGCTGCTCAGAGGGACAGTGGTTGCTCCCCAGGCTCGGGAGGGGTCCATCGAGTTGGACAGGAGGGAGAAAGCTGTAAGGGGAAGCTTCCAAGACCAGTGGGGGGAGCATCTGCATGCAGACCTCCAGTGTGAACCCCTCGACCCGTAGGTTGTGTGAGCTTCAGGAGGGCAGGGAGCCTCGAGTGCTTGTTCTCGGCCCCTTCCCTTTGGCCCTGGCATGCAGCAGACACTTGGGGGCAGAAATTTCCTTGAGCCCCATGTGTAGTAGAGGTGAGGCTGGAGGAAGCTGCCTTGTCTCCTTCCCTCGGGTCTTCCGGGGGAGGTAAGGGTGTCGTCGTTTGGCCAAGCCACAGGCACCTCCTTACAGGAAGAGGGTGAGGGCTGGCAGCTTGCTGGGAGGTGTGGCCAGACCGAGTTCATCCAGTAGGGCGGGTGCAGTGCCTGGGGCCACAATACTTTCAGGGACCCAGGGAAATGTTTTAATTTCTTTTAAAATCAGGAGAAAGGGGCGCCTGGGTGGCTCAGGGGGTTAAAGCCTCTGCTGTTGGCTCAGGTCATGATCTCAGGGTCCTGGGATCGAGCCCCCGCATCTGGTGCTCTGCTCAGCAGGGAGCCTGCTTCCCTTCCTCTCTCTGCCTGCCTCTCTGCCTACTTGTGATCTCTGTCTGTCAAATAAATAAATAAAATCTTAAAAAAAGATAAAATCGTAAGAAAAAGAAACAGTCCAGACTGGATTATGCTTGTCTTTATATCAAAGCAGTCGAAGCAGGAAAGGCTCACAATGGCCAACACGGGCAGGGCTTAATTTTTCCGACTGCCGCCCAGGAGCTAGCCGCTATGGTTGGGGACAAGAGTTCACATGGTCCCCCAAGGATCGGTTTGGGCCACTTTGGCTCCTGCAGGCTGAGGGGCCCTGCTTGACCAAGTTAGCCCAAGGTGGCCAGAACAGCCCCCGGGCTGCAGTGATAAAGCAGCACCCACAGGCGAGCTGAGGGGTCCAAGGCCTGCTGCTGGAGGTGCCGTGCCCATCAGGGTGTGTCCCGGCCAGCTGGAGGCCACCTCTGGACCGTGACGGTTGCAGTCTCCCCTCACTGAGTGCCGAGCGTCGGCAGGGCGGCCGGCCCCATTACCTGTGGCATCCTCATTAGTCCCACGATGTTGTGCCCATTTTACAGATGAGCAGATGGAGGCTGAGAGAACCAGTCACAGAGTGTCTGAGCCGGGACTCAGAGCTCCGCCTGCCTCCTGCCCCGGGCACCAGTTAAAGTGACTGGGGTTTTCCTCTGGCGATGGGAGCCCAGGGCTACTGTGTGGGACGGCGTTCAGGGCTTTGCTATCAAGCGCGGTAGTTCCCCTCTCTGAGGTCGGTCCCTGTTTTCCCATTTTACAAACGGGAAAGGTGAGTCTCAAGAAAAAGCGACCTGCCAGTGACACGGCCGGCACGGCGGCCACGGTAAGGACCAGGGCCACAGAGCCGATCGGGGCCGGCCGGGGAGGTAGAGGCAGAAGGGAGCTGGCGCGGAGCGAGCTCTCCGGCCGCCGCGGCTTCCAGCCAGGCCGGGCGGGGCCGGGGCGGGGCGGGGCCTCGCGGCCGGGGCGGGGCAGGTCGGGGACCTGGGCCGCCACCTCGCGCCGCGCAGTGCCTTCCCGGAGCGCGTCCTCGTCGCGGGTGAGTGGGGAACGGACGCCGAAGGGGCAGCGGGCGGGGCGGCCCCGCGCAGGTGCGACCCCCCGACAGCGCCCGCGCGCTGGCGCGGGGCCCGAGGGCAAACTGAGGCAGGAGGGGGCAGGCTGGAGCTGCGGGGCGGGGGCCCTAGTGGGCCGCAGGGGAGTAGCACCAAGGGACTCGGTGCCGGGGTGGCGGGCTGCCGGGACCCTCACCTCCGCGGTCGGGGCTCCTGTGCCGCGGGATTCCCGGGGCAAGCGGGAGTTCGGAGGAGGGAACTGGAGCAATCCGGCTCGGCTCCGCCCCGCCCCTCCTCCGGCCCCCGCGCCCCGCCCCTCCCCCGGCCCCCGCGCCCCGCCCCTCCTCCGGCCCCCGCGCCCCGCCCCTCCGCCCCCGCGCCCCGCCCCTCCGCCCCCGCGCCCCGCCCCTCCGCCCCCGCGCCCCGCCCCTCCGCTCGGGTCTGGCGGGAAGCTGAGCCACCGGGAGGGACCCGACAGTCCCGATTCCCGCCCATTCCGCCGTTGAGCTAGCCGGATGGCGGTGGAGGGGGAGGGCGGGAGTGGCCGAACGGGGTACCGAGAAGGTCACGAAATGCCCTGGCTCCGGGTCCACTTGAGACTTTCCGTTTCTAGGCGGGGAAACCCAGAACCCCTGGGCAGGGTATTTGTGCACAGCCAGTTAAGGCCCCCGAGTGTCCTAGAACCGGGTCCCGAGCTTCCCAGTTCAGTGCTCGGGTGCGCCGTCGCCTGGACAGGGGTCTGGTGTGGGCAGAAGGAGGCCTGGGACCTGCCTGCCCGTTGCCGTCCTGCAGCGGTAGGGCGCGGGGGCTTCCGGCCGTGAACACCGTGCAGAGTTCTGGGGATCCGCCTGCTGGCCGGGCCGGCCGGGGAGCCTGTCTGGCTGGCCTGCTGGTGCGTCGCGGACCCCTACCAGCCATGTGTTCTACAGCCGAGGGCGGGGGCGGGGGGCGGTGCTGGGCTGGGGCCTCCCCTAGGGACCGTTGACTGCGGCTGATCCAAAGGGTGCCAGGGTGCCTGGCATGCAGCAGGCCGTGGACCAAAAGACTTGTCTGGCAGAGTGTGGGCCTCGAGCCTCCAGTTCCTCCGTGGGGTGAAGTGGGGAGCCCTGCGGGGCCTCGCATTGGACGTCTGCTTCGTGGAGAAACGGTGTTTGTCCACTGCCTTGGAAGGGCCCCAGGAGCAAGGGGAAGGGGGGCGGGAGGCTTGTTTCCAGATGGTTGCACGGCACACCCAGAGGGAGGTTCAGAGGGGAGCCTTGGAGCTGAGGGAAACTGAGGCTCACCCAGGAGCCCCTGTCCAGGGTGACACAGTGACAAGGGTGGGGCCAGGGTTTGAACCACTAGGGTTCCAGCCTCCACCCGCTGTGTGCTGCTGTGTCAGGGACTGAATCAGCCAGAAACCCTTGACCGTGGGTTGCTCAGGGGTGGGGTGAGGGGTTGGGGCTCCAAGGGAGGGAGCCTCCTTTTTCCCATATACACTTTTGCATCATTATTTTGTTTCGGAATCTGTTTCTTTTATTTGTACTTTCATTTACTTATTTCTGATTGGGCAGCCATGCCTGAATATGCTCTTTGTGTTTAGAAAAGTAGTCGTTCTCCGTGGAGCAAATTCCCCCTTGTCCCTCCCAGCCCCACCCCGTCCCAGACCTCCTGGTTACCAGCTGGCAATGGACCCTTCCCGACCTGCTGGCTGGTGTACTGGGTACTTGCATAATGAAAAAGATTCACAGAGGTTCTAACGCAGATGATTAGCTGTGAGTCATTTTAGAAAAGAAAGGAGCCTCGGGGTGCCTGGGTGGCTCAGTGGGTTAAAGCCTCTGCCTTCGGCTCCCGTCATGATCCCAGGGTCCTAGGATCAAGCCCCGAATCGGGCCCTCTACTTGGTGGGGAACCTGCTTCCCCTCTCTCTCTGCCTGCCTCTCTGGCTACTTGTGATCTCTGTCTGTCAAATAAATAAATATAACAACAACAAAAAAGGAGCCTTAACACCAGTCCCGGGGCAGTGCGTGGCTTGAGTGAGAGATAAGGCCTAGGAGGGCCGGGTACAGCGCGGGAGGAGGAGAGAATCAGAGAAACAAACTGTGTGTGTGTGGGGAGGCATTTTCTGCCACCTTCTGTAGGGGAGGCCTTGGGGAACAGGAGGGGCCCCCAGGGACTCACTAGCTGAGCCCC
Source organism: Lutra lutra (assembly GCF_902655055.1). NCBI lineage: Eukaryota > Metazoa > Chordata > Mammalia > Carnivora > Mustelidae > Lutra > Lutra lutra. Next base: position 138,916,014 of record NC_062285.1, read on the forward strand.
CACTTCACAGATGGGGACAGAGAGGCCTGGGAGGTGAGACTGTAGGGCCAGAAATGGGTCTGGAGTCTCTTGGCGGGGAGCAGGAGTGAAGCTGCTTGAGGACAGAAGATCCTGAGGCCCCCCCCCCCCCCCCCCCCCCGCCTTGGGAGGATGGAGAGGATTCAGTTCCTGTCACTGCTGCCCTTGGCTGAGAAGGGGTCTAATGCCCTATGGGGCCTGGGACACTGGTGCTGGGGCTGGAGGGAGTGAGCCTCTTGGCCCTGAGAATCTTGTGACACTGGGCAGAGGGCAGGACCGCTGAGGTAGGGTGGGAGGCCGAGTGCCATGTTGCGATGAGAAGGAGGTGACACGGGCATCAGGTTAAGTGGCCTTGTGGCCCAGAGCTGAGGCTAGCAGACTCCCCGCTCAGGGGTGGGAGAGCACTGGGCCTGAGAGTCACACAGACCTGGAAAATTCTGGGACTCCCTGTGCCTCAGTGTCCTCACCTGGATGGTGGGACTAGAAGTGTCCCCCGTGGAGGCCAGGAGGGTGTGGCTCGGGGCCCCCAAGAGAGAAGCAGCTGGTGGCCACCCCTGCAGCTGCCGTGAGGAGTGAGTGAAGTCTGAACATCAGGGTGAGCCTGCACGATCACCGCTCTTTTCCCAGAGGCCTAGAACCTTCTCCTGATCCCAGGTCCTGAGCCCTCTGCTCTGGCCCTTCTTGGCCTCTGTTTTGGAAGCGCTCCTCGGTGAGTGGCCCAAGGCCTGGGGATGGAGCTGTGTGTCAAGCCTTCTGCCCCACTGACTGTCCAGCGCCTGCCTGGCTGATGTCTTCCAGCCTTGGGTCTGTGCCACAGGGCCACTTCTTCCCCCAGAGGAAATGGGGCAAGTGGCCCCAACACGGACAGCCATAGCCCCTCACTTGTCTGATCCTTGCTTGAGCCTCCCGATGACCCCACGAAGCAGGCAGGACAGGTTGTACCCACCTGATGTGAGGGAAACTGAGGCCCAGAGGGGCGATTTGGCCTGGGATTGCAAAACAAATTGGAGGCAAGCCAACATCTGGGTTCACAGTCACCGCTGATGTTGATGGAAGTCAAGGGTGTGTGGGTGGCTTTGCCCTTTTACCGAGTCCTTTCCCAGTCACAGGTGCTCCCTACTTTCCCCAGCCCTCCCTGGGACCCCATCCCAGAGCAGATCTCTCTCAGGTCTGCCTGGGCTAGCCCAGCCCAGCGCAGTCCAGCTGAGCGTGACTCAGCCTGGTGGGTCCCGAAGTCGGGTGATTCAGGAGCTGGGCAGTCCCCCAGAGGCCACAGGAAGCTCCCCGTCTGGGCTTTCTCTGGGTGAGGCATCTGGCCTTTCTGTATTTGACCTGTGAGCTGGGCAGACTCTCTGATCCCTGAGGCCCGTGAAACATGAAACACAGCCAGGGTCTAGAAGAGGCAGCGGGAATGGGGGCAGAAACACGGGGCTCAGACCCTGCTCTGTCACTGAGACCTTAGGAAAGCCACCACCCTCTAGCGGGCTGTGGTTGTTCTGTACAGCAGGGGGCTCGGTTGATGGGCACCGCGGGCAAGTCCTGTGTGGCATTCCCTGGGCACGGGCTGGGACAGGAGTGCTCCTGCCCATGGAATCTTGTGGAGAAATATGGGCCGGTGCTGCAGTGTGGGGAGGCTCGGAAACATGCTTGGTGGCAGAGGCCAGACCCCAAAGGCCACATACTGTTTGATTCCATTTACATGAAATGTCCAGAAAAGGTAAATTGGCAGAGACCGAGGGCAGATTGCTGGTAACCGGGGGCTGGGGGAGGGAGGGCCACGGCATGACTGCAGTGGGTGCGGGCGTTCATTTGGGTGATGGAAATGGTTTGGAACTTGGCATGGACGGTGATGGCGAGACATCGGAAGTGCGCCAAATGTCCCCGAATCGTGCGCTCTAAATGCTTAATTTCATGTTCCGCACATTTTACCTCGATTAAAAAGAAGAAAATTCCGGGACAGGAGCCACTGACAGTCTCAGAGCAGGCGTGATGTGGTGGGAGTGGGAGGCTCGGAGGGCCCTGGGGGCAGGGGGAGCAGGGGCTGGGGCTGGGGTCCGGGCAGAAGTCAGGGACAGTGCAAACTGTTATCCAAACCAGGACACTTCTTTTTTTAATGTTTTACTTGGAACCAATTTTAGACTTACAGAGAAGGTACAAAAGTAGTAGAGAGAGTCCTCCCCCCAGCTGGGAAGTCACCGTGGCGTGGCCCTGGTCACCATAGCCCCCTGGAGCTTCACCAGGTGGGGTTTTGCCTTTTTAGTGAGATACCACAGTGCATCTGTCCGCCTCTGCAGACCTTATCAGGGGTTCGGGCTGCCCGTGTGTCTTGCCCTGGCGGCATTCACCTTGAGTGCCTGTAGGAGGGACGCCTCAGAGCGTGAGGGGGCCATCAGTTTGAAACAAAGTGGGTATAAAGTGGGACCGTCCCGTGGTGTGGGAGAAGGGACGAAGGGTGACACTGAGGAGACTCGAGGTCTGGCCCACTTTGGTGCCTGACCCTTCAGCCCCTCCTCTCAGCTTGTGGGCCTCAGTTTCCCTGTCTGCATGTGAGGGTCAGGACGGCGTGAAAGTCCCCCACCTGCCCAGCCTTGTCACGTTCCAGGGGAGGCCTAGGGCTTTGACCACAGCTCCTGTGGTGGCCCAAACACTGTGACTTCGCTTTGGACCTGACATATTTGTTAGGCGGGCTGGGCAGGGCTGGGTTCCCGTGGCTGCTGAGGAGGCCTGAGCCCGCGCCATGTGACCCGGTGGTGAGCCCACCGGGGCGGCCAGGTCCCAGGGATGTGTCTGGAGACCCACCCCCATCTGGCAGGGGCACAGGGCCAGTGTCCTCCCGATGGTGGTGAAACAGACCCTCCCGCTCACCCAGGGACAGTCCTGTGCACCCCGGAAGCCGGAGGTCAGGGCAGGAGGGCAGGGGAGGGAGGAGCACAGAACATCGACTGCTGGGCGCCCGCATCACATGCCGGGTCATCCTCACAGCGCGCCTGGGTCTCGACCTTGGGGGATGGAGGGACTGTCCCAATGCTACAGGTGAGAAGACCGAGGCCTGAGGAGGGAGGAATCAGTCAGTCACTAGAGGGCAGAGCTGGAATCTGCATCTCCCATCGTTCTGTTTAAAATGATGCTCGTTGGGCGCCTGGGCGGCTCAGTCGGTGAAGCGTCTGCCTCTGGCTCAGGTCATGATCCCGGGGTCCTGGGATCGAGCCCCACGTGGGGCTTCCCGCTCAGCGGAGAGTCTGCTTCTCCCTCTGACCCTCCCCACCCCCTTGTGCTCTGTCTGTCACTCTCTATCTCAAATAAATAAAATCTTTTTTTTTTTTTTTAAAGATTTATTTATTTGACAGAAAGAGATCACAGGTAGGCAGAGAGGCAGGCAGAGAGAGGAGGAAGCAGGCTCCCTGCTGAGCAGAGAGCCCGATGCGGGGCTCGATCCCAGGACTCTGAGATCATGACCCGAGCCACAGGCAGAGTCTTTAACCCACTGAGCCGCCCAGGCACCCCACCAAATAAATAAAATCTTTAAAAAAATAAAATGATGCTCATTATAGACCTTTTGGAAAACAATAAACAGAATTTTATCTGTTTATTCTATTTTTAGAAAACAGAAACAGAATTCCCACTGCCAAGGGCAGCCCTTAGAATCCCCAGCTGCCCGATTGCAGAGGGGCCCTGGGCCGATGCCTCCCCACTCCCGGCCTCGGGTCTGCACTGGTCAGTGGGATAAGAGGGGCAGTTCCTGGCAAGGCAAGCAGCATCAGCTCTGTGATCATGAAGGCTGTGATTAGAACACCTTCGTGAATCTGTTAGTTTTTAAAATGCCTGTCTCTGTCATCTATTTTTTTTTTAAATTGGGGTGATTCTGTAGTCAAGTTTATATGCCTCTTTCTTTGCTTAACGTTATGTTGAGGACAATTTTTACATTATTAGAGTCTTCAAAAGCTGGATTTGGGGGGTTGAGCAGGCCTTCATGGTCCCTCCTTGTTGGGGATGAAGGTTGCTTCACATTTCGTGGGGCTTTCCGGGGCCCCAGGCTGGCAGCTGCCCCCTGTCCCCAGGGCAGCCTTCACCCTTTGCTCCGAAGGCCTAATGATTGCACAGCCTTTCCCCTGCATCTGCTCTCCCTTCCTGTGTCCCTGTGAGGGAGGTGCTCACGGTCCTGGCCAGGGCCGTCTTTTCCTTGATCCCGCATCCGCAGGTACCCTTTCTGAGCTCTGTGCTCCTCGCAGGGACTCTCCCGTTCCGTCTGCCCTGGGTCCCCAGCCCCCACCCTAGCAGGTTGAGCTGCGGGTTTGCTGAACTTGATCTGGATGGCTTCCTCTCTCATGCAAACAAACACCTCCAGTTTCCCCAGTTAGGATCAGAGTGGCAGTGGGGGTCCAGCCTCCTCATTTTATGGTGGGGAACACGAGTCCCAGTTGGGGTGCTCACAGGCCGGGGGTCCCACAGCAGGTCCAGTCAGAGCTGGCCCGAGATGCCTGGTCAGGGTCCCCCCGCCCGCCATCACTCTGGACTCTCAACCCCGATGAGCAGTTCAGCCTGCTGGGGCCTCACCCTCTGCTGGGCACCTAGTAGGTCCTCGAGCAGACCTTAGGGCCACTGGGGAAGGGGACATAGCTGATGAGCGCGATGGACAGACCTGATGACTGGGTCCCCAGCCCTCAGGGTGGCAGCACCCAGGCTGGACACAGGCCCTTCCCTGCCTAGCCCCTTGCGAGCCGAGCCTCTCAGGGTGGCCGAGGGGCCCTCGCGAGTTTGAACTCTTGCAAACTCCTGTACTTTCCCACCTGCCACCTCTGTGAGCCTGGGTCGCTGGGCGGGAGCAGCTTTTTGGCTGGGCAGAGCCTGGCCCGAGTGCTGTGTGACTCCAAGCAGGCTGCTTTCCCTCTCTGACACAGAGGGAAGGAAAGGTGATTTTAGGGTGGGCCTTTGGGGGGGGGGGGTAAAATACCTGTGGGTCCCCACTGGACGGGGCCCAGGTAGTGTTGCTATCCCACTCTACAGAGGGGGAAACTGAGGCCCAGAGAGTTGAAGGGACTTGCCTGAGGTCACAGGGAGGTAGTGGGGAGTCAGGATTTGAGCGAAGCTCTGTGATGCAAGTTATTGAATGAATGAATGAATGATTGAATGAATGAATGAATGAATGGTGAGAGAGGGGATGAGAGGTACTAGAACATAGCGCACAGGGTGTGGGCCGATGCGGGCTTCTCCGAGCCCTGGGCTGTCTATTGGGCTGGGGAGGAAGGGCTGGGAGGCTCTCTGGGTGGAGGGACATGAACCGGCCTTGAGTCAGAGGAGGGGTCACTTGACAGGAGACCCAAGGTCAAGGGTGGGGGTGAGAGAGAGAGTACAGGATGCTGGCAGCTGGGAGAGGAGCTGAGGTGGGGCCAGCTGCGGGGGCGGGTCCCCCAGAGGCTCCGGCCCTGAGGGCGGCCTTTGGGTTTGGGGTGGGCGGGGCAGGAGATTTTGGGTGGAAATGTGCTCACTGGAGCCATTGCACGGGGCTGACAGGATCTGCCCAGGTGAACCCAGCCCCTCCCTGCCCAGGGCTTGGGGAAGCCTCGCCCCAGTTCTGGAGCACCTCCCCCTCACCCCACCCCTGTCTTCTCTTGCAGAACTTTCCAGAGCAGCAACCGCCCCAGCAGCAATGGCCCCGCCTTGGGTGCCCGCCATGGGCTTCACCCTGGTGCCCAGCCTGGGGGGCTTCCTGGGCTCATACTACGTCCGCGGGGAGGGGCTCCGGTGGTATGCCAGCTTGCAGAAGCCCACGTGGCACCCGCCCCGCTGGGCGCTGGGCCCCATCTGGGGCACCCTCTACTCGGCCATGGGGTAGGTGGGCTGGGCCATCCTCTCCCTCTCGAGGCCCGGGGGCAGAGCTTCTCCTCCTTGTGCTCCTGGGGCAGCAGGCGTTTTCTGGGCCGGAACTTTCTCCTCCAGGGCGTCCAGGGAGGGGCGGGCCGGGTGGCTGGCACCCCGGCTGTTTTCGCAACTCCAGGGGGAGGCGGGCTCAGTGTGTCAAGTTCAGACCGGGGCAGCTTCCAGGACCAATAGTGGCAGCAACAGTAGCAATTCTCTTAGCTACCGCTGTTGAGCTCAGTGCCAGGGTCTGGGTTAATTTTCAAGACCACCCACTTGACAAGGGGCCTCCTGCCGGAAACCCTGTGACTATACCCCTGGAGAGCAAGAGTAGGATGGGGAGGGCACCCCCTGGTGGCTCTATTGGGAACTGCACCCAGCCTGTGAGGCCCGCTCCCTGCCCTCCTTCTGGAATGTTCCCTGCATCCTGGGTCTAATGCCAGCCCAGTACAGGGCGGGGCTGCAGATGCCAGGCACCTGGGGAGCAGGTAGCAGAAGCCAGGCTGGATGCCATGGGCTTCTAATGGGAATAGTCTGTACAACCTGGGGGTCACGTGGGCACCAGCCCCAGCCAGTCCCGGGCCCTGCCCAGCCAGGCTCCCAGCTCTTCCTGTGTCCTGCTTTCTCCTCCCTGATCCTGGCCCAGGCACCTCTGGTTCTGCCTCTCCTTGTTCAGCCTCCAGGCCTCCCCACTCCTTCTTGGCTTTCCTCCGCCGGTGAGATCCTGGTAAAGCCCAAATGTGACCCTCCTCTCTCCTTAGTGGGACACTGCAGAGGCTCCCCGTGATACTGATAAAGTCAAATCTCTCATGGAGTAAAGAGCTCGGACTCTGGCCCTGGCCACCTGGGTTCAAATCCTGCCTTTACCCACCGGTTGCCTGCCAAGAGATCTTAGTCACTTTGCCTCTCTGTGCCTCAGTTTCCCCACCTGTGACACAGGGGTGATAATACTGCCCACTTCACAGCATCATCATGAAAGTGAAATGAGTTAATACTTGGAAAGAGCCAGAGCAGTACCCACATGTGTACATGCTGGGGGCCACTCGTTCCTGTTAGCGGTGTAACTGCCTCCCCCTCGTGGTTCTAAGAACCCCCATGACCAGGTCCCCATCTGCCTCTTCAGCCTTGCCTCTCTGCTGCCCCCCAGGCCTCAGCCTCCTGGCCCACAGGCCCTTAACCTGCCCCTAAGCGTTTGCAAACGCTTGTTTCCCCCCCCAGCAGACTCCTACTTGCCCACTAAGGGCCAGCTGAAATGTCCTATCCTCTGTGCGGGTGCCCCATCTAGGTTAGGAGCCTCTTTCTCACTCCAGATCCTGATGATAATAATGGTAGATATTTACTGAGTGTCCCACATGCCAGGCGCTGACCTAAGCCCCGCCAGGATGTTAACTCAAATCCTCGCAGCAGTCCTGGGAGCAAAAAAGGCCCAGAGAAGTCAAGCAACTTCCCTGAGGGCACACAATGGTCAGTGGTAGAGCATGGTCGAGCCACCACTGTGCTGTCCCATAGGTGAGCATGGCTCAGGGAGGCTTTTGGTCTCTTTCCTGCTAGTGCCCTGACTGGTGGCCTCTGTTTCAGGTATGGCTCCTACATGGTCTGGAAAGAGTTGGGGGGCTTCTCGGAGGAGGCTGTGGTTCCCCTGGGTCTCTATACCGGGCAGCTGGCCTTGAACTGGGCATGGCCTCCCATCTTCTTTGGCAGCCGACAAATGGGTTGGGTAAGTGTGGCCTTGGCCAGTCTCCTTGGTCCCTGGAGATGGCTTGCGGAGGAGTGACCCTTCCGTGGGGGACACAGGGCATCACATCCTAGATGGGGTGAGGGTCTGAAGATCCAGGGGAGGGGATGGCACATAGCATCTCGCAGGAGCTTTTAGGGGACCAGCAGCCTCCTGTGGAGCCCCCAGCTGCTTTTCCTCCAGTGGAGGAAGCTTGTGGGGTTCTGACAGCACCAGACACACTCACTGGCTTGGTTGAAGGGCCATCTTATGGGAAAACATGACGCCTGGTGCCCTGTGTCCCTAAGATGGCATGGATCAGGCGGGGGTGATTGTCCTCATTTTACAGATGGGAAACTGAGGCAGAGAACGAGGGAGGGACTTGGCAGGGTCACTCGGGGGTGGGACGGAGTGCTCCCTGGAGTGCACCCCACGAGGGGCCAGCTGGGACACGCACCCGGTGAGCACAAGGAACTTCAGGCCTCCCTGTCCCCTGCCCCCCTCCCATGTCTCTGCAGGCGCTGGTGGACCTCCTGTTGACGGGTGGGCTGGCAGGAGCCACGGCCGTGGCCTGGCACCGGGTGAGCCCGCCGGCCGCCCGCCTGCTCTACCCATACCTGGCCTGGCTGGCCTTCGCGGCCGCGCTCAACTACTGCGTGTGGCGGGACAACCGAAGCTGGCGTGGGGGCCGGCGGCTCGGCGAGTGAAAGCGCACCGTCCTCCGCGGACCCCAGCTGCTGCGATCAGACGCCGCCCAGGGTGGCAGCCCATGTGCTTCTGTGGCCGCCCGGCCTGCGGGTCTGTAGGGGTCTCGGCCCTGGGGATCACTGCCGGCTGCAGAGGTGCCCCAGGCCGAGCCTCTATGCCAGGAACGGTGTCCTGCGCTTCCTGCTCCGCTCCAAGTGTGCTCTCGGAACACGGAGGCTAGAAGCCAAATAAAGTTTGTAACCTCCTGGCAGTGGCCTTTTTACTTGGGGGGGCCTCCTGGCTGTGGGGAGGGAGGGGTGCTTACCCCACTGCCGGACATGGTCAGCGCTTCATCGGTGCTTCTCGGGTCCCTCCCAAGACCCTCTGAGAGGCGGGGTGGCCTTCTCCGGAGCAGAGCAGCCCAGGTTCGGCCCGGAGCCCACACCCAGGCTCTGCTGTGTAGACTGGTGCACAGCAGGCCCGGGGCTCGGTCCTGTCCACTCCCTAAGCCTCCAGGAAGCTGGGCGCAGGGCATGGGCCCGTAGTCTGCTGGGGCTGCTGCCCCAGGGCCCTCGCTGGCCTCGGCGGGGACAGGGCTGGGCCCAGAGCTGGGGACACCGCCCAACCTGCCCCCGGGGGGCCGGGGGCAGCCCCGTAAACACCGGATCGGCAGTGAGACCCGGAGACTGCAGCCTCTCGCTGGTCCAGGCCTCCCCAGGTGGGGACGTATCACCCCCAGCTTTGTCCAGGTCCAGGTCCTCTGCAGGCAGCCGCTGGGGGCAGGGGAGGCTGGCGGGGGCCTGTCACCCTGGCAGGCTCCCGCTGGGGCGACACCCCTGCTCCAGCCGGAAGCCGTGGTCTGGGCCTCGCCGCATCGCCGCGGGGCGCCGGGGGCCTGGGACCTGTGGGCCTTCGGTGGCTTGTTTGGTCTGGTTGTCGGTCACTCACACAGGCCATGGGTTGTTTCACTGTCATCTGGGCAGCCCGGTGCTCTGCTGCCGGCTCCCCGACCTTTGCCCTCTTCCCACACTCAGACGGGACCCGGTTACAACATTAGGAAAGCTCCGGGAGAGAGCAGACCACACTCGGCCGAGGGCAGGGGTGGCTCTCTCCCTGGGGCTGTCACCTCCGCTGGGACTGGATGCTGGCAGATTGTGCCGTGCGGGGAGCGCCAGCAGCACCTCGCCAGCTCCCAGGCCCTTTCTCCGATGCTCCCCAGAGGACAGGGCTCCAATGGGGGACTCTTTGATCATCCTTTCTATCATTTCTGAAGTTCTCCAAGATGGTCTGGGCTGGGGGGCCCGAAGGGTCATCCCAGGCTCCCGTGGGCCCCTCAGATGTGCTGTACTTAGCACTTACGTACCCCTGAGACTTCTGCAATCCTTTCCGTGATGCTCACGCAGGCTCTTTTTTTTTGTCTGTCCCACTCGCTGTGGCTTTGTTCCTCTCTAGCAGTATCCCACATGCCTCCTCCCGGCCACACGACACGTGTGGCCACAGAAATGGCTAGAAAAATGGACGAGACAGATGTACTTAGCCATTGCGTCTACCGCTTTCTTGTGATGCTCTCCCCGCACCCCCCGCCCCAGTTCTTCCTAAGTAGACCGCCATCTCTCCTGTTCTGAGCTTCGGCTTCTGTTAGCAGCCTGAGGCTCCTGACAATGTCCACGTTGGTTTGATAGGAAAGTCTATTATCTCACGGATGTCAAGTCCTTCTGGTCTGCATTCCTTCCTGGAGCTACTTTGAGCTGTTGAAGTCTTAAATCCGGGCATTTGCCTCCCTCTGTAGCCAGCTGGCCACAAAGGACACAAGACAAGGTGATTCACACAGCTCAAGAGGGCTCAGCCGGCCGGCCATCGGCAGGGACACAGCAGTGACTGTCAGGCATGTGCCGAGTGCTTTAATGTTTCCATTGGCCCCTGTGGATCTCTGGTACCAAGAGGTTCTAACTATGTCAGTGCCTCTCCAGGAAGGAGCTGCCACGTTTGGTGGTGTTTATGTGGCCACGGATCATCACTGAGGATCTTTCTAGATTTTGCTGTCAGCCTCTCAAGGTTTACCTTTTGGATTTCTTTGGTGTGGTTCTGTAGAACTTTGGTACAATGAATACTATGGCTGTGACTCCCTGGTCAACTCCAGATGTCCAGCTCTTATAGATTTTGCACTCTGATGAATTCTGAACACGGGGGCAGCCGGGGGGCTTGGTCTGTTGAGTGTCTGCCTTTGGCTCAGGTTGTGATCCCAGGGTCCTGGGTCCGAGCTCTGCATCAGGCTCTCTGCTCAGTGGCGAGTCTGCTTCTCCCTCTTCCTCTGTCCTTCCTCCCTCTACCCCTATGCACTCTCTCTCAGATAAAGTCTTAAAAAAAAAAAAAAATCTCAACACAAAGTGACCTCAGTGAAGATAATACCAGAAAGAACCATTTCCAGAGATAAGAACCGTCTACACTGCAAGCGGTCTGGTCTTTAAGCACAGTGGGAGCCTTGCCGGATGCCCTTCCTCAGGCGTCATCTGATTTCCACTGATGAGAGGCGCAAGGACGTCTAGAATTGGGGAAAAGCCCGTTTATAATTGAGCCTGGATCATGTGGTCCTCTGGTCGCTCAGAGTATCCTGGGTAATCGGGTTTGAAGTGAACTGGTAATGCGCAGGCCCACCCTCCCTGTTGGGCGTGTGGATGAATGCCCTGGTGTGAGTGCCCGTCCAGAGGGGCACAGGCGGTCCCCTGCGGGGCATGTGCCCATCAGTATGTTGCAGGGCCTCTGCCCACCACGAGGGGGCGTCACTGGGCTGGCCTACAGTGCTCACGCCCCTCCTGCATCCGCCCCCTGGATCCTCCCGCTGTGGAGAGCAGCTAGGGTCTCCCATTCCCCCAGCCCCAGGGTGAGGAAACAGGAAGAGAATCCCGTGTCCTGAGGGCCCAACAGTGTGTGCTGAGCCAGGATTCAGGGCTGGCACGAAGACGAGGCTCCCAGGCACTGCCCGTGATGCCGAGGGGAGCCTCCGCTCTGCATCTGTCCCCGCTGTGTTCTGCTCTGAAATGGAACCAGTGCTGGGGAATCCAGCTTTTGGGGAGGAGCCTGCTGTGGTCTGAGTGTTCCCTCAAACCCCTATGTTGAATCTTACCCTCCCGCTGTGTGATAGTCACAGGAGGTGGGGACTTCGGGAAGGGATCAGGTCACAAGGGTGGCACCCTCATGAATGGGGTCAGTGTCCTTACAAGAGACCCCACAAAGTTCCCTTGCCCCTTCCCACATGAGGACACAGTGGCCATCTGCGAACCAGGAAGAGGCCCTTACAGACGCCAAGTCTGCCGCCCGATCCCGGGACGCCCCCACTCCAGAACCGTGAGGAAGGAACTGGTATTGCGCGAGGCCGGGGTTGTGGTATTGTTACCGCAGCCCTAACAGACCCAGATGGGCACCTGGCAGCCCAAACGCCATTTTCTCTCGTTTCTCCAAGGGGACGTCTCAATATTTTGGTTTTCTTCGACAACCGAACAGGAAGACAGCTGACACACGGTGCTGGGCCTGTGGTTCCGGGGCCTCCACACAGAGAGGGAGGCCGAGGTCAACAAGGCCTAGTTTATTACGGTACAGGTCGCGGCAAGGAGAGGGCAGGACGCCAGCGGCTCTCCAGGGGAAACCAGAGACCGTGTGTCCTTGCTACATCCCGGCTTAGCAGGATGGAAGGGGCGTCTCCCCAGCCGAGACAGACTGAGGTGCTGGGTGACAAAGAAGATGGACACACACAGCCAAGTGGACACACGGATGGGAGGCACAGCCCAGCCCAGCCCAGTTTTGTTTCTTGGCTTCACAGTGAATGAAGCTCCGTGCCCCACCCCCACCCCCGAAGGAGTGGGGGTCAAACTCTCCCCCCACCCCACTGTCAGCTGGGCCTGGGGCCACTGGGGCTACACAAAACACACCAGCATCTGACTCCAAATTTCAGAAACAAAGTTACAGAAATAATAAGAATCTTTATATTTTCCTCCCATAAATGAAAAACTAACAAAAATCCAACATTTTGATGCTAGACTCGGGTGGAAGGTGGCACCTGACAGTAACATCAAGTTCTCCCTGGAATCATCTTCCTTGGCCGTCTGCTGCTGGGCCCTGCCGCCCACACTTGTCCAAGGCCCCAGCCGACGGCAGGCGAGGGGGACAGCTCTGCCGTGCCCGGCGGGCAGCCGGGTATGCCGGGGTCAGAGGAGGACAGCCTGCTCTTGCCACGTGGAAAGGCAACAGCAGCCCAAGGCTGCGGCCCTCCCGGCAGGGAACTTCACGGGAAGCTTACTGGGAAAGGTTTGGTCGAGAGTGGGAACCAAGAAGGTGTGGTCCGGGGAGCAGGATCCCAGCTGTTCTGGGGGGCAGGGGTGGGGACACCCCGCCCCAGCGGAGTCACGATACACGAGCAGGCCCCCTGGAGAAGCAGCCCACCCAGCTCCCCGTTCGTATGTGGGCTCCGCAGGTGTTGCTGGGGAAACCTCGTGCTCCCCAGAACCCACAGCCGCTAACCCCCTGGGAAACAGCAGCCCAGGAACCAGACCCTCCAGAAAAAGCCCTCAGCTGAGCACGGATGGCGGTGAGGGGAGCACGGACAGGGGCCTGGGATTCAGCCCTGGGGACACCGTGCCTGGCCCTGCTCCTGACCTCGGAGGGAAGAGGACCCTGAGCCCCCAGAGGTGACACGGGGATGACAGCTCCAAGACGAGGCTGTGCCGGGGAAGGAGGGGAGGGGCCCGCGGAAGCAGCTCTGCCTGCTGAGGCTGGAAGGGGCCGGCAGGCAGCACGGAGCCACGAGCACCTAGACTAGGCGGGTGACGTGGCAGTGGCTGGGCTCATCCAGGTACAGGGTGCTGAAGACGTCGTTGAAGAAGCCCGGGTGGTACCTGCAGGCCCGCTCACAGTCTGGGTTGAAGTTTACCTCCAGGATCTGCGGCTGCATCACTCGCGTCCCTGACGGCACAAAAACACAGGGCACGAGCTCCCCCCTGGCTCCGCCGCGGCCCGCTGCCCTTCCCCCTCGCGCTCTGTCCTGACCTGAAGGCTGCCCCCTAACGGTGTGCCCCCACCCCCGCCCCAGATCTCTAGTGGACCCGAGGCAGACACCATCTCAGATCTGTCTCTGTGCCCGGGGGCAGGGGAGGGCTGGATGATCGGCTTTGGGTTAAGCGGAGGGGGGCGTGGTTTGGATTATGGGGCGGGGGCGCCCCCTCACCATCTGGACGGTCATCCCACTTGAGCATGAGGTCGACGGCATACACAGCCCGGGATGAGGGATAGTCGCAGAGGCCCAGGGGTGGTGGCTTGGCACACGCCACTTGGAACAGCTCCGTGAAGGCCTGGAAGATCTCAGCCTGGAGGATGGGGAGGCCGGGCTGGGGGCTGCACGGGTCTGAGGCCGGGACCACCCCCAGCCCCCGAGAAGCTCCTTGTGCGCCTCCCTGCCTCTACCTGAGCTGTGGCCCCAAAGCCCAGGATCCCTCCTCCTCCAGCCTCATGTCTGCACCCCTGGCTGCCACCGCCTTCTCCGACACCTGCTTCTGGCGTCTGACGACTGCTAAGCTGCCTGGCTACTGCCCCCGAGTTCCCAGTCACCTCTGCACAGAGGTGCACGCCTGCGGGGACCAACCTGGATCTCTGGCTGTGCCCGTCTGCCATTTCTGGGACCAGGTAGGGCCTACTGCCAGCGGGCGGTCCCAACCGTGCTCCGAGTCTCCTCCAGAACACCCCGTGAGGCCCGGCGTGGGAGGAGCAGGACCATCCCGAGGAGGCCAAGACCCTCACCCAGCCCACGCCCGCCCACAAGGGAAGGCCTGGCCTCTGCAGCTCTGCCCAGGACTCACCTGGACGCTCTTCCAGGGAAATTCCGGGTACTGCTTCTCAAACTCAGGGATGAACTCATCGTAGTGCACCTGCGACAGACACGCGGCCCATCACACTCTGCCTGGGGCTACCTCGGGGCAGGGAGTGGGGAAGCCTGCCTTGCCTTCGTGTGGGGCTCTGGCACTCGCTGGGGCCACAGGTCAGCGCCCGCAGCCTACCAGCACCCCCGCACCTGGGCACAGACGGGAGGCAGGAGCTGGAGTCTGAGCTCCGGATCTTACTCTTTGACTCAAGACAAGCAGATTTACTTGTCCGGCTCAGCATCATCATCTGTGAAATGGGACAGTGCCCCTTGCCTGGAACGCTATCGGTGGGGCTACTGGGAGGCTGGACAGACACAGCACCACGTGGGTCTCAGAACAGTGCGCCAGAGGCAGAGGCTGGACCCAGGCCTGAGCTCACCGCTCAGCACCAGCAACAAGCACCTGAGCACGGCAAGGCCTCTCAAGCCAAGCCTTCATCCAACACACACGGGTGCGAGCCGGCAGCGAGCTCGGTGCCTTCCTCAAAGGATGAGCCAGGACGCGCTCCCTGCGGAAGCCTGATGCTCACATCCTGTTGGCGACACATCCCCCTACCCAGGAGCTTCCAGGAAAACACGACCCTTGGGGTGCTGGAGGGAGGCACTCCGTTCTCTGAGAGACAACTTCCAACCACGTCCCAGGGCCCTGCGGGTGGCGCAGCGTCCCAGGGACCCGCCTGCAACACAGCCCAGGACAGGCAGCAGCGGCGGAGCTGGGCGTGAGCAAGGGCACGGGCGCTCTGAGGCCGCCGTCCACCCTTGAGGGCTGCTAAGACACGGGCACAGCGAGGCGTCCCCAGGAGTGTTCGGTGCAGCATGTGTAGTAATGGCGAAAACCCGAAATGACCTGAATGTCTACGAACAGGTGAATAACAAGAACATCCCAGGACAAGAACGCCCCCAGCCCCGTTTAACAATAATGACAAATCTTGGGGTGCCTGGGGGGCTCAGTCCATAAGCGTCTGCCTTCAGCTCAGGTCATGATCCTAGGGTCCTGGGATCGAGCCCCACATCTGGCTCTCTGCTTAGCAGGGAGGCTGCTTCTCCCTCTCCCACTCCCCCTGCTTGTGTTCCCTCTCTCGCTGTGTCTCTAGCAAACTAAAAACAAAACAAAAAACAAAAAACAACTTTATAAAAAGAACAATGACGAATGTACACACGTGATGCTCAGAAAAGAATAAAACCATAGAAAGGTTTGCTCAACAGGACAGCATTCACGTAAAACCTTACATACATATGCAGAATCATCATCTGAATAGTATTGGGATATACTCATGCTGAAAAGAATCGAAACACGCCTGGAACGGGTAATTACCACATTCGGAGAGCGGCCACCAAGAGGGCCACGGGCAGGCCTTGGGGGGAGCAGCGTGGGTGAGGGGGTGGGGAGGGTGAGCCCTACTTCCGGTTGCCCTGAAACAGCCACCAACAACTTCTGGGACGATGTGTGAGGCAGCCTTTCTCTCCTCCACCCACAGCTGGCTGTGCCTCTGCCCGGGCTGAGCCTACCTGTCCCAGGGGCACTGCTGGCCAGCCAGGGTCTGAGGCCCTCACCTCGGAAGGAGCTCTGCCCTGATGACCCTTCGCCCAAAGTGCCCAGACAGCATGGGGGACAGCATGGATTCAGGATCCAGGCAGGGTCACAGTCCAGCAGCAGCAGCCTGCACGGGGGCCATGTGACTTGCACCCCTGTGCCGTCCCACCCTCACCGGTCCCCGTGCTCGGGGGGTGCCAGACGGAAGGCAGTCTGTGCCTCCAGCTGAGACCTGCCCTGCTCAGACCTGCCACAGGACGTGGGGAGGCTACTGCTTCGAGATTGACACGGGTACCGGAAGGCAGCTGGTCTGCACAGTCTGCCCAGAAGACAGGCCGAGGGGTGTGGGGTCTGGGTCTGGCCTGAGTCCAAGTGAACCCACCTGCTTCAGCAACACTTCCGGGTCATAGTTCATGACAGTGAAATGCTTCTCGTAGTCGTCCAGGTCGTCGAGCGCGAAGGGCCTGCAGGAGGAGCGCACAGACACAGGAGGGTCCTGAGCACGGCCGCGTCCCAGCAGGGACAGTGCTCCGAGAGACCCCGCTGGATGCCTGTCCCCCCATAGAGTGAAGGGGTGCCCCGCAGCCCCTCAGAGCTTGTCTGTGAAGACACCCGGACGGCCTATGAACGTCCTCGCGACCTGCACCGCTTGGTGCCCGTTTGACAGTGACAAGCGCCATCCAGGTCCCCACCCGTGGCTGATGCAGGCGGGGCGAGAACTCCCGCGGGCGGACAGATCTGGGCTCAGCTGGGCCGCCCACCAGGTGCGTGGCAGAGAAAGAGCTCCAGGACCGGCTTTCCGACCCTGATAAAGGGGGCCCCGTCGCCCACCCCCCAACCCCCAACCGAGAGGCTTCTCGGTTACCGGTTGGAGAAGCGCAGCCAGAACACGTCATAGACAAACAGCTTCAGGGGCTTCACCGAGCGCAGAAGCACGACGTAGCGGATGTCGAACTTGACCAGCCCCACGTCTTCTCGAAGGAACAACACTGGGCTTTCGATGTACTTGGACACGACCTAGAGAACACAGACGCAGGGTTGCGGCCGGCTCTTCCTTCACCTGGGCCCAGAGGTACCCCAACATCGCCCCATCGGCATCTGTCCTCACTGGCGACGGGCTCACACCTGTGGGACATCCGAACACGGTCACCACATCTTAGAGAAACAGGCACACTCCTGCTCTGGCCTCAGGAGCCCTGTGCCCTGCACCTGGCTCCTTCCTCTCTGTCTTTTCAAACCCTGTCTAGGCTGTGGCAAGTTCTGAATCTTCACCTTCACTTTAGCTGAGGAAAAGGTCCCACCAGTTTTCAGGTTTTGACAACCACATACGAGTTCTCCACTGCAATCCCGACTCCTCGTCCGCTGCCTGGAATCCTGCTCAGCCGTCATCCCACTGGCACGCTTTCCTCGACCCATAACCGTTCCCCCATCCCCCCACCCCGATACCGACCCCGACGGGCTCCGTGTCACTACAGCACCCTCGTCTCGGGGCTCGCTGGCTTGGCTGCCTCCCTCCTGCTGGGTGGTCTCGAGTGCTGCAGCGAGTGGGGACTCTGAGGTCAGACACACCTGGGACAGCTCTGGACAAGGGCTTCCTCCTCCCCACCCCCGCTGGCCAGGGCACTGGAAGGAGCAGGGTCTGGGCTTCAGAGACACCAGGAGCCGAGTGGCCCCGCCTGGGTCCCCGCCACCGCATGGCCTCACCTTGGGGCTGCTCTCCCGGTGCCGGACGATACTGTGCAGGCTCCTGGTGACGTGGGTGTCCAGGCTGCGGGCCAGGTTCCAGGGCTTGCAGATCCAGTGGTTGTCCTGGCCCCTGAGAGCACATGGGTTCGGCTAGGCTGTGCCCTGCACCCACCTTCTAGGGACCACGGTCGCCTTCAGAGAGGGACACCCAACCCCTCCCAGGGAGCAGTGGGAGCTGTCACAGCGGGGCCGTCAGGGGCTGACCTCACGGACTGAGGAAGAACTTGCTCGAGCCAAGACACAGAGATGTCCGTGGCTGTGGTCCCGGCCGTGCCCCGTGCCGACAGCTCTCAGTGCCACGGCCAGCACGCAGCGGGTGCGAGCTGGGTGGGGTGAGGCTGGGGGGTGGGGGGTGCAGGAGTGACGGGGGCCCTCACCGCCTCTCCCGCTGCTGGAAGCAGCTCACAAACTGCGGCAGCTCGGTGCGCAGGTTGAAGGTGCGGGGCAGCCACGCCGGGCCCTCGGGGCCCCCGGCCCGGCGTGCGATGGAGGCCAGGCAGTCCTTCACCGTCAGTAGGTTCTCGCAGGGAAACTGGTTCAGCAGCACGTTGGGCCTCTCCTGGCTGAGCCTCCTGTGGGGCCAAGGCACATGCACGCGGCTCAGGGGTGGCAGGGGCTCTGGGGGCGTCCCCCAACCCTGGGCCTGGCAGGGGGGGTGCTCACCTATAGTCCTTGAAGTGGGAGAAGTTGTAGAGGATGTCCGCGTCCGCCTCGCTCTGGGCAAAGGTGAAGCGCGGGTGCGTCAGGTGCCTGAGCACCTGTTGGATGTCTGTGTAGACCCTGCGGGTGGAGTCGGGCTGAGCCGGCCATGCCCCCTGCGCCCCGGGGACTCGGGCGCTGCCCAGCCTGGGCTGGCATGGAGGAGGAGGGGGTGGATGTATGGGCTCGGGCCCTGAGGCCAGACAAGCAGTGCCGGCCCCACTCTCTCTGCTCGCCTGCAGGGTGGGGCGACGAGGATCCTTCTGACCCCAGCATCCCTGT
Organism: Lutra lutra; assembly: GCF_902655055.1. Classification (NCBI taxonomy): domain Eukaryota; kingdom Metazoa; phylum Chordata; class Mammalia; order Carnivora; family Mustelidae; genus Lutra; species Lutra lutra. The sequence goes on from NC_062285.1 coordinate 138,934,458, forward strand.
CACTAAGATGGGATCACAGCCCAACTCACTCTTGTCACTGGGGTGGCATGGGATAATCTGAGTGTCTAACAGGTGCGAGCCTGCCTCCCACATGGAACCAGAAGGACAGACACAACCAGCCTCCCACTCACACACTGAGCACCACTGGCCAAGAAGGCAGCTGGAGTCCAGGGGCCTGTGGGGGTGTGTGTAGCCAAGACACTTGCCCTGGGCAAGGCCCTGTTCCACACCAGTACTCACTGCTGCTGGCCTGGCCCGGCCCCCACTGGCCCCGGGGAGAGATGAGGACAGAGCCCAGGAGCTCAGGGGGGGGCGGTACAGAGGCAGAAGAAGACAAGAGGGGGGCCCTGCCTGGAACAGCAGTCCAGAGGAAGAGGTGAGGTGACTGCCAGGGGCAAGGCTGGCATGAAGCCCTCGGTCTGTGGCTGGAGCCTGCGGCAGGACCGGGAGCAGGAGGCCAAGACTAAGTGGCCTCAGTGGGGCCTGTGACCCCGAGGATGGACGAACACTGGGTAGTGGGCCTGGGCACCAGAAAGGACCCCTGGGCTGGCCTCAGGGAAGGGGCAGTGGGCTGGGCTGCCCATTTCTGGCTGGACCAGGATTGGGTAGTAGCCAGAGGGAGGGACTCCCATGGAGGCAGAAGCCAGGCTGGGACCCGCCTCTGGGCCTGTGCCACATCCAGTGGGGAGCACGGCACACCCACCTCTCACCAGTGCTACGGGGTGTCTGCTTCCACCTGGCGTCCGGCCTGCCAGGCCTTGCCTCACCTGCCAGCCCACACCTGCTGGCGCCGCACACCGCCCTTCCCGGCAGCCTGGCCGCCTCCGCTAGGCGCCCCACGCCTTCACGGTTGGCTCAGGCTCCCCGACTCCTGGGGCAGGCCTGGCTGTTTTCACCCAGGACCAGAGGAACACCCCACCGCCCCGTCACTTTCACAGCATTCTCTCTGTGATCCTAGGTCTCTGCCCTGGGCTCCTGCCACTGCCGTGCCACCAGGATGCGGCAGGCTTTCTGAGCGCCCTCCTGTACCAGGCGCTGCTCTCGGAGCCGGGGGGGGGGGGGGCTCGTTGGGGGGGGGGGCGGGGAGGCTCATCAGGAGCTGAGGGGGTGCTACGCACTTGAAGATGTGGTCACAGGGATAGGCCACCGGGCTGATGGCGAGCGGCAGCTTCTCCTTGTTCTCCTCCAAAATGGCCTAGAAAAAAAGCACTGAAGGTAGAAACAGACCTCCAAGACAGGAGCGAGGGAACACACGCCACCCCCCCATCCTGGCATATGAGGGGGCACCCCGGACCACAGGTACAGCCTTCCGACAGGCCCAGCAGCAGCCAGAGCCCTCGGACCACCCTCACCCCAGGACTCTGGGGCTCAAGGCCCCTCAAGGGCCAAGCGACCCATTTGTGTCAAAGAAAAACGTAAACACTTCAAAATCTTCAAAATCTCAGCACTCCGCTCGCTCCGAACTGCGTGCAGCTGGGAAGGTGTTAAGCCTGCCTGGCGGGGAGGTGGGGGGCGGTGCCTGATGCTAGCGGACTGCCAGAGTGCGGTTCCAACATATGCCCTGTGATGGTTTAAAACACACCCAGACTGCGACACTCCCTCTGGGAGGCGGAAGGAATTCATCTCCCGGTGGGTGTGGGTGGGGCCGAAGGGGCTGCTCCCTCGGGCATAGAGACGGGGAACAGAGACACATACGGGGAAGGCCCCGCAGCTCACTCTCAGCTCCTGGGCTCTAAGACAAGCCGGCCATCATGTCCTGGGACACTCAGCAGCCTGGCCAAAAGGCCCTTGGGAGTTAGAGCTGAGGCCTCCCGCGACATGGCCAGTGCCACCCCAGCACCACCAGGCGGAAGCCGATCCTTGGCCCCAGCAAAACCTCACTGACGTGGCTGCCCGACAGCCTGGCCACGCTTCGGGAGGGGCTCCGAGTCCAAATCCCACCCTCCTGTCCACAGAAAGCGTGTGGGATGATAAACGTGTGCTGTGTATCCCGTGATCCCGAACTCATACCAGCGACCCCCAGGGCCCAGAGCACAGGCCCAAGCTGGATAGTCAGATGGGGACAAGCGACCAGGATGCTCTGGCAACTCGAGTTCCACCTCCTCGAGTTCCACCTCTGGTAGGACACCCAGGGTCAGCCCCGCCCTGCCCCGCCTGCTGGAGCCACCCAAGATCAGGAAGCCTCGGGCCCTAAGCCACTCCAAAGGCTTCCTCCTCCGCACGCACTCATTTACTAAGCACCTACAGGTACCACTACTCTATGGGGCTCTGAAACACACCGTGGACTCAAGACAAGTGACCACGCAGCTTCCCGTGTGGATAGTCCAACCACTACCGGCTTACATGGAATTCCCAGGAAAGGTGCCAGGAAGTCCCACCACGACGGCCCAGCCTCTCCCTAACCACAGCACCCGCAGACCGGCTGACACCCCACGGTGCTTCCCATTCTCGCTCGAGCTAACCGGGCTGCTCCTCTGATCAACCGCTGGGGCCCTCAGTGAATGTGTGATGTGCCCGCGTGGGCAGGCAGATTTCACAGTGGGGCAAGTCTTGTAGCCTCTGCCCACGGGCGATCACAGGGCCCTGGGGGTTGTACCCCAGCTCTCCTATGAGCTGTGCGACCTTTGGCAGGTTACCTAACCTTTCTATGCCTGTTTCCTCATCCTCAGTAAAGACTGACAGAAACAGGACCTCATGCCCTTACGCCGCGAGGGCTAGAATCACACACGCCCACGGGTGCCAACTGCAGGCTTGCTCGTGGTCTGGTTCCAAACTGCGAGCAGCCAACAGGAGGCGGTGGCAGGAGACCAGAAGGCAGGGGAGGGTGTTCCCTATCCAGCCCTGCCTGGTCTCTTAGTGGCCATGTTCCTAGAGGCTCCACTTCTTCCCTGGCCCAGGGCCTCCCAAACCCTGGCGCCCTGATTTGCCCAAGAGGCTGCTACAGATGAAAAGTGCCGCTGGTGCGGGTAACAGTGGCACCGATGATGGTGGGACTCGCTCTGGCCTCTGTGCCAGAGAAGTCGCCGTGTGATGCTCGAACAGAGTCTTCACGTCCACGGGGAAGAAGAAACAGTACGGAGTTGGGATTTGTAACCAAGCCTTGCGGCGCACACCATGCCCCTCCCCACCCCCCGCCAGTCCTGGTAAGGAGTCCCCGAAAACGAAGAGAGCAGCACTGACCACCAGCACCTAGATCCGACCCTCAGACAGCACGGTCCCTGGCCTCGGGCCCTGGCGCTTGGGCTGGGTGGCCGCAGGCGGCTCCTGCTCACTGCCTGAGCTCGGAGCTCCTGGTCTCTCGAATGTTCACAAACGCTTCACTCCCTCACATGGCAGCCAGCTGGCGCTCAGTAGCATTTGGTGGCCAAAGAACGTTCCAGAAGCCACCAGGCCCTGAGGTCAGGGGCAGACGGTCGGTCACACCTGGTAGTGCTCGTCAGGCGGCTCGGGCGTGGAAGAGCTCAAGTCCAGCAGGTCGGCGGGGACCCAGGGCAGCAGCATGCACTTCCGGATCAGAGGGTCGGCCTCCCCGTAGGCAAAGTCCCGGGTCACCTCCTCTGCATCGAGACACGTGGCCCATCAGGGGGCAGTGGGAAAGCAGGCCCTGGGCCCGTCCTTTGGGGTGGGCGGGTGTGGCACTTACCGCCTGTGTCCAGGTCCCGCAGGGGCCACAGCAGCGTGTAGGCCACCTGCTGGGGCATGTAGAAGAAGGGCGCTGTGGCAAAGCTGGGCGTGTCAGAGTGCTGGATGCGCGAGCCGAACTCGTCCATGATGTACCACACCGGCACCTTTTCCTCAGCCGTCTGCAGGCAGAGCACACACAGAAACCGTGTCCACTGGTCCGGCCGCTGCCCCTTCTGTCAGGCACCCTCCCACCGGCCCATGCCCCCAACTCCCGGATCCTGGAGCACCTACCACGCACCCAAGCCCCTTAACCGGGTACGAGAGCCTGGACGAAGACACACAGCCTACCGGCTACATGGGTGTGTGTGGCAGGGAGAGGGCGAGGGGCACTTCCTGGAGGAAGTGACGTCTGAGACCATGAGAAACATTAAAAATGGTGAGGGGCTAGAGCATGAGGGTGGGTCTAGGGAGGCTGGCAGGAAAGGTGGTGATGGACACCGAGGACGTGTGCTCAAGGGACAGGACTCTTTGGACGTGAGCAAACCCTGAGGGCTTTCAGGGGATGACAGAACCCGACGGCACTGGGCCACAGGAACCAAGTCATGGGGCCCACGTCTAGAGGTCTGAGAAGGTCGTGTCCTGTGAGCTCAAGGGCCCTGAGAACCGGGTGGCCGGGGGCTGAGTAACAGGGCCATGAGGGAGCTATGGGGAAGAAGGGAGGCCCTGGGAGGAGAGTCTGCTCACTTCTGGGGCAGAGGCCCCTGGGGCTGGGTCCTGGCTCCCCTGGGCTGTCCCTGCTCACCCCGTGTGCCAGCTGGTAGGTCTGGTTGAACCGCCACATTTCCTCCAGCACCAGGTCCTCGGCCTCGGCGCTGGGCAGCTCGCCGTGGAACCCGATGCCCATCAGGTTGGCCATGCGGAGCAGCAGCCCGGGCACCTGCCGCAGCTGCTGGCGTGCGTGCTCCACGCGGCACGTCCAGGCGTGGTCGATGAGGAAGATGCTGCGGGCACAGCCGAGGGCAGGGGTGAGGGCCGGCAGGGGGGGTCTGCCTGGGAGACGAGGGGGAGGAGAGGGGAAAGGCCTGCAGCTGTGGCCTGGCGAGCTTCCACGCCCTCCACCAGTTTCTGCAAACACCAACGGGGTCCACACCTCCTGTGGGGCCGGTGTGAGAATCAGAGGAGACAGAACACACAACCTGCTGCCTGTACCAAGTCCCTGTGTTCTCGCTGATCGTGCCCATGGATCGCTGTCGCGGTGAGCGCCTTCAGCTGCATTGCACCAGCCGGACCGGCCGCGCCCCCCCACCCTGCCACCTCAGGTGCGGGCGCTCAGGAAAAGCAAATGCCACACACATCAGGAAGCCAGTGGCGAGGAGGCATGCGAAGGGGCTCCGGCGGGCACAGCAAGAAGAAGAGCCCAGGGGTGGGGCCATCGCAGAGGACCAGGCAGGCATTCCCACGGCAGGCCCAGGGCCACACCTGCCCTCCCGCCCCTCAGGGCAGGGCTTCTGGGACACCCTCCAGAGCCCTGCGGGAACGGGAAGCTTTGGCACCCAGGGGTGTGGTCTGCCTGCTGGGCAAAGCCACGCTCACCTCCCTTCCCCCGGAAGGGGGGACAGCAGGGTGACGGCAAAGGCTCTAGCTCTTGGGCTGGGGGCAAAACTGACAGCACCTGTTCCACTGGGCTTCTAGGACTGTGCGTCTGCGCACGCAAAGCAAGTGCTTGTGCTCAGACGTTCTGACCACGGGAAGCCACGCTTCAAGGTGGGACAATGCTTGGGAGTACTGTGCCGTACACAGCAGGAGCAGGGAGAGGATGAAGCTGGAGTCTGGCAATCAGGGGAGACTCAGAGCTCTGCAGGGAGAAAGGCCCGGGAGCGGGGAGGGCTGTGGAGTGGGAAGAGCTGAGACCAAAGGCAGGACTCTGCTCGTGTCCCCTCCCGTGCCTGCCTGGTGGAGGTGTGCGCTCAAGGGTGTGGAGGGGCAGTGAGCTCCTGGAGGTCGCTTTGGGGCCCAGGCCCCAGAGCAGGTGCACTGAGCTGAATGTGAACGGTGAGCATGCGAGTTTCTGAGTCAGACAGTCCGCAGGTGGAGGGGACCGGCTGCTGTCATTCCCTGAGTGACCACTCCCACCCCTCACAGGCTGCTCTGCAGAAGAGGAGGCCGGCCAGACTCTTCCCCGAAGAGCTATGGACACAGGGGCCTGGGGACCCCGAGAGGCCGGCAAGTGTCCTCTCCAAGGGTCCAACGAAGTCTGGCGGACGAGCCTGCAGGCCTGTCGTGGCTGGAGGCAGGAATCCCAGGGTCCAGTCTTAGCTGTGCCCCATATACACCGAGGCCCAGGGCCACGCCAGGCCTGCTCTGGGCCCTGGTGTCCTCCCAAGGAATCAAGGAGACCACACTGCTCATAGCCTGGGCATAAAGCCCTGGGAGAACCTGTTACAATTCCTGGGCTCCCCTGAGACTGGGATTCAGCGGGCCCGGGGGAAGGTCCTCCAAACAGTCCGGGCTCGAGAGTTAGGCTGCCTGGCATTCCACACCCCGGCTCTCGGCCAGCTGTGACTTTGGGGAAGTCCTTCCCGTCTCACTGGCCAAATCGGCACACATCACCCCTCCGCTGTGGGACCCTCCTGGTGGTGGGGAGGTGCTGGGGAGGCTGCGCTCAGGTCTGTCTGAAACATGACTCACACGGGAACGTCAGCAGCGGTCGGGGCCGACCTGACCACGGGGCCCGGCCACGAGTGGGTGGCCACGAGCACCCGGGACACGGCAAACACGAGCGCCTGCCATGGCTGCTTCTCTCCAGAGAGGCCCACGCTGAGGACCACGGCACAGACCACAGACCACGGACCACGGACCTGTAGCTCCTACCTGTTGGGGTCGGCCGCCTGGAGCCCGTTCTCGCTGGTCACGATGACCTTGTAGCAGAGCTCGCCGCCAGGGTTGGGCTGCCTCTTCCGAGCTTCCCGGGCCTCCTCGCCCTCACTCTCCTCCTCCACTTCCTGCACTTGCATTATCCCGAACATCTCCCCGGCATCGAAAACCTGGGGCCACGAGCAGGTGTTGGCGGGCTCCCCAGGCCAGAACCCCCGCCTCACAGAGTGCCACACCCTGGCCTCAAGGACCAACCCAGCTCCTCGGGGATGCAGGTCCTGTTTATTACCCAAACACCCATCTTCCGGGTGGGGAGACTGAGGCTCCTGGAGATCAGCCAGAACTGCGACTTAACCAGGGTCTCCTGTCCTGGGTGTGCTCAGACGTGGGCTGCAGGCACGTGAGGCCAGGCCAGAGGTGAATCTGAGAGCTGGGATCTTGGCGGGGCCGGGGATCTCACTCCAGTCCTCCAGCAGGACGGCAGAGGCGCCCCAGAAGGAAAACATGCGGCTGAGAACCTCCCACAGCCACCGTGCCAGCCCTGCCGAGAAGCGGTTCGGGCCTGTACAGCGTGTGCTCTGGGCTGGTCTCCTGAGGGTCTGGGTCAGAAAGATAAGGACCTTGGTCCTTGAGTTTCCTTGCCAACCACACGCACACGAAGCCTAGCCGGCCTGCCTCCCCGAGCCACACTCCTGCACTGTGTGTCTGCCGCCACTTGGCAAGGGGCCTTAGGACAGATGCTGGAGCCAGGCCGTGGGGCCTTGAACAAGTCACTGAACCACGCCGTGCCTCAGTCTCCCCATCCATACAATGGGAACAGCAGCACCGACTTCCCAGGGTTGTGGGAAGGATGAAATGATAAACAGACATCACAGGCTTGGAGGACACTAAGCTCGGCCCATGCCCTGTGAGCACGCCACCACCATTCTGAGGCTGAGAGCAGCCTCTCCCTGGGGAAGAAGCATCCTCGGCCTTCCAGGAGAGCTGAGTGTTCAATCAACAAACAGTGCACCGACAGTCCGTGGTACAAGCAGGGACTCAACAAAAGCCAGTTCCCCGAAACCCACTTCTCAGGACCCTGACAGAAGCTTCACGCAGATGCAAACCAGCTCCCCACTCAGGCACACACTGCTTCTCCGTGCCGGGCTCCAGCCTGTGAGGCCGAACCACTCACCATCTTGCCCAGGGAGCCGCCGACGGCGGAGCAAGGTGGGAGGCTCAAGGTCCCCGGTGCTGGGGCTTGACGGGAGCTGAGCGGCACAGCGGGGAAGATCTGAACACGTGGCTGGGGGCGGTGGTGCAAGGACCCGCAAGGACTCCAGGCTGGGGTACAGAAGCTGAGGGCAGGGAAGGCTGTGGAACCGGTGGAGCACGCCAGGGCCCTTCGAAGACTAGGGGAGCTGCCTCAAGCCAGGATCCCTGAGCAGTCAGAACCGGGGGCGGGGGGCTGGGGTGCTACCTTCCCTCCAGTTCGGAGCTGCTGAGAGGACTGGAATTCACTCTGGGTTTCAATCTAGAACCCAAATCCCCAGTCCTTGTCCCCAAATCATATGGGAGGGAGGGGGCACACAGTGAGGTAGCCTAAGGCCCTGGGGACAGAGGGCCTGCCTCCCCCCCATGCTGTGAAATGAGGGGGACCACAATCCCTCCCTGGAGGAAAAGCCCCTAAGAGGTATCGAAGGGGAATGGCTTTAGCTGGGAAGTTCCTGCTGGGAGAGTTGGAATTTATCTTAAAACGCTCCCCATCCTTTCCAACTGATTTGAGGCAAGGCACCAGGGTCGATGGCCTTGCAGGGAGGTGGAGGTACCCCATTCCTGTTGGCAGGTGCCCTCCCCCACACCTGGGCCCAGAGGAGAGTGGCAGGTTTCACTGAGAACAATGGATGCAGGTTTTGGGTAAAGTGATGACTCACAGCTCGGCCCATAACCCCTCACGGCAAAGGAGGGTCATGGAAAAATACTGGCTGCCCCCTGTAGAGCTACAGCAGCCAAGGCAGAGGGGACGCTGCCCTCTGGTGACTGCCCTCCATGCGCTGGTGCCGGCTGATGCTCGTCTCAGGCCTCCCCAACCGGTCCCCTCTAAGACTATGGGAGCTGGGGCCCTATTCCACCATCGGGCTTTCCAGGAGACTCCAGCTCAGACGGACCAGTGGTGCCCGAATGAGGGTTTACTGCCCAGAGGCTGGCTATCCCGGGGGGTTCCCACATCCTGTGCCTTTCACCCAGAATGAGGACCTTCTTCTTATCCTAACAAACTGGGGGAGGTTCCCAGCATATGCCTGGGATCAGAGCCAAGGGCTCAGGAAACACTGGTGGAGTGGAGGGCGAGCCATACGGGAAGGAGATTCTCAAGAGCTAGGGACATACTGAGTGCCACTGACACGGTCTTTTTTTTTTTTTTTTTTTTTTAAAGCAACGGTGGGTTTGGAGCAAGAGAGTCAAGAGAGTTACCTGGAGAACCCTGATTTAACACAGAAAACCTGGATGAGAAGGTGGGCTCTGTGGGGAGGCTGGGCTGGGGTGACTACTTCTTCCTGGCTCTGGGGCTCCACTTCATCGCCTGCCCCAGTCTGTCTAGGCCCCCAAGACAGCCCCCCACCCAAGAAGAGCCTTGTTTCAGCTAAGAAGGCCTCCCTAACAGAACTGTGTATGTGCTCTGGCTTCAGCAGCTGGGCAAATGACCCCAAGCCAGGGCCTGCTCATTGGCCAGTATCCATGGGGCACCCCCCTGGAGGCCCAGCTAGAGAAGGCTGGTGGGCAGAAGGGAGCCGTCCCCACAAAAGGGCAGAGAATCTAGAAGCATGAGAACCTTTTTCTTTAGATTTCCACAATCTGTTTTCTTTCATCTGCAAAAATGAGGGTGACCGGGGATCAAATCAAATGATGAGACAAGAAAGAATTCTGTGACCCGAACAGTTAAAGCCACACAAACTCTCGGGACATCTGCTCTCCCTGAAGGTGGCAGTGACTGAGAGCGAGGGACAGGTTCCCAAGTCTGACAGGCTTTGGGAGACACTTTCTCTTCCTGTGATTCAGTTTTTTCAACCGCATAATGGGGATGACAAAGCTGCTGGACGCAGACGTGTGGAGAACTCAGGATAGGTCCCCACACCAGGGGAGCCGCACACACAGCCCGGCCAGCCCCAGACACTGGCAGAACCGGGGCCCCAAAGTCTAGAAGCTCCTAAATCGCCGAGGAGGCGACGTCTAAGTCGGTCACCAGGGCACGGGCGCTCTTCACAGCCACCCCCCGCGCGTTTCTCCCGCCGCGTCCCAACACGGCCACGACCCCGGCGCGTCGCACCCCGGCCTGCGCTCCGCGGCCGAGGCTTCTGCCGCCCGGCAAGGCGCTCGCTCCCCTCCCGCCCCGGACACCCTCCCAGCCCCGTGCGCGCCAGTCGTCCCAGGGTCCACCGGCCGCCCCGCAGCGCCCCTGGCCCGGCCTCCCCGCGCCGCGCCCCGGCGGCTCTCGGCCAGCGGCCCGCCCGCAGCCACGCCCTTCCCGGGAGAAGGGTCCGCGCACCCCGCGCCCCGGCTCCCCCGGCCCCGCTCTGCGCCCCGGTCCTCCCGGCCGGCGCCTCGCCCGCCCGCACCTCGTGCTCCAGCTTGTGCAGGAGGCGGCCCCAGTACCGCTCAGGGACTCCCGACGCGCGCAGCGCCGGGCCGTGCAGCGCCGCGAACTCGGCCCGGGCGTCCTCCTCTGCAGTCCGGTTCGGGTCGCGGCGCTCCCCGTTCTCTGGGTTCTCCGACCCCGCGTCGGCGTCCATGGCGGTAGCGCCAGCGCCGAGTCCCACTCCGCAGCAGCCCGCGGGCCCGGCCCTCCGACTCGGCCCGCCCGCGCGCGCCCCGCCCTCCTCCCGAGCTCCCCGCGGCCCCCGCCCACCGCCCGCCCGGCGCCGGCTCGCGCGGGCCGCCGGGAGCCAACTTCCCGGAGCCGGACCGGGAGCCCGGAGGCCCGGCCGGCCGAGGGGCGCGTGCGCGATGCGTGATGCGGGAACGCGCGGGCCTGCGCGGGGGGTGCGCGGGCGTGCGGCGCGTTGGGGGCTTGGCGCTGCTGGCCTGTGCGCACGCGCGCCGGCTGGGGGCGGTGTTTCCTCCCTCGCGCCCGCGGCTGTCCCGGGGGATGCCGGGAGCCAGGTTGTGCGGCGTCCACGCGGTCGGAAACGGAAGAGAGTCCACGCACCGTCCGGAAAAGGGACCGGAGGCCTGGAGAGTGCGCTGTTCACGGCGTGGACTCGCCTTTGACGCCTCGCAGACCCCGGGGGTGGGAGGGGATCTTTGATTCTTCTGAATGATCCACCAGATTTAGGAGCTGCAGAGTCGTGGCTCTTCTTAATTAATGTGCGTTTGGATTCAGCGCGTACGTTTATTCAGTGAAGCCCGCGGTGGTTCTTGTCCGTGGAAGTGTTGCGGAGGCATTTCTAAGTGCAGTTAGCAGAATTTCGAAAACCAGGCTTCGGACGTTCTGTTTTTTCAAGGTGTCCCGCGTTTCACTGTCGTGTTTGCAACTTTGCAACCGTTGCTAAAAAGCGCGAAGGCTGATTTTTTTTTTTTTTTTTTTTTTTTTTTTGGTGCTTTCATTTCTGAATACCTTGATTAAAAGTTTTAAGTTGTGTTTGGATAAAATTCAGTGGTTCCGGGGACTTGTTCAATCCCGCCGGGACATGTAACGGTGTGCGACGGTTCACACTTCCAAAGCACACTTGGTGAGGGCACAGGGAAAAAGTTCCTGCCGCGGTAAAATACTTCTATGTATCCGCCACCAGCTTTGTCACGGACGTTTTGTACTTCAGTTACTCTAATTATGAAAAAATGTGAATTTTGACAACTACGATTTCTAATTCAATTGCTGTAATTTTCAGCTTGTTTGGATGAAATTATTATTATTATTTTTAAAGATTTTATTTATTTATTTGACAGAGAGAGATCACAAGTAGACGGAGAGGAAGGCAGAGAGAGAGAGAGAGGGAAGCAGGCGTCTCACTGAGCAGAGAGCCCGATGCGGGACTCGATCCCAGGACCCTGAGATCACGACCTGAGCCGAAGGCAGCGGCTTAACCCACTGAGCCACCCAGGCGCCCCTGTTTGGATGAAATTATTAACCACATCCAGTTCCAAGTACACTTCTGGCCTTTGGGGTTTTTACTTTAGTAAAAACCTTGGTCCCTTTGTGCTGTGCCCATTGAACTTTTTTTTTAAGTATTTATTTATTCATTTATTTTTTTATTTGACAGAGATCACAAGTAGGCAGAGAGGCAGGCAGAGAGAGAGGAGGAAGCAGGCTCCCCGCTGAGCAGAGAGCCCTACGTGGGGCTCCATCCCAGTATCCTGGGATCATGACCTGAGCTGAAAGCAGAGGCTTTAACCCACTGAGCCACCCAGGCAACCCCCCATTGAACTTTATATGAGTGTTATCATTGCAAAAAAAAAAAAAAAAAAATGGCTTTGGTGTTCACCTTTTTAACTGAATTTAGCGGAGTAGCATTTTTATTTTTATTTTTAATTATTTTTTTAAAAGATTTTATTTATTTATTTCACAGACAGAGATCCCAAGTAGGCAGAGAGGCAGACAGAGAGGGGAGGAAGCAGGCTCCCCCTGGATCAGAGAGCCCGATGCGGGGCTCGATCCCAGGACCCTGGGATCATGACCTGAGCCGAAGGCAGAGGCTTTAAAACCCACTGAGCCACCCAGGCGCCCCTGAGCAGCATTTTTTAAAAATGATTTTATTTATTTGAGAGAGAGGCAGAGGCAGAGCAAGAAGCTGCCTCCACGCTGAGCAGGGAGCCCAATGTGGGGCTCGATCCCAGGACTCCGGGACCATGACCTGAGCGGAAGGCAGACACAACCAACTGAGCCACCCAGGCACCCCTAGCTGTTTAGCATTCACAAAAAGGTTGTGTGATGTGATGTGGGCCAGGAGTGAATGGTCAAGAATTCTTCAGGTGTTTTCAGGGCAAGAGGGTGTTTTTATTAAAGCACAGGGCAGGACCCGTGGGCAGAAGGAGTTGTACTGGGGTCCTGAGGAGCGATGGATTATGTACTTTTAAGTTGGGAGAGGAGTAGAGGTAACGGAATTTCCAAATGGATATTCATGTGTTTCTAAGACTTAAAGGATCGAGACGATCTGGCAGTTGTCCAGCTAAAGTTGCTTTTTGCCTCTAGCAAAGTATTAAGATGGTAGCGAATTCCTTGAGAGTGTCATACTCTGCTGTCTCAGGTATTTATCAGGGGGCTGCAAATTATAAGGAAGTTGGGGCGCCTGGGTGGTTCAGTGGGTTAAGCCTCTGCCTTCGGCTCAGGTCATGATCTCAGGGTCCTGGGATCGAGCCCTGCTTCGGGCTCCCTGCTCAGCGGGGAGCCTGCTTCTCCCTCTCCCTCTGCTCCTCCCCTTGATCATGCTCTCTGTCTCTCAAATAAATAAATAAAATCTTAAAATACTTTAGAAAAACGAGTGAAATGAGTGTAGAACAAGTCATATGCTGTAAACAAAGTCATGACTTCAGGAGTGGCGGGTCAGCCCACTTCTGCAGCTGGTTAACTGCATTTATGGGTTAACCCATTTCTGGACACCGTCTTTGAAAATAATCGCTGACTTGTGAAAATAGATGGGATGCTTCGGAGTCAGAATTGTGTCGTCTGGTGTGGCTTGTGGCTAGTGACGTCTCTTTGGCCTCCACAGTGGAAGCTAAAAGCCAACAAATATCTTGTGGAGGTTTCAGTTTCATAATTGGCTTTGAGAAATGGAGATTCAGAACTGATTTTTAAATGAAACGTGGACGCCATTTCTGTAAGTGTCCTGCTCCTGAAAAGATGTACTCCCCAATCGGAACAAAATACAAATAAAAACTTCTACCATACAAGGGCCAACCTGCTGCAGCAAAATGTTCAGACTCTTCTGCACACCCCGGGTCAGGACCACTCAGCCTCTGTTTCTCACGCCTGTCTCGTGCATGCACAACTACCCTGTAATTTTCCCCGAAGCCTCATGCACCTTGCAGCCTATAGGATAGCACACAAATCAGGTGGTAGGTAGACGGGGGCAGCGGGACCTCCCAGTGAAGATTTAGTACATAACGGTATTGTAACTCCGTAAGAATTTTTATCCATTTCGCTGACCTGATCATCATGAATAACAACTATGTGATATTATTTATCATGCATTACAGTCTGGTGCCTATGTAGATAGCATATGTCATACATATAATAATTATTTTATTATGAGCAGCTGTACGTTGCACTAGCTGAAAACCTACTTGTCCTCTTTGATAACTCCATCTCCGCCCCCCTCCTCTAGCCTGCAGTTTATCTACTCCAAGGACAGTAACTCCAACTGGTACTGGCTTAAGGATAAAGGGTATTTACTGACTCACACCGTGTTATGCACTGAATGTTTGTATCTCTATAGATTCATATGTTAAAGTCGTAACCCCCAGTGCGACGGTATTTGGAGAAAGGGCCTGCGAGGAGATGATAAATGTTAAATGAGGTCAAACGAGTGGGGTCCTAATCTGACAGGGCTGATGTCCTTACAAGAAAGGGAATAGATACCAGAGCACTGTCTCTGCCAAGTGAGGACACAGTGAGAAGCCAGGAAGAGAACTCTCACTAAGAACCAAATGGGCTGGCCCCTTGATCTTGGACTTCCCAGCCTCCAGAAAACGAATTTCTATAGTTTACGCTACATGGTCTGTGTCATTTTGTCATGGCAGCCAGAACCATGCAACACATAGGCGTTCATGTGGGCTTCAGGTCCGGCTTGATCGAGGGGCACACAAGCATCACAAGGATCCAGTTTTCCTGTCTAGTCTCTCAGCTCTGCTCTTCTGTGCATTGGCTTTCCTCTCTGATAGGCTGCCCCCTTGTAGCCATAAAGCAGCTGCATCAGCCCTGGCCTGTCTCCTCTCAGAGGTCACTCCTGCTGGGAAGGGGAGCCTGAGTGTCTGTGTTTCTCTCGCATGATTGTTGGGTCCTATGAACATCGCTGACTCATCCCTCCGACAGGGCAGGCCTGTTTCGCATTCTCTTCATCAAATGCAAACCCAGCGGTATCAGGTCCCCACTTGAAATCTTGTGTGGTTCCCCAGTGCCCGGGAGTAAAAGCCCAGCCCTTCGTGGGGCCTCAAAGGCCCTGCTGACCTCTCCAGCCTCCTCTTAGCATGTCCTCCCTATCTTTGACTCCTGCCGCTCTGGCCATCTCCAGCACTTGCAGGGGGACACACAGCCTCTGTCTCGGGGGTTGTGCTGCTCCTTCTGCCTGGTGGCCCTTGCCCTCCGCTCCCCTCCTTGATTCCAACTCCTTTCTGGGGTCTCAGCTGAAGGGGTGCCCCCTTAAAGAGCCACTGACTGTGCAATCTGGTTGACATTGACTCCTGTCTCTGCTTCCCTCATCCCCAGGGGAAATGAAAGGACAGAGAAAGAGGAAAAAAGGAACTTCTATCTGGAAAATCACAAGCCTAGGGTGAACTTTGGCCCCTGAAAGTTTCTCCTGGGGAGGGCTGTGCTGGGAGCACACCTGGGAGCCTAAGCACCCCTTTACCTGCTGCTCAACTGAAGAGGCAGCGGTCAGCTTCCAAGCGGAGGAGAGCCACGGGCAGGCTGCAAGCTGGGCTCCAGGATGGTCTCCAGGACGGCAGCTTCGCAAGGAAATGTGTTGAAACCCACGCTTTGGCTCCGCTGTCCTATAAAAGACTGAACGCGTCGAACACCAGAGCGTGTCGCGTGGTCAGGCAACAGCAGTGCTGCCCCTTCCCGAGTCACAGTCCCTTCCACCTCCGGGAAGGAAGTCCTGGTGTGGGAGGGGATGTTGCTTACTTCCAGGCTTCAGAAAATCCTTTCCTCACATGTGTCCGCGTGTACGTACGTAGTAGATTGTTTAGTTCAAGGATACGATGTGATGTTCTCAGGAAACTTTGATTTCGCGCCACATGGTGATGTTTTATCTCGTTGAGATCGGAACGGGTTTTGCTCCCATCTTCGACACCAAGGGGCTCTCCACCTCTCTGATTGTTTGATTCTGACACCATCTACCGGGAGTCAGCACAGACCCCACAGGTTAAGGGCTCAGTCCCCAAGACGGCACGCCCTGGAGACCCCCGGCATGTCCCAGGTTGTCAGCTGCGCTTCTCACCAACCTGATATCAATTCTGGGGGTGCCCATGACCTCCTCCTTGGGTCTGATGATTTGCCAGAACGGCTCACTGAACTCAGGAAAGTGCTTTATTGACTATTCCCAGCTTATCATAAAGGGTACAATTCAGGAACAGACAGATGCAAGAGACGAATAAGGCAGAGGCTGGGGCGACTGGGTTGGTGAAGCCTCCGCCTTCAGCTCAGGTCGTGATCCCAGAGCCCTGGAATCGAGTCCACATTGGGCTCTCTGCTCAGCGGGGAGCCTGCTTCTCCCTCTGCCTCTGCCCCTCCCCCTGCTCATGCTCTCTCTCTCTTGCTCTCTCAAACAAAATCTTAAAAAAAGGCTGAGTCTACCTTGGGAAAGGGCTGTATGCTACCCTCACAGAACCTCCGCGCATTCACCAACCTAGAAGCTCTCTGAACATTGTTATTTGGGAAGTTTTATAGCAATTTCATTACGTAACGAATATTGATTAAATCATTGGCCATAGGTTGCGGGTGGAAGGGAAAGGTCTGATCCTCTGGTGACCAGCCCCACCCTGGAGCTCTCCGGGGCCCAGCGCCCAGTCCTTCATTAATATCCAAAAGACATCATTCTGGAGACTTCCATGGGTTTTAGGAGCTGTATGCCACGAGCTGGGATAAAGACCAAGTAACTGTTGCTTATTGTATCGGAGAACAAATTCACACCCCATGACGTTCACCCCTTTAAGGTATACAATGCTGCGAGTTTGAGTGTGTTCATTTTGGGAGCTGGGGTCGTGTACAAACATCGCCAGGGTCTAGCTGCAGAAGGCGTCCATCCCGTGAAAACTCTCCACTCTTGGCAGACACTTACCCACTTTCTGTCTCTAGGGATTTGCCCCTTCTGGACGCTCATGAAATGGAACCACACAGAATCTGGCTTTTGTGCCTGGGCTTCCTTCACGGAGGATTGGATTTGCAAAGTTCATTCATTCATAACTTAGCACGGATCGGTGTGTCGTTTCCTCACATGGCTGAGTGCTCCCATCCCACCGTGTGGGTTTCCCACATTGTGTTTGTCTGTAGGGAAGTTCATGGGCATTTGGGCTCTTTCTACTCTTTGGGTGTTTTCCTTTTTTTAAATTTAATTCAATTTATTTATTTGTTTGTTTTATTTTGGGGGTGTTAATGAGTCACCCTGCGGTGAACATTCACGTACACATTTTCGTGCCAACATTTCAGTTTTCTTGGATATACACAACCCGGCGTGGAATTGCTGGGTCACAGAACGGGTTTACTAAACGAGGACCTGCCAAACTGTTTTTGCACATCATTGTGAAATCTATTCCTAAATATTTTATCATTTGTGATGCTATTGTAAATGGATTTCTTTTAAAACTAGGCACCAGGGGCACCTGGGTGGCTCAGTGGGTTAAAGCCTCTGCCTTTGGCCCAGGTCATGATCCCAGGGTCCTGGGATCGAGCCCCGCATCGGGCTCTCTGCTCAACGGGGAGCCTGCTTCCCCCTCTCTCTCTGCCTGCCTCTCTGCCTGCTTGTGATCTCTGTCTGTCAAATAAATAAATAAAATCTTTAAAAAGAAAACAAAAAACAAAACAAACTAGGTGCCATGCCCGGGTGGAGCCCAGGGTGGAGCCCAGGGTGGGGCTTGAACTCCCAACCCTGAGATCAAGATCTGAGCTGAGATCAAGAGAGTCGGACACTTAACTGACTGAAATCCCCAGGCACCCCTGAATGGATTTTTTTTCTTAATTTCATTTTCAGATTATTCGTTGTTGGTACATATGCTGTAGTTTTTTGAATCTTGGTGTGTTGGTAACCGATGGCCAAGAAAGAATTCTTGCAATATCTTTGGCGCAAATGGGGGTTTTTATTAAAGCACGGGAACAGGATCCGTGGGCAGAAAGAGCTGCTGCCCCCCAACGCCCCTGCCCCCCAACGCCCCAACCCCCCCCGCCATGAGTGAGAAGCAACTGATGATAGACTTTGGGGTTGGGGGAAGTAAAGAGAAGGGAAGTTTCCAAAGGATTTTCATGTGCTATAGAAGACACAAGGGGTACCAGAGGCCTCACTTATTGTCAAACCAAGGTTGTTTTTCCCTCTAGCAAGGTGCTAAGCATCAAAATAGTAGGGAGTTTCCGGGAGGAAGGTTGGTTGCTCTCTGTCTCCTTAAGCACTTGTCAGTGGGCTGCAGGTTATAAGGACAATTTTATCTACATTCCTTCTACCTTTGTTTCCCACATCATATGAAAATGTAATTGTTTTTTAAGGATTTTATTTATTTGAGAGAGAAAACACATGCACAAGCAGGGGAGGGGCAGAGGCAGACTCCCCGCTGAGCAGGGAGCCCGATGCGGGGCTTGATCGCAGGACCCTGAGATCATGACCCGAACTGAAGGCAGACGCTTAACCCACCGAGCCACCAGGTGCTCCGAAACGCAACTGACTTTTGCAGGTTGGTCTTATCCCCGGTGAGCTTGCTGGCCTCATTTATTAGCTCTAATAGGTTTTTTGTGGATTCCTTAGGGTTTTCTGTGCACAAGGGCAGGCCATCTGTGAATGGAGACAGCTTTCCTTCCTTCCTTGTCTCATCGTCCTGGCGAGAGCCTCCCCTACTGTGACTAGAACGGACACCCCGGTCTTGTTTTTGTATATCACATTAAAAAAAAAATTAATTTAATGTAAATCGCAGTGGAGCTAAGCTAGCAGTTACAAGAGTTGCAGGTGTAGGACACGGTGATTCCACGCCTCCCCACATCGGCCGCCGCTCACCGGGACAAGCTGCCCTTGCCCTGGCTGAGTGGCGCTCACGGCTGTCGGACAATCGCGTGTCCCTGCCGCCATCGCCCACTGACAGACGTTTCACTTCTGTAAACGCGAGGCTGGGGGGTAAGAGCCTCTCCATTTACACCCGCAGAATTCACCCGCACCCCCCCTGACTCTCATGAGTCAGGCTTCACTTTTGCCAGCCTAGCGCCACAGTGGGGTCCGTATGTTGGCTTCCTTCGTATTTCTGTTTCTATTAACGGGGCTGCACATCTTTTCTAATATGAATCGGCCACCCCCCTCTGGGGCCGCCACAGCCCATGGAGGCCAGAAGGAGCTGGAACAGGGGGCCTTCCGCTCTCTGAGGAACCTGGAATCCCTCTTGGGCTTGGCGGACTGGGGAGTAAGTCCACTCACCCCACGTCCTCTCCTCTTTGTGAGCGGGGCTGCGCGTCCTCCCAGCTCATCTTCCAGCCTGAAAGAAGCCGGCCTTTTTTGTTTTTAAGGATTTAATTTATTTATTTGTCAGAGAGAGCTCGAGAAGCAGGGGGATCAGCAGGCAGAGGGCGAAACAGGCTCCCCGCTGAGCAAGGAGCCCGATGTGGGACCCGATCCCGGAAACTTGAGATCATGACCTGAGCCGAAGGCAGACGCTTCGCCGCCTGAGCCCCCCGGGGAGCCCCTGAGCCTGTGCTCCTGGGAGCTTTGGGGGGGAAATACAGTTGAATTGTCTGGTGTGTGGTGTGTTCAGCGGATGTCATTGTTTGCTTCTTAGACTTTTTAAACATTGTGGCAAAATACACAGAAGACAACACTTTTAATTTTAATCATTAAAAACCATGCATTTTGATGGCATCAAACGCATTCATATTGTTTACAACCATCACCACCATCTGTCCACCTCCAGAACTTTTCCATCTTTCCTAGATTGAAACTGTCCCCACTGAACTTCCCCTTGCCCCCTCCCCAGCCCCTGACGCCCACCACTCTGCTTTCTGTCTCCTCTAGGAGACGTGGGAAACAGAGGCAGAAGGAAATGGAGATAAAATTAAATGTCTTTATAATCTGTAGCTCGCTGACAAATACTTGAGGAGACAGATTATAACCTTCCTCCAGGAAACTCCCTACTGTCTTAATGCTAATGCCTTGCTAGAGGGAAAAACAAACTTGGTTTGACAATGAGCAAGGCTCTGGTATCTTGTGTCTTCTTTTTTATTTTTACTTTTATTTAAAAAAAATCTTTTTTTAAATATTTTATTTAGTTATTTGACAGACAGAGATCACAAGCAGGCAGAGAGGCAGGCAGAGAGGGAGGGGGACGCGGGCTCCCCGCTGAGCAGAGAGCCCGATGCGGGACTCAATCCCAGGACCCTGAGATCATGACCTGAGCCGAAAGCAGAGGCTTTAACCCACTGAGCCACCCAGGCGCCCCCTACTTTTTTATTTTTTAAAAATTTTAAAAAAATATTTTATTTATTTATTTGACAGAGAGAGAGAGAGAGAGAGCAAGAGAGTGAGAAAGGGAACCCAAGCAGGGGGAGTCAGAGAGGGAGAAGCAGGCCTCCCGCTGAGCAGGGAGCCTAATGGGGGCCAATCCCAGGACCCCGGGATCCTGACCTGAGTGGAAGGCAGATGTTAATTAGAGAGCGACCCGGGTGCTCCCTCTTGTGTCTTCTTTAGCATATGAAAATCCTTTTGAAATTTCTCGTTATTTCCCCCAACCCCGAAGTATATCATCTGTTGCTCCTCTCTGATCCCCGGTGTGCTGGGGGTCAGCAGCTCTTCCTGCTGAGTCCCGAGGCTTTAATAAAACCACTAGTTTGATGGAGGCGTAATACTCCATTGTACATATGACCACATCTTCTTTATCCATTTGTCTGTTGAAGGGCGTCTTGGCTCCTTCCACAGTTTGGCGACTGTGGCCATTGCTGCTATGAACATTGGGGTACAGATGGCCCTTTTTTGGTTAGATCTGTATCTTGTATCAACATGGACGGGACGGGAGGAGATGATGCTGAGTGAAATAAGTCAAGCAGAGAGAGTCAATTATCATATGGTTTCACTGACTTGTGGAGCATAAGGAATAACACGGAGGACGTTGGGAGATGGAGAGAAGGGAGTTGGGGAAATTGGAGGGGAGAGGAACCATGAGAGACTGTGGACTCTGAGAAACAACCTGAGGGTTTTGGAGGGGAGGGGGGTGAGGGTTTGGGTGAGCCTGGTGGTGGGTATTAAGGACGGCACGATTGCATGGAGCACGGGGTGTGGTGCACAAAAAATGAATCTTGGAACACTGAAAAAATAAAATCAAGTTTAAATAAAAACCAAGCCAAACCAAACCACTAGTTTGCACCAAGGGCCTCTCAAGAATTCTTTCCTTGGGGTGCCTGGGTGGCTCAGTGGGTTAAGCCTCTGCCTTCTGCCTTCGGCTTGGGTCATGATCTCAGGGTCCCGGGATCGAGCCCCCCCTCCCCGCCCCCATCAGGCTCTCTGCTCGGCGGGGAGCCTGCTTCTGCTTTCCTCTCTGCCTACTTGTGATCTCTCTCTCCATGTCAAATAAATAAATAAAATCTTAAAAAAAATTTATTTCTTTGGACACATGGGTGGCTCAGTCGGCTAAGTGTCTGCCTTTGGTTCAGGTCATGATCCTGGAATCGAGCCCTAAATTGGGCTCCTTGTCAGCAGGGAGTCTGCTTCTCCCTCTGACCCTCCACCTGCTCCTCCTCCTCTCTTTCTCTCTCTCTCTTTCTCAAATAAATAAAATCTTAAAAAAATGATTTAGGATGCCTGGTTGTCTCAGTCATTAAGCATCTGCCTTGGGCTCAGGTCATGATCCCGGTCCTGGGATTGAGTCCCACATCGGGCTGCCTGCTCGATGGGAAGCCTGCTTCTCCCTCTCTCACTCCCCCTGCTGTGTTCCCTCTCTCACTGTGTCTCTGTCAAATAAATAAAATAAAATAAAATAAAATAGACTAAAAAAAAATTCTTGGCTCTTGCCACCGGACCCCACTGAACCTTACCTACATGCAAAACGACACCCTAGGGACCTCGGGTAAGTGGAATCACACAGTATTTCCCACAGGAAGTGGAATCTGCTGCTTGTGAGTGGCTTCTCGAGTTCAGCACCAGGTCCCCCAGGCTTATCCTGCTTGTGGCTGGTGGTCGAGCCCTGTTCGTGCCGTGGAGGGGCCGTGCGTTTATCGGCTCATCCGCGGACGGACGCTTGGGTTGCTTCCAACTGTTGACTATTGCGAGTCATGCTGCTATGAACACAGGTGTACAAATATATTTTCGAGACCCAGCTGTGTAGATTCTAGAAATTTCCTTAGACTTTTAAATCATTGCGTTAAACCAAAAACCAAACAAAATGAGCCAGAGTAACCTTTGCCATTTCCTGTCACTTATTTGGAATATTAGTATCACTTATGAAATTGCTTTTTTCTCCTGTCGAGGGCCTGATGCTGGAGGCTTCTCCGCATTTCTGAGGAGAGGAATGGTTACCAGCCTTTTTGGCGGTCTAGGTTTCTTTGAGAATCTGATGAAAGCCGGGGGTCGTGTTCCCAGAGAAACACATTCACGTGTGCGAGCATACACGGCGCTGACTGTGCGTCCAGCTTCGAGGGGTCCTAGATCTCCCAAGGCTCAAGGTGACCGTGACTCCGAGATCAAAGCCACGGCGGAGAGGAGCAGCTCTCACTCACGCCACCAGGCATGAGAAACAGTGGACCTGGAGCTTTGATGGTCCACCTCCCTGCGGCTCATCTAGGAACACCTCGTCCCCGAACTTCGGGTGCCCTTCACATGCGGATCTCAAACCTACTGCTTTGCCTTCCAGAAGCTTCCGGAAGCTCCTTTACTTGCAGCCCTCAATGATAGCCAAGGAATGTCTGAAAAGTGGTGTTTTTTTTTTTTTGATTCTAGTTGACTTTCTGCCCCAGATCATGACCTCCGATGAATGAGAGAAAGGAGCAACATTTAGGTTCGTTTCCTGTTTATTATTAAAGTGATTTCCACAAATGTTTAATTACATGCATATGTATGAACACGATGGAGAAGACAAAACCTTGAATATTCAAGGCAACTAAAAGAAAAACATGATTGTGCCGGTATAGGTCACTCTTGTAGACAGAGGGGCGGCCAAAGTGCCTGGACAGTACGGCGCCTGCACGGATCCCGATGGAGGCTGGGGGAACGAGGCCCAGCTCTCTGCTCCTCTTCCCCCCTCCCTGGCCCCTGCCCCTCCCCCCCAGGCCCCCCAGTGGTGTTCAGATACCCCATTTCAAGAGCGGTATGGGCTGGGTCTGCCCAGGCTGTTCAAGGTTCTAATCTCAGCAGGCTATACCTTTCCTGGGGATCTCCGTAGCCTCTGAACAGGGAAACAAAGTCCTGGGCATCAGCGAGCTTTCTTTTTGCCCCTACTTTTCAGTCCATGGTCTGCTGAGGGGCACGCACATTGTCTCACATTTGTGCGCCCGAGCTGGGAAGAGGGGCCGACGGCGGGCAGGCAGCATCTGTCCGGGGACACGCAGCGGGGTAGCGCCGGGCTGCGGCTTACCTTGCCCTGTGGGCCAGAGTCTCAAAGGACACGTCCATCCCGTCCGTGCAGCGGAGAAGGCAGAAGCCGGGCTTCCTCTGAGTTTCTAGTGCTTGTTCCACAGGGAGGGGAGGTCCTATGTCCACGCCTCCTCCGCCTCCCTCCTCTCTACTTGCCACATCCCTGCCCCGGAACTCCCCAGCGCGTTTCCTAAGCCATACAATTCAGTCCGTTGATATCTCACAGACAGACATCTCCTACCTTGGGTTTCGATGGGCTTGGGTTTGAGTCTCAGTTCCACCAACTACTAGCTCTTCCTCGCCTGGGACACGTCACCGGGCCTCCTAGAGTCTCCCCGTCCACGTCCGAGGAACGTCAGGTCCCACGCACCCCCAGGGCCCTGAGGATGGTCCCCTGCAGCCTGGCGACTGGGGGGCTCAGGCTTTCACTGCTTCCTGCTGAGACTCGAGGGGCCCAGTTTCAGAGGGTCCATCCGGTGGCTGGGGGTCCTCAGAGAAACAGAGGGTCCTGCTTTTTGGGGGCTGCCTGTGCAGGGTGCTGGGAGGGAAGGCGTGGCCATGCCTGCGGCCTCTGGGCCTGGGGCTGGCCTGCCCCCTCCCACCACCCTCGCCAAGCCGCCAGGCAGCCTGGACGCTGCCCACTGTAGCTCCTCCTTGCCGCACCTGCGTCCGGCATACAGCAGGCGCTCAGAACCGCGCCTCCAGGGGCAGCCATCTGGGAGAACACGAGCTCTCTGCTCTGACGTGTGGACTGGGAATGTCTCTCAAACGTCGGTCCTTCTGCCTTTGGCCAGAATGAAGTTGGCTTGGTGCTGTCACCCGGTTCAGAAGGGCTGAGTGGCCCCCATGTGGATCCGTGGCGAAGAGAGGGGCCTGTTGTGTGTGTGTGTGTGGGGGGTAGAGGCCGCTGTCCTGGGCAAGCTGGCTGAGCTCTTCTCTGCCTCTGTCTCTGCTGGTGGAGGACGGCGGCCACATCCTGAGGCTGGGCGGGCAGTAGCTCCTCCCTTGGGAGATGGACCTTGGGACTCCTTTGGTGAGCCCTGCTCCGTCTGCCCTCTGTCCACACTCGCCGTCCTGACCCAGGGTACTGGGACAGGAGCACTGGGCTCTGTCCAGGGCCAGCCTCAATCATCTTTATCTCGGGGACCAAGAGGAACTTTCCAGAGGAGTCTGCCAGCCCCATGGCTGTGGCCTCTCTCCTTTCTAGGAGCCTGGCACACGGTAAGCGCTCAGCAAATGTTTGCTTAGTGACCTAACTTAGCTCAGTATTTTATTTTCCTCCTGAGTGTGGTGGATGGAGGTGTTCAACTAATTACCCCATCCCCCAAATGTCACTTAGGTGCCCACTTTAGGTCCAGCAGGCTGGGGCCTCTTGTCGTGGAAAATGGGTGATCTTGGCCGTGTCCCCAGGGGAATGGGGGTGCAGGTAGGAAACACGGGTTTTAAGGATTGAAGGAAAGAAGATCTGTCTTTGGGCTCCCAGAAGCCGCCTCTTGGGGCCATTGCTCTCTGGTGACTTTTTGGCCCGGGTTACAGTCCTCTTTCATCTGCCTGTCCCAAACCAACGGATGGCAGGAGAGAAAGCTGTCTGAGGCTGCCACCTTGGGCCCCATGGCCTCCTTGAGTCTGTCACCATTCTGTCTGCCAGGACGGGCTGGCAAGGACTGCCCCTGGGGAGCCAGAGCTGGGCAGAGCACGGTCGCCACCACTGGCCAAGGCCACCTGTCAGGGCGAGGGGCACAGAGTCTGAGACTAAGTGGAGACCCTGGGGTGGGAGAGCGGCCAGCACACCGCCACAGCTGCAGGCTCAGGCAAGAGCAGCGCCGGGGAAAAGCGGCCTCGTTCGGAGAGGCAGATGAGGTGACCCCAATGTTCCCTCGCTGAGGGCCCAGCTGGCCACTGGACCTTGAGGCCAGTTCTCTTCTTTTCCTTGGCACGTGTCCATGGAAGCAGAGAGCCAGGAGACGCCAGGGGTGCGGGGTTGAAGGGCTTCTTCCGGGTCCGCCACTCCTGGTCCCGCCGCCACCCGGCACACGGTGCAGGGGCACCTCGGTCTTCCACTGCCACCCTTGGAGACCCTCCCCGGCTGCCCCACGAGGCGCAGAGCCAAGCTCCTCAGGACTTCCAGGCTTGGCAGCTTTCAGTCCCGGCCAGCTGGGCAAGATTTTTCTTCCAGAAGCTTGATCCTTGGCTCTTTGCCTTGGAGTGATCGATTGGCCCGCCGCGGAGGGTCCGTGCAACGCGAGGGGCGGTGGTGGCTGGGCTGGGCCTGCGGCTGCTTGAGGCCAACGTCCCATCCAGGAGCAGGCCATGCTCCTTCTGGTCAGCCCCTCCCTCGGGCAGCACAGGCCTCCCGCACCCTTGTCCTGTGCTCTTCTTCCCCGGGACTCACTGCGGGGACCTGTCCTCTCTGGGGCCCGTCCTTTCTACCTCCACCTGCTCCAC
This sequence comes from Lutra lutra, assembly GCF_902655055.1. Classification (NCBI taxonomy): domain Eukaryota; kingdom Metazoa; phylum Chordata; class Mammalia; order Carnivora; family Mustelidae; genus Lutra; species Lutra lutra. Next base: position 138,959,834 of record NC_062285.1, read on the forward strand.
CGGCGCCAACCTGCCACCAGCTTCTGCAACACGGGAACATGGACAAACGTGCTTTGTTGCCCAGGGAGCTCTCCCCCCGAGCCACCAGGCTCCGATGACCGGGGACAGATCCGGTTTAACAGATGGGACCCTCAGGTTCCCCAGGGTGGGGATGAGGGCTGACATTAAGGACAGACCCCACTCCTGGCCTTTGAGTGCCCCTGATGGGAATGTGTTGGCAGCCGGCAAGTTGGGGTCGCTAGCTCCCTGGTACTTGTGAGGGCAAAGGGTCCCACATCTGTTCTGCTCTGCTGGGGGAATACCGGGCAGGTCTGACCACAGTGGCGGGGAGAGCCATGGATCATGGGGGGGCTCCCATTGGAAGGGCCGGTGGGTTATTGGGGTTTGTGGGTGGCGACGGTCCAAAACCACCCAGAGGGGCGGCATGAAGTGTTCAAGAAAGGTTAGAGCTCCTCTGGTCCTCTATGTTTTGAGAACATTATCAAAAACCCTTCTCCTGGGTGGTTGTTATTGGAAGCCTGTTCTGGAGGACACTCACGTAATTCCTGGGGATAAGCAAGGACTCGGAGGGAAGACAGGGGTCTTTCTGGAGACCGAGGCTGGCCTTCAAGGCCTGTGACCAGGGGAGGGTGATGTGGGCCGGAACAGAGCTCAGGGCTCACACTGACCTGCCCACCAGGCCCCTTCCAGACCTGAGTTGGATTTTGGCAGAGAAGGCGCTGGTGGCAGCGTTCATTAAACTGGGGACTCGCTGTTGCTGATGTGGGTGGTAGCAAGGAACGATTTGAGCCCCCAGCCCTGTTTTGTATTGTGACATCGCCACGGCCTGCCTTGTCATCGACCCCCAGACCCTGGTCGCCTGGCCCCAAGCTTCACCATCAGTGGCGTGCCATGGATGGGTCTCAAACCGAGCCCATTGCTCAGCACGGGTGTGGAGGCAGGAGGAGGAGACAGCCTAGAGGCACCTGGGACAGGTGACTGGGATTCATTTTAAGATTGTCCCATGTGTTTTGCAACTGTGAACATTTGTTACCCTAAAGATACAGACTGCTTCCCACGCATGGCTCACAGGCGGCAGCCAGCAGTCGGTTAGCAGGCGAGGACTCAGAGCGGCAGGGACGTTTCTGGCTGTGTCCCGGTGCTGGCTTCCTGACCGAGGGGGACACCATGCAACGGGGTCAGCCTCTGGCCTTCTCTTCTTTAAAGACAGACTCTCAGAGGAACCCCAGCGTGGCACAGCAGAAAGTAGACAGCGCTCCTGGGGCCAGGCCTCCAACACTGGCTGCCTGCCCTCCGTCTCACGTTCTCTTCACTGGTAAGATAAAGGGGTGGGCTGCTGCCCTCTGAGGTCTCTTGCGGTGGCACAGCCTGTGCTCACGTGGAGATAGCCTTGTTTCCCTGTGGCACGAGGCCATGGCACAGACCCCAAGGTCATGGCCTCAGGGCCAGCACAGGTCCCTTTCGAGATTTCCTGCTGGGCCTCGGTACCCATAGGAAAGGGCCCAAGGGGAAATGGCCTTCTACAACATTCTGTCAGAGGGCAACACTCCAGCAAAGCATCGGGGCCCAGTTCCCAAAGAACGTGCGTTCCAGAGCGTGTCCTGAACCAGCGCGCGCTCTCCGGCCTCACAGAACCAGGTGGCAAGCACCTGGAGGGGCTTCAACCCAGGGAGGCTGGGGGCAGCTCGGGAGGGAAGGCGTGGGGCTGCAGTTCGCATTTACAGTTACTGAAGAGGATTTTCCTAAAGTACCCACAGATAGAGGTATATTATATTTATATTTATATAGATATAGTACTTAATTGATGCTCTATCAAGGAAAAGCACAAATCTACAGTTTCCTCCGCTAGCAGCTCTTCTCTGTCCCATCACAGAATCCTTAGAGCTCTGCCACATGGCGCCTGCGTCCCGGACCCAGCTGGAGGACAGGGGTGGGTGCCTTTGCCGGTGCAGACACTGGCTCATCCAAGCTCCCCAGACGCCCTCCCACACCCCTCCTCCCACAGCCTGGCTTCCTGTCGCAGATGATGCCTCCCAGAGCCTGTCTGCAGACAGAGGCAGTCGCGTCCCCCTCTCTCCTGAGGCGCCAGGCGAGGCCACATGTGACCCCCAAACATGCAGCTTGCCCAGGCGCTGGCTGCGCGGCGGCACAGAGTGTCCCGGCCCAGGTGGGTCCGCTAGTGCCGCTCAGGGAGGCTGCCTCCCCTCCCGGGACGAAACAGGCCGAGGGAGGGAGGGAGCAAAGCCGCCCGCCAGAAGCAGTGTTTTCCCAGCCGGGCGACCTGAGGAGCGCAGCGGCCCAGGGTCTCCGCCTGGATGTGGTCTCACCCCCACAGGCTGGTCCGTGTTTCCGAAGGGCAGACGCTGTGGTGACTTCCCAGGGCAGCGTGGAGGCCCGCAGAGCCGCCTTCCAGCCTCTCCTGTGGAGGGGAGGCGCCCCTCCCCATCGGGATACCCGGCCATCCCCGAGCGGGGCAGCTGCCGGCATTATTTGTAAGGCCGCAGGAACCGGGAGACTTTGGAGCGCAGCAGCTTGATAAAGGACCGCGGGAACATCTCCTTGGACTCCTGGGCTGTGTATTTGAAGTAGTTCTGGGGGTGCGCCAACACATCGAAGAGGGCCTTGATGAGCTTCTTGTCCTGCAAGACACAGTGAGGCGGGTGGTGAGGCCGAGTCGGGGGCGGGGGTGCAGGCCTCTTTGATGTCTGGGGCCCTGGCGGGGCCTTGGGGGTGTCTGCAAGGATGAGGGAGGAGGAAAAGACTGTGCTGCTGGGTGGGTTTCAGACCCCAGGGACTCTCTTCACCGTGAACTCTTTTTTGATTTTTTAGAAAAGATCCATTTATTTTACAGACAGCCCACATGATGGGGGAGGGGCAGAGGGAGAAGAAGAGCAGAGACTCCCCGCTGAGCACAGAGCCCAGCCTTACTGTGGCTTGATCTCGTGACCCTGAGATCATGACCTGAGCTGGAACCAAGAGTCGGACCCTTCACTGATGGGGTCATCCAGGTGCCCCATTTTTTGATTTTTAAAAAAAATAGTTTATTGGTTTTAACTCTTGACGTCCTAATAGCATTTTATTTAAAAAGAGTTCTGCAAAATCAAAGAAAACAAACCATCGCATTGAAACCAGAGGACACGGAGCGGGGCAGAGGGTTTAGAGGCCGACAGATGGAGGTCGGAAAGCTGAGCCCTCCTGTAGAGGCGAGCACACGCTGCGTCCTGAGAGCTGGGAGGGAGCCTGGCCTGCAGCGGAGCTCAGGACAGGGTGCTGGGAGGGTGCAGCTTCGGGCACCGGCCAGAGGCTGTCTGCATCATGTCCCAGTGTCAGGTGAGACCTTGGACACATTTGCTGTCCAGCGTCTGCTCTGTCCTGGCGCACACTCAACGCTCTGTCACGGGCATGCACGCACGCTCACACCCTCGCCCTTGAGAAACACGCCCCCCGCCCCCGCCCCGTGTGCTGGGCGCAGGGGCCCATGCTGGGGACAGCAGGTCAGGCAGGAGCTCCTGCACCTCCTCTGCCTCCAGGGAGGCCGGGGCCCAAATGATCCTAGACCACAGCTGACGGCAGGACCAGCAGGTGCCAAGAGCCAGAGCCTCGTGGGACTCTAAGAGTCTGTGATCCGCCCAGAGGAGGGATGCCTACGCTGAGAGCAGGACAGGCGGATGCTCACGGAGGAGAGAGGCCTCAGCCAGGGAGCGGAGGGAGTGTGAAGGTTGCAGAACGGCTTCAGAGGCAGGTGGGGGCCATGCCCAGTGGGGCCTCCCGGGCCAAGGTTTTTGTCCTGAGTGACGGAAACACTTCTAGTTCTGCAAAGATGCTCCTGGCGGTAGGGTGGAGCCGTGGGCAGAGGGCCAGGGCGGCAGGGGAAGGGCCAGGAGGAGAGCCGGCATCGTCTGCCGGATGGACCGATGGAGGGGCCAGCACGGGCCTCCGGTTCCCACTGCACAGATGGGCTCCAGCTCTGCTCCTGGGTACAGCAGCATCGGGGCGAACCTCTCTGCTTACAAAGTGCCTACTGTGTGCAGGACTGTGCCAGATCCGGGGCTGGAAGCCCACACTCTGTGAGCCGCCCCTGTTTCTCAGAGGGCTTGCCCAGGGCCACCCAGCTGGGACGTGACAGCCAGGGAGCCCAAACCTGCTCCAGCCCCGTCCACCTCAGCTCCCAGGCTGGAAGTGTTAGCTCCCCAGAGGCTGAGCTGGGGCCAGACCACCAGAGCCCAAACAAATCCCTGGGTCAGGGCCCAGAGCTGGCCAGTGCCTGCCGTATGACAGACATAGAGCCCCTCGATGACAAGGTGGCTCTGCTTCTTAAGGTCACGAGCAAGATGAGGGGACAGGCAGTCCCAAAGGTGGGAGCGGATTCTACCGATTTTAAGCTCCCACAGCATCTCACAGATGAGGGAAGTGTAGCCGGCAGCTGGCAAGGAGCCCAAAGGCCAGTCAGAAGGTCCTGGGCTGGACGCCACCAGAGAGCCTGTCTCGGGCCTCCTGGTCTGCAAGGACAGAGGCCCGGAATCATCACAGGCCACCATCCCGGGATCACACGGACCCTTTCCCATAAAGAAGCTCACTCACTTTTAAAATTTCCTGATGATTCTCCGAGGCGTAGAGCCGTCCATCACGAACGATATCTTCTATCAACTGCTGGTAGTCCTCTGTGAAACCCACCGGCGAGGAAGGAAGGGAGGTGAAGGCACCAGACCCCGCCTGCTTCCCCCTCACCTTCTGCCTCCGCCTCCCCCTGCTCCACATTCAGACTCAGATCTTGGCCACAGGCACTTCTGCCTCTGAACCTCTGTACCCTCCACCCGAATTGTTTTCCTTGAGGCTTGGCTAGCTAGAAACTTCTATTCAACCCTCAAAACCCAGCTTGGGCAGTACAGCACGCTGAAGGCCACAGACACCACTAATGGCTCCTTCACCTGCACCACCCCGCACCCTGTATGTGTCTGTTGCCTCCATGTCCGCAGGGCCAGCCTGGGCCGGGCACACAGTACAGCCACACTGACCGTCGTAGGTGACATAGGGCACTTGGAATCCTTTGCCGCTGTTGCCTTCATTGGATTTGAACTGGATCCAGAGCTTCCGGGAGCGGGAGGTGAAGGCGATGGGCCTCTCATAGGTCTGGCAGGTCTCATAGGTGGTGATAGACGCGGGTGATGCTGGGGACAGAGTAGGGGGGCTGAGCGGTTGGTTGATCCACGACCCTGCCCCTGGCCCTCATCCTCCATCTGCAGGCCATGTGCTTCCCCTAGCAGGTCAGCCACCCAGTTCCCACGCCCAGTCCCCCAAACAGTCCAGCTCTAGGCTCCACCCATGTTACCTCTGCATCAAATGCCAGTCCCCACCCTCAACCCCAGTTCCTTCTCATCCTACAGAGCAGGTTTCTATGCCTCCTCCTCCAGGAAGCCTCCCTGACTGCTCCATCCTCACACTACCACATTCCTGCTCTGCCCTGGTGAACCCTTGGTCACTGCCCCTCTCTGTCGGGTTGTCACTGTCTTTCTCTGGCTAGCTGCTCTCCCTGGACAGGGCTCATGCCCATGCCCAGCACAAGCCAGGGCTGGGGCGGAGGGTCACAGCTGGGAAGTCCCCTCTCCCTGTGAGCAGATGAATAAAGGTGAGCCTGCTGACCCTGGGGTGCGTGGGGCTGGCCAAAGGGTATCCCACCTCCTCACTGCTCCCCGGGCAGCCTTCCTGAGGTGCCCTGAAGGCGGGAGAAGCTGACCTCCTAGAGCTCAGCCCTGTGAGCAGATGGTGGGTCAGAGGTGGCTGTGAAACCCCCGCAACGGGTGACCCTGGGTGGCCCCTCCGCTGCTCCCCTCCACCCATGCATACCGCTCTTCCTCATGACCAGGACGTCGCCGCACTCGTCCTCAACGGGTAGGAAGATCTCAGGGACCACGATGAGGATTCTGCGCTTGGGGGGCGGCGAGATGTGCCACACGCACTCGGCGTTGGCCGGGTAGTCGCCAGGGTAGTTGGGGGACTCGATGTAGCCTGTGTAGTCGCCGAGCTCGCCGCCACAGTGCTGGTCTGTGGGCACCGGGGCCGCACGGGCCTGCTCAGGCCTGCTGCATGGGGGACGGGGAGGGCGGGCCCTCGACAGCCCCGCGGCCGCCTCCACTGGCCTCCCCACCAGCTAGCCTGGCCCTGGGCCACTCTTCCCACGGGGTCGTCTTCCCGGGGGGCACCCTGTGACAGGCCCGCCCTGTGTCGGCTCCCCTGCCAGCCCTGCTCCTGCAGGTGGTGGTGCGAAAGCTCGGTGAACCCCCCGACTCGTGAACCCCCACCTCCTCTCTCCCTCCATGCCCTCTATGCTCCCTGAGCGCCTGCCAGGGGCCCGGGGTGGTCGCCCTCCCCGCCGAGCGGGAAGGCTCAGGGACAAGCAGGCAGCACAGTGAGGACAAAGAGACATGCCTCCCTTTGTAGCTAAGCTTCGGAACCCTTAAGAAGCCAAACACGGCATCTCTGTGAGCTAAAGGCTCCCAGCCTCAACCTTACAAAAGAAGTCACCTTAGGTCTGCAAAGATAACTGAACCGAACACTAAATGTATACAATTTTCTCGTGCCTTTTCGTGTATGAAACCCCTCACATCAAAATTCCTGGGAAACTTTTCATGTTTACCTCACCTTCCAGAAGCTTCCCTATTTGCTTTCTCCACTTTTACTCAGGAGGACGTTTCAACCCTGCCTCTGTGGAGCCCCACACTGTGCCTGCTCTTCTGTCCCCAGAGGCCACGAGCCCCGCGGGACCCTCTGGGGAACTGGGGCAGCTTCCCGTCTAGGGTTTAGTCCCCACCATGGGCCTTTGGGCTGTCCCAGACACGACCAGCAGCACAGGGAAAGGGGTAACTGGCTAGAAATTGATTGGGGGAGGGTACAACACCAGAAAATCGGTCCCAAAGGACTCCAAAAAATGAATTAAAAATATCTAAAGTCAAGTCTGTTACGCCCAGATGACTTGCCGGGGAAGCTACTTCCCGCAGCGTCTTATGCTGCCCCCATTTCTTTCAGCTAAACTGAGCTCCTCACAGACACAAGGAGGGCTGGGCTTCCTCTCGCGCCTCCACACCCGTCCACGCTTCGTGTCTGCTTCCTGTCCCCTGGGCTGGTCTGCGTCCACTTGGCAGCCCAGCCGCGCACGTGCCTTCAAGAGTGGCATGGCCTGGTCCTCAGCCCCTGAACCGCAGCCCCCTGCCACGGGCCCGGCTTTCCCCTCCACAGACCCGGAGCCCTGGGCAGACCCACCGAGCACAGAGGCGCGGGGGGGCGTCACCCTGAGTGGACGTGTGGGTGTGCTGGAGCCGGGCGGGGTCCCTGGGGTCCTGTGGGCACGGTGTGGGGTGGGGCTTGCCCCGCCCGCAACAGCCCGCACGCCCTGCGTCCCCCGCAGCAGCCGTAGGGAGAGCTGTACCTACTTTTGCAGTGTGTGACGTTGGTGGAGCCATCGAAGTCCGTGCTGGTGTTGCCCGGGCAGGTGATGCAGTGGTTCTGGCCAAACTCGGGCTGGTAGGTGCCCACGGGGCAGCGGATGCACCGGTGGGTGGTGGTGTTGTAGTGGTGGCCCGGGGAGCAGTGCACTGTGGGCGGGGGGGGGGGGTGCAGGTGGGAAAGGGCAGGGGACGTTCTCCCCAGCGCCTCCCTGCCCTCGAGGTCTGTCATGGTGCCCAGTTCAAAGCCCTTCTTTACCACCCAGTGGCCGCCCACCATCCACGCTCGGTCCTGTCCACAGCTGTGTGGAGCTTGGGGGCCGCCTGGAGCTGGGCAGTGAGCTCTGTGACCGAGGCCTGCCCGTGGGGGGCATGTGTTCGGGGACAAGAAATGGGACATGAGCTGTTGTAAGGCTGGGTGTGCGCCGCTCAAGGGGTGTGGGGACCTTGTGTGGAGGCTTGAGCCATGTGGAGTCAGCTGGGAGGTGATCTAGGGAGGGAGTGGGCGTGGCCAGAGTAGAAGTCACAGGCCATGGCCATGAGCTCCTGGGTCCAGGGGTCATGCTAGGCTTCGCTCTGAGGGAGAAGGGGACCTGGAGCCACCACATGGTCCAGGCTGCTGCTCTGGGAGTGATCTTGGGGGTGAGGGGTGGGGTGGGGAGGCCGTGCAGCAGTGGCCTGGCTGAGGGCTGCTGGCAGGGGCTGTGGACAGACTGGATGTGAGGTCAGAGGGAGAGCACTCAGGGGGATTCCAAGGTCTCCCTGGGCCCCTGCTAGGACAGAGCTGGTGTGAGCTGGGTGGGGGGGCACTGTGTGGCCAAGATGAGGGGCTCTGGCCACGTGGGATATGATCGGGGCTGTCCCCCAGCAGGAGGGTGTAGCACTGAGTTCAGGACAGACGCGGGGCTGGGGTCACTGGATGCTCTTCCTACCCAGACTCTAGAGTCAGTGCCAGGCTGGGGACCCCAGCACTACCAGCCAAGGGGTGGGTGGGTGAGGCTGAGCAGAGCCTGAGGCCGCAGGGCTGCAGGAGATGCCAGCTGGGAAGGGACTTGGCTCCAGCCTCGATGGGAGCGATGATCGGGGGGACGGTGGGGTGAGAGTCTGACTAGAGGGGAGAGGAAGTGTAGTCCACGTGCTCCTTCTACAAGTTTCACAGTAAGGAGGAGAAATCCTGGCAGGAACTGGAGGAGAGGTGGAGTTTTCTCTTCTAGAAGGGAGGGTTCTGTCTGTCTGTCCCCAAGAATATCAGGGTCAGCAGGTGGGAAGCGTGTCCCAAAGGCCCTTGGCAGGACGGGAGTGTGTGGAAGGGGAGGCAGTGCCATCAGGGGAATTTGGTGACCATGGAAGGGAAGGTGTGGCTGGACAGCAGGACCCCCACGGGCCTAAAAGGAGGATCTCCAGGGAAGGTGAGATGGTCCGACCTTGTCCCACTGCCCCTGCATTTCTTCATCCCCCAAACTGCGCCCCCCGCAAAAGAGCCTTTCCTGTGAGTCAGGTTCAAAGCTCCCATCTGTAACCACTATGCCTGCCTGGCTCTCCCATCTGAGACTCTCGGGTGGGCTTGTGTGGTCCCCGCTGTCCCTGTCCCAGGTGTGGCATGGTGCTGGTCCCATGTCTACTGCCGGCAGCTCCGGGCCACCCCTCAGCCCTTGGACATCGGCCACGTGGGAGATGAGCGGTGTTGAGGGAAAACATCACTGCACAGTTCCGGCGACTCACCTTTGGCCTCGCAGTCTTGGAAGGAGACCGCGCCCTCGTGCTTGGTGAGCAGCCCCCCTCCACAGGGGAAGCAGCCCGTGCGCCCAGGCTCAGGCTGGTATGTGCCCACCGGGCAGGGCTGGCAGGGCTGGAAGCCATCCGGGGAGAAGAAGCCTGGGGAGCACTGGCCTGGAAGTCAGGGGTCATGGCTCAGGCTGGCAGGAGGTCCAGGTGCCTCAGTCCAGACCCTGCTCTCAACCCTCACCTGCCCTGGGGAAGGGGACCATGGCTAGGGGTGGTGCCGGGGGCGGGGGGAACTGGGGGAAAGAGCTGGGCTGCCTCCCCGCCAGGTCCGGATGCTGCACTGTGGGGCCTTGGCCAGGCCTGGCTTCACCTCTCCCACTAGCAAGAGCAGGTGGCTTTGCTGCTCAGCTGGGAAGTGTGGACCCCAGATGTGCAGGGGAGAGATCAGAGGAGCTGCCCCCGGGGGGGCGGGCCACACTGCGTCCTCCACATGAGGAACTGGGCTCCAGTCTGCAGGGCTGGGCCAGGCGGGGAGGTGGGGGAGTCCGGGAGGTTCCTGAGGGCATGGCTGGGACAGAGAGGGGACAACACACCCAGGATTAAGTTGGGATGCAGAGGGTGCTTTGGCATTGAGTAAGGGGTGGGCTGGAGGCCCTCTCGGCCCAGACCCGGAATTCTCTGAATTCTCTGCTCCTACCAGTGGCCGCTCTCTGCTCTCAGTCACTGGCCCTGCTAAGGGCAGAGACCACAGTCTCGGAGGGCACAGCCAGCTAGCCTGCAGGGACTCAGGGCTGGTCTCTGATCCCTTCTGTACCCCAGAGAAAGCTGGCTGGTGGTCCCCACTGTCCCACCCACCCACCCTTGCAGGCACACTTTTCCCCACCCATTGTCTTGGGTGGTCCCCACGACGGCCGGGGAGGGCAGGCTGTTGGGTGGGGGTGTGAGCCCATACCGCAGATGTGGTTAAGTGAAGCTGTAAATGGAAAAGCTCTTTGCAAACCAAGTTGTGCTTGGTAAACTGCCAAAGGGCTTCCCAAACCATCTATAGGGCAAACTGTAAAGTTCACATGGAGAACATCGAGGATGGTGTGGGGCTCCACACCATGTAACACGTCTGGTCAATCATATGGCACTACGTGCCTCGTTACAGACAGTAAGTGGGCCCCAAAACGACCAGGTGTTTATAAACCGTAAAGTCCTTTCCAAACCACGTACTGCTGTTCTCCGGTGCACTAGGCCCAGCCCGGGGCCTGCTGGCACACAGATGCTTTGTGACCCCAGTGGCCACTGTGAGTGTGGCAGCCTGGAAGTCATGCCAGGCTCTGCACATGGCCGAGAGATTTATGGAATATCACTAGGGACTGGGCCTTGACTTTGAGAACCTCAGTAGAGACAGGAGTTGCCGCCGAATCCCCCCACCGCAACCCCCAGCCCTTCCTCCCTCCAGGGGGGACCCGCACTTGCCTCCACACTCGGAAACGTTGCGGGCACCAGCCAGGCCGAGCCCATCGCTGCTGGGGCATGGCGTGCAGCTGAGTTGGCCATCCCTGTCCTGGTAGGACCCCGGTGCGCATGGCACACATTGGCCAGGCTCTCCGCTGAAGTAGGTGCCAGGTGCGCAGGCCACTGTGGAGGCAAAGTGGAGAGATTGCTGGGGGGCAGAGGTGGGGAGCAGTGGCCAGGTGCTTTGTCTCCCGGTACCTCAAACCCAGGCTTGTCCTCCCAGATACACCACATCCCTCATCCCTTTGGCTCAAAGATCCCAGAAGGGCCCAGGGCCATCTCAGAAGAGCTAAGGGTAGGAGCAAGGCAGCAGCCGTCTGTGAAGAGCCCGGAGGCCTGACCCTGGTCTCCGGCCCCGTCCTCGCTGCTCCCACTGAGCCCTGAGGTCTCTCTCTGCTCTGTGTCCTGCCCTCCAGCCCTGACCCCTCAGCCTGTGTCCCAACAGTTTCCTGGCCGTCCCATGGGTGTTTTGTCCAAACCGAGATCTCCTATCCTCCCCCTTCCTTCCCCATGGGGAGGAGTGGCCATGTGGGGACAGTGTGCAGAGGGCATGGGGAGAGTGACAGAGGCAGGGGCACGGAGGCCTGGTGGTGGAGAGTCGTCCAGAGGCCATGTGGTCAGCTGCATATAAAAAACCGACGCTAAGACTGACTGGGAAAATAAGGAGAAAATAAGGAGGGAGGGAGCCGGAGGTTTCCTGGAGAAGAAATTTAGAAACATGGAAAGAGGGGAGGTTAGAAAGAACCCTGAGCTATTGGACTGGAGGCACTGGTGTGAATGCATGGTTTTATAAAGCGCGCGCACACACACACACACACACACACACACACCCATGTACCCATAACGCCTGTGCAAGTCCATATACACGCCCATGTTTAATATATACCCATACTCACTAGTTCTGTCCAGTGAGAGCCTGGAAGGACGGACGCTGCATTAACAATGAGGACCCCAGCTCTGGCTTCTGCATATTTTCCTCCTCTAGGGGTCCCGGGGTCCCTGACTGATTGTGAAGGCTGGGGCAGGGGAAGTACAGGTTTGTGCCCTGGAATCCTCAGCAAGTGACGGAGGTGGGGGGCATGTCCGAAGGACGGGGGAACCGGCCTGACTGGCTACACCAGGAATGATCTGAGCCCTGAACTAAGTAACGCTAGGCTTGGATTACAGCCCCGTAAAGAACAGAGGAGTCGTGGAGCCCACACTGATACACATACACAGACATGTAGGTGCTCGGATACATCCGTGAGTGAGGGGGAGGGAAAGCTCTTCCTTACAGAACGCTAATGCACCCGGACTAGGGCCGGCTGGAATGGAGGACACCGTCCAGCAACCATCGCAGACGTGGCTGCTTTGGCGGGAGCTGTCACTGACTGCGATGGCTGCGGCTGGGCGGAGGATGTCTGATGCGAAGCAGTTTGTTGTATAGACTCAGAATTCCAGCCCCAGAAAATCTGCCTCAATGGCAGAAGGAAAAGGGAGGGGGAAGGACCTGTGGGGGCCTGGGTCAGTACCCGCGCCTCCTGACGGGGGCGCTGAAGAGCAGGCATCGAGTGGGGTTTTCCTGCCCAGTGGGTCATGGAAATGGGGGATGCAGCCCCATGAGGGTCATCCTACAGCAGGAGGACAGGAAAAGCAGGGAAACAGCGAAGGGCTGCTCCACATTGAAGGAATCTGGAGAGAAAGGACACTGAACGTGTGGGACAGGGACGCTGGGGGAAGACTGGGGGAATTGGAATGGGCTGTGAGGGCTGGACGCGCTTGGGGCAGCACACAGGGGAACCCGGACGAAGAAACCGTGGACGTTTCTTGTTCTGCCTGGCAGTATTTCCGAATGTTTGAAATGATTTCAAAATAAAAAACAGAAGAAGGGGGCGTCACTGCCTTCAGCTTGGGTCATGATCCTGGGGTCCTGGGATCGAGCCCCGCATCAGGCTCCCTGCTTGGTGGGAAGCCTGCTTCTCCCTCTCCCACTCCCCTGTTTGTGTTCCCTCTCTCACTCCGTCTCTGTCAAATAAATAAATAACTAAATAAAATTATAAGAACAGAGCGCCTGGGTGGCTCAGTTGGTTGCACATCTGCCTTTGGCTCTGGTCATGATCTCTCCTGGGATCGAGTTCCACTTTGGGCTCCCTGCTCAGCAGGGAGTCTGCTGCTCCCTCTCCCTCTGCCCCTTTCCCTGGTGTTGCACTCTCTCTCGCAAATAAATAAAAAGATAAAATCTTAAACAAAAAAAATGACATCACAAAGGCCCTGCCCTCCTGCTACGCTCTCTCCACTGCTGCAGCCGGAGCCCCTCCTCCCCCCCCACACCCCTGAATCCCACCTCTTCTCCAGCAGCTCCCCAATTAATCTCCTGGCCCAGCCTATGCTTTGTGCCCCAGGTTTGTGGCTCCAGCCATCCTAACCATTCAATGTCTTCACAGGGATGACTCACGGGCATGAGCTAGTGAGCACAGACACTCTGTCTCCTCCAGCCGTGCCTTCCCCAGGTTCCCCAGATCAGAGTATGATGTCGCTTCTGTCCCGTGGCCCTTGGGGGCTGCCCTCGAAGCCTCCTTCCTCCCAGCCACCCCTCCAAAGTGCTCTCTTTGTCTTGTTCCTTCTTGTCGTGCTGCCAGCCCCCACTCCCCGTTCAAGGCTCTACTGACTCCCTTCCCCAGTCCTTGCTCATGGAAGCCTTCCCCTGATGAGAGACCGATAATGTTCCTCTGCTTGGAAACTTCCCATGGCTTCCACCGCACCAGAGAAGCACCATGGCCCTACGGCAAGGCCCTGAGGTGGCTGTGCGTGTGGGTGTGGGTATGCTTGTCTGCTGGCTGCCTTTTTTCCCTGGTAAATGTGAACCCCAGCAGAGAAGGGCTCCGTCCATTCTCCTGCAGGCAGCCACCGTGGCTATCTCTCGATAACCGCCCCCTCAACGGTCCCCGGCCTCCCAGGCCTGGACATGGGCTGGCTGCCCCGCCTGAGCTCCTGCCGTGGGCCCGGCCTCATCTGCTTCCTGGCAGCCTGTGCTCACCCCAGGGGCCCTCAGCCTCTGCCCTCAGCTCGCACGCTGCCTCTGCTGGGAAGCCCTCTCTAGCCAGAGACTAGTCCCCGTGCCCCTTCTGCTCCCCTGCTGCAGCGGAGCTGGCCCACATTCTCCCTGTCCTGCCCGTCCTCAGCACTGTGGTGAGGATTTTGCGTGCAAACGTTAGCCCAGCAAGAGCCTTGCCCAGGGCATGGCACCAGGCGAGTGCTCTTCAAATGACCGCGTGATGATGAGCGTGGGACTGCTTCTGTCTGGCAAGCTTTTGTCTCACTGTCCCCTCCCAGTGTGTCTGTTGCCCCGGGCCCCCCGTGGGAGGAAGGGCAGAGAAGGCTTGCCGAGTGGGCATCCCAATGGCCACGGGCAGGGACGCACCGCATTTCCCGTCCTGTAACACCTGGCCTGTGCTGCACGTCCCCTGGCCCTCCAGGGCCTTGGCCGGCCACTGGGCCATCGCGTACTCTGTGCCTGCGACCTGGACGGAGAAGTGCTGCCGGCCGATGGACTTCCGCAGAGTCTTGATGGCGGCCTGCAGGCTCTGCTCGGCTCGCTTCCGCATGCAGTCCGCCTCGCAGGTGTCTGCAGGGGCAGGAGGGACGGTGACTCGCAACCCCGGAGCAGCCTCTTCCCTGACCTTCCCCCACCCTTCCGCCAGGCCTCTGCTCCCAGCATGGTTCACACAGCAGCTGGGGGCCGAGGCACCGCTGTGGCGTCCATCCGACAGAGAAGGAGACTGAGGGCCCTAGAGGTGTGACCTGCTCAAGGCGACACTGCAGATCGGAGGAGTAACTGGGGCTCTGCCACGGCAATGCCCCAGGACCTAGCTCATGGACCGGCGCTCCTTCCTGCCCCCCAACACCCTTGAGGCTTCCACCGTTCCCAGGATAATGCCCAGCTTTCTGGCCTTGACTCCAAGGCCCCTTGTAGTGGAGCCCTTGCCCGCCTTGCTAGGCCTCACCCCCAGCACTCTGACACCTACTGTGAACTCCACTTTCTAGCCACTCTGTCTGGCTCACCACCTCCTGGGCACATCCCATTCCCTCTGACCTCTGTGCCTTTCCCTATTCTATTCCCTCTGTCTGAATGCCATTCCCTGCCACCTCCTCCACTTGGTGAACTTTAAGTCCTGATTCAAATGGTGTCTTTTCTGGGAAGACTTCCTGGGCCCCTCTCTTGGGGAGACCGCTCAGTTGCATGTCCTGTTTGCTCTCATCCCCTCACCACCCAGGGTGTCCCTTAGCACTGGGTGGTTTGTGTGTAGGTCCGCCTCTCTGTGGCTGGGAGTGCTGCCAGCACGAGGACCCTTGTCTGGTTCCCTCTTTCCGCAGTGCCCAGGGCTCAGCACACACAGCACAGATCTCAGATCTCAACTCCTCTGTCTCAACTCAATTCTCATTTACAGCCAAAAGGAAAGCACCGATATGAAACACAAGCCAGCACTACAAGCCCCCTTCTGGAACCTGGGAAAGATAGGCCCTTGTCTCAATTGTTCCAGAAACGCTACAGGCATGAACCTTTCCAGGTCCCAGCGAGGGTATGACTGGGTGGAGAGAGGCCGCGCAGCTGTCACCCCGGGCCCCTGAGCCCTGTCCCTCTCATTGCCCTGGGACTCCTATTCCATCCTGGGCGACCCGGCACCTCCCTCCCCTGCCTGGCTGGCCTCTGCCTCCAGTAGCCGCAGCTCAGGTGGTCACCAGCTTCACACTGGGCAGACCCTGCCGGCCCTCCTGGCCCCTGCCCTCCCCGAGGCCGTCCAGAACCTCACGCACCTGGCGCCTCTTCCATCTTCGTCTCCACCTCGAACTCCGCTGTGATGTGGGTCACCTCCTTGGATGGGGACTTTTTGCCACGGCGCCTCTTCTTAGAGGAGTCACATTTGAGGGTCACAAAGGTCAGGTGGCAGTTTTCTGGACAAAGAAGGGACCACTATGGCAAAGGTGGCACAGGGCAGGAAGCAGGGTCCTCTGGAGCCCTGCGCACAGATCACTAGCAGCGAGGCTTCTGCGTTGTCTAATAGTCTGCGGTGCAGGAGGGGAAACCGAGGCTAGAGGCCAGGCTGGCTCGAGGTCTCGTGAGGGGCTGGTGGCTGAGCCAGGCCTTGCACCAGCCATCTGAGCCCCTCACACCACTGACCACGGAGGCCCTCGTGCATACTTGCTCAGCGACGCTGTGCAGCTCGACTCCATGGGGCTGGGCCCAGGTTGGGTCTGCCTGAGGGCTGCGCTCTGTTAGCTTTGGGGAGAAATTAATTCTAAGGTGTTCAGGAATCTTCATGGAAACAGCTGGGACGCTCTTCTCTTGGGCCCTTCTCTCCGAGCTTTCCCCTGGAAAGCCTGGAACGCCTTCTTGGCCTCCCTCATTCAAGAATGTGCTACCGAGTGCGGCCTGGGAGGCCTTCTGGACAGTTAGGCTGCACACCAACATCTGCCCTGGGGAGCTCATCTAACCCCGGGTGAGATAGGGACCGTGGGCCCCAGGAATGCTGGGGGACCCAGGTTTTCCACTCAAACACTGCCCTGGGACACCACCACCGTCTACACTGCTCCAGGCCTGGCTCCTGGGGCTTAGGGACCATGACTGTGGGGACGAAGCGAGGTCCCCATCCTTGGAACCCAACCCCGCTGGACCCTGGGCTCCCAGCTCTCAGGCACGGGGACCCCTCCACCCTTGGTGTGGCCTGGTGCCGAGGCAGCCCACTCACCCAGCAGCAACTGCCTCAGGGCCTCCTTTGCTGGCTCCCTGCTGTGGGGTCGGAGGTGGCACTTGGTGTCTCGGATCTTGAAGCGGGCCTTCTGCCTGATGGGGGCAGGTGCACCTGGGGAAAGCCCAAATCCCCCCAGGTGGCAGCCTCTCCGGTGGGCAGGGAGGGGGTGGGGCCGGGGGCCACGGAGGAAGTGCCTGAGCGCTAGGGGGCGGCTAGTGGGACCAAGTCACTGGGGGCTGGGGGAACCCCGCTGCCTCTTTCCTCTCCCCGCCCGGCCTGAAAAAGGTGGGAGCATGGATGCTGGAGCCACACTCAAGCGGGGGCCGCCCGGCCGGCGGTCTTCTGAGGAGGAGGAAAGGCAGGCCTCCCAATGCCTCCCCCATTGCCCTGGACAGTTCATGTGGCTCCTGTTATTAGGCAAGGGGGCAGAACAGAAGAGAGAGGGAAGCAAGGAAGGGAAGGGGCTTTGAAATAGGACAGACGCCCCGAACTGCTGATTCCTTCCAAGAGCAAATCCCAGCGGCCTGGATAAAGAACCCGACGAGGGCGGATCTCAGCATCACATCCCGTTACACGCCCACAGACGCCCCCGTGACATCGAATTCAGTTTCCAGAATAGGCAAGGCTGTTAAAGACGCGGCCGCAGGCCGGGGAGCTGGCGCTGTGTGGACCAGGACCCGGCTGCTGGGGCCCGAAGGGCACAGGTCTTCTGGGCCCTCAGGGTCACAGTGGAGGCGACTCGCCTCACTGGAACAGAGCCGGAGACCCGAGGAGGCCTAGCATGTCAGAGTCACTGCAGCCCAGAGTGTGGCCCAGGGGTCCCGGGCCTGCTCTCAGCTCACCAGCACCCCGGGCCATGCCGGGCCGGCCCCAGGCCAGGAAGCTCTTCCCTAGGCAGCGTCCCTCCCCACCATCCCGCTCGGGGGTGGGCTTCAAGGTCCGGGGTGCAGTGGGCGCCACCGGCGCGGACAGGCGGGGCTACCTGAGCAGCTGCGCCCCATGCCGGAGCCGGTGTCATTGCGCTTTGGTGGCATCTTGCCCTGGACACCCGGGACGCCGCAGCTCAGGCTGTAGCTGTTCTCCGAGTCTGCAGAGAGGCCGGGGGAGAGATGGAGACCTCAGATCCTGGAAGCCTCAGAGGGGTCACTGTGGGAGGGAACGAGGCCCCCGCACTTGTGGAGAGGACCACTGGGGTCCACAGGGAACAGGACAGCGGGCCAGGGTCTCTCAGTGATCAGGGCCGGGGGGCCTCGTTCCTAGGTTGGGCTCCTTCCTGGAGAATGGCAGGGAGCAGGGGGTGGACCCCAGGGAAGGAAGGCCCCCCCCGCACCCCACTCCCTCATCCCTTCCCGGGCTCGGCCTCAGGTTACCTGGCACGAAGAGTGAGTGGGCTGGGCAGGAAAGGGAGCAGCTCTCCACACCACCCACCTTGCTGCAGGACAGCTGGGGCCAGGGGGAGGCTTTGGCACGAGAAAGGCATTTGCCCGTCTCTGAGGAGGGGAAAGACATAAGAGAGGGCTGGAGGGGGCCAGGGTGGAGGCTTCTAGAAGCCCTGCCCCTGAGTGTGGACCGCGGGGGACTCCTGCCACATCCCCACCTTGTGACCAGATCCTGGGGGGGAAGGGGCTAGGAGATGGCGGGGTCCACATGTACCTGCGTGTGTGGGGATGCCGGGCCCAGAAAGCTGGCTTGCTCCCTCCTCCCTCTGACCAGTCCAGGCTGTCTGTGAGAAAGCTCGTGCCACAGGCCCGGACCAGAGGGCAGGGCTGGATTCTCCAGAGCAGGGCCATGCCCCTCTGGGTAAGGGAGCAGGTGGAAATGACATGGGGTTCTTGGCAGTGACCAAGCTCTGAGTATGTGAGGGTCACTGGGAGCCCCTCCTCAGGGCAGCCACTGGACACAGCCATTACGTGTCTGGAGAGGTCCCAAACTAAGCTCTTCAGAGTTTCATAGGTGTTTTTTATTTATTTACTTATTTATAAAAATATTTTATTATTTGGCAGGCAGAGGGAGATGCAGACTCCCCGCTGAGCAGGGAGCCCGACTCAGGGCTCGATCCCAGGACCGTGGGATCATGACCTGAGCCGAAGGCAGACGCTTAACCGACTGAGCCACCCAGGCACCGTTCTCAGGTGTTTCTGACTCTTTTGAGGACTGACAGGTCTATAGCCGCGGTAAACTCAGAACTGATTTCATCCCCATCTGGCTGGTCAGGGAGGCATGCCCCTGGAAGCATCCCCCGGAGGCCGTCGTCAATGGTCACGTCGCTTCCGGGAAAGGCTGAAGCAGGCGACTCAGCCAAAAAAACAAAGCGAAGTGGGAAATTGTCAATGTGGGTGATTTTCAACATGTGGCTTAACATCTTCAAGGAATCTTAGAAAGTTAACAATCTAGAAATGAAAACAAACTCGCAGCCCTCCAGATAGAACAGCTGGCCCCCAAGTAGATACAAGGCCGAGAGTCCTCTGCTCCCAAAGAATCAGGAAGTTTCAAGTAAAACCACCGACGGATAATGCAAGACACAAGAGCCCCAGGAAGAACCAATGTTCCCGCTGGTTGAGAAGCAGGAGAAACATCTATAAACTTCCAAGGGAGACCTAAGCCCCCAGGACCTTCCCTGAACTTTCTCCAGATTCCTAAAGGGAACTGTCAGTGAGAGCTGCAGCTCTGCTTTGTGGTGCCAGTGGGGGCCACTCATGGGGGGAGCCAAACCAGCCCAGCCCTGAGCATCCTGGGTGCTCTTGCTGGGTGCTCTTGCTGGGTGCTCTCA